>NW_027149819.1:600000-900000 GCF_031143425.1 Pleurodeles waltl | reverse complement strand
CACTTAAGTAACTTATAAGTCACCTATATGTCTAACCTTTACCTGGTAAAGGTTAGGTGCAAAGTTACTTAGTGTGAGGGCACCCTGGCACTAGCCAAGGTGCCCCCACATTGTTCAGAGCCAATTCACTGAACTTTGTGAGTGCGGGGACACCATTACACGCGTGCACTACATATAGGTCACTACCTATATGTAGCTTCACCATGGTAACTCCGAATATGGCCATGTAACATGTCTATGATCATGGAATTGACCCCTCTAGGCCATCCTGGCATTGTTGGTACAATTCCATGATCCCAGTGGTCTGTAGCACAGACCCTGGTACTGCCAGACTGCCCTTCCTGGGGTTTCACTGCAGCTGCTGCTGCTACCAACCCCTCAGACAGGCAGCTGCCCTCCTGGGGTCCAGCCAGGCCTGGCCCAGGATGGCAGAACAAAGAACTTCCTCTGAGAGAGGGTGTGACACCCTCTCCCTTTGGAAAATGGTGTGAAGGCAGGGGAGGAGTAGCCTCCCCCAGCCTCTGGAAATGCTTTGTTGGGGACAGATGTGCCCAATTCTGCATAAGCCAGTCTACACCGGTTCAGGGACCCCTTAGCCCCTGCTCTGGCGCGAAACTGGACAAAGGAAAGGGGAGTGACCACTCCCCTGACCTGCACCTCCCCTGGGAGGTGTCCAGAGCTCCTCCAGTGTGCTCCAGACCTCTGCCATCTTGGAAACAGAGGTGCTGCTGGCACACTGGACTGCTCTGAGTGGCCAGTGCCACCAGGTGACGTCAGAGACTCCTTGTGATAGGCTCCTTCAGGTGTTAGTAGCCTTTCCTCTCTCCTAGGTAGCCAAACCCTCTTTTCTGGCTATTTAGGGTCTCTGTCTCTGGGGAAACTTCAGATAACGAATGCATGAGCTCAGCCGAGTTCCTCTGCATCTCCCTCTTCACCTTCTGATAAGGAATCGACCGCTGACCGCGCTGGAAGCCTGCAAACCTGCAACATAGTAGCAAAGACGACTACTGCAACTCTGTAACGCTGATCCTGCCGCCTTCTCGACTGTTTTCCTGCTTGTGCATGCTGTGGGGGTAGTCTGCCTCCTCTCTGCACCAGAAGCTCCGAAGAAATCTCCCGTGGGTCGACGGAATCTTCCCCCTGCAACCGCAGGCACCAAAAAGCTGCATCTCCGGTCCCTTGGGTCTCCTCTCAGCACGACGAGCGAGGTCCCTCGAATCCAGCGACACCGTCCAAGTGACCCCCACAGTCCAGTGACTCTTCAGCCCAAGTTTGGTGGAGGTAAGTCCTTGCCTCACCTCGCTGGGCTGCATTGCTGGGAACCGCGACTTTGCAAGCTTCTCCGGCCCCTGTGCACTTCCGGCGGAAATCCTGTGTGCACAGCCAAGCCTGGGTCCACGGCACTCTAACCTGCATTGCACGACTTTCTAAGTTGGTCTCCGGCGACGTGGGACTCCTTTGTGCAACTTCGGCGAGCACCGTTTCACGCATCCTCGTAGTGCCTGTTTCTGGCACTTCACCGGGTGCTACCTGCTTCAGTGAGGGCTCTTTGTCTTGCTCGACGTCCCCTCTCTCTGCAGGTCCAATTTGCGACCTTCTGGTCCCTCCTGGGCCCCAGCAGCGTCCAAAAACGCCAAACGCACGATTTGCGTGTAGCAAGGCTTGTTGGCGTCCATCCGGCGGGAAAACACTTCTGCACGACTCTCCAAGGCGTGGGGGATCCATCCTCCAAAGGGGAAGTCTCTAGTCCTTGTCGTTCCTGCAGTATTCACAGTTCTTCAGCCTAGAAAGAGCTTCTTTGCACCAACCGCTGGCATTTCTTGGGCATCTGCCCATCTCCGAGCTGCTTGTGACTTTTGGACTTGGTCCCCTTGTTCCACAGGTACCTTCAGACAGGAATCCATCGTTGTTGCATTGCTGATTTGTGTTTTCCTTGCATTCTCCCTCTAACACGACTATTTTGTCCTTAGGGGAACTTTGGTGCACTTTGCACTCACTTTTCAGGGTCTTGGGGAGGGTTATTTTTCTAACTCTCACTATTTTCTAATAGTCCCAGCGACCCTCTACAAGGTCACATAGGTTTGGGGTCCATTCGTGGTTCACATTCCACTTTTGGAGTATATGGTTTGTGTTGCCCCTATCCCTATGTTTCCCCATTGCACCCTATTGTAATTATATATTGTTTGCACTGTTTTCTAAGACTATACTGCATATTTTTGCTATTGTGTATATATATCTTGTGTATATTTCCTATCCTCTCACTGAGGGTACACTCTAAGATACTTTGGCATATTGTCATAAAAATAAAGTACCTTTATTTTTAGTATAACTGTGTATTGTGTTTTCTTATGATATTGTGCATATGACACTAAGTGGTACTGTAGTAGCTTCACACGTCTCCTAGTTCAGCCTGAGCTGCTTTGCTAAGCTACCATTATCTATCAGCCTAAGCTGCTAGACACCCTATACACTAATAAGGGATAACTGGGCCTGGTGCAAGGTGCAAGTACCCCTTGGTACCCACTACAAGCCAGTCCAGCCTCCTACATTGGTTGTGCAGCGGTGGGATAAGTGCTTTGAGACTACTTACCACTCTTGTCATTGTACTTTTCATAAGAGAAAAATATACAAAACAAGGTCAGTGTATATACACATAGCCAAAAAGTTTTGCATTTCCTCTTTTCACTCTTTTCTAAGTGCTGAAAAGTACTTCTAAACTTTCAAAAAGTTCTTAAAAGTTTTAAAAGTTTTTTCTGTCTTTCCAAAAAGTTCTGAAAACTTTTTTCTCTTTGTCTATCCCTTTAACTCTCTCTAAAAAATGTCTGGCACAGGCCAAAAAGTTGAACTGTCCAAACTTGCATATGATCACCTTAGCTGGAAAGGAGCAAGGAGTCTCTGCATAGAGAGAGGTTTGAGTGTAGGGAAGAATCCTTCCTTAGAACTTTTAATTAATATGCTTAGAGTACAGGATAAGGCCATAAGTGCCCAATCTGTAGAAAAAGTAGCTAATGGTTCTCAATCTGATCCAGGGACTCCCCCAGGAAAAGGTTCAGGAAAGAAACTTCTCAGCCTGCCCATTACTAGACAGTCTAGCATAGTTGGTACAGAGGTTGAATCACATCATACTGATGATGTGCTCTCACATTATGCTGGTAGCCAAGCTGTTAGGGTGCCCTTGGTAAGGGACAGGTCTCCTTCTGTTCATTCCCATCATACCTCTGTATCTAGAAATGTCCCTCCCACCCACCCTGATGACAGATTGTTAGAAAGGGAGCTCAATAGATTGAGAGTGGAGCAAACCAGACTGAAGCTCAAGAAGCAACAGCTGGATTTGGATAGACAGTCTTTAGAAATAGAGAGGGAAAGACAGAAGATGGGTTTAGATACCCATGGTGGCAGCAGCAGTATTCCCCATAGTCATCCTGCAAAAGAGCATGATTCCAGGAATCTGCATAAGATAGTTCCCCCTTACAAGGAGGGGGATGACATTAACAAGTGGTTTGCTGCACTTGAGAGGGCCTGTGCTGTACAGGATGTCCCTCAAAAGCAGTGGGCTGCTATCCTATGGCTATCATTTACTGGAAAGGGTAGGGATAGACTCCTTACTGTGAAAGAAAGTGATGCCAATAATTTTACAGTTCTTAAGAATGCACTCCTGGATGGTTATGGCTTAACCACTGAACAGTACAGGATAAAGTTCAGAGAGACCAAAAAGGAGTCTTCACAAGACTGGGTTGATTTCATTGACCATTCAGTGAAGGCCTTGGAGGGGTGGTTACATGGCAGTAAAGTTACTGATTATGAAAGCCTGTATAACACAATCCTGAGAGAGCATATACTTAATAATTGTGTGTCTGATTTGTTGCACCAGTACCTGGTAGACTCTGATCTGACCTCTCCCCAAGAATTGGGAAAGAAGGCAGACAAATGGGTCAGAACAAGGGTGAACAGAAAAGTTCATACAGGGGGTGACAAAGATGGCAATAAGAAGAAAGATGGTGAAAAATCTCAAGATAAGCATGGGGATAAGGGTAAAACCAAAGATCCCACTTCAAATCTTAAACACTCTTCAGAGGGTGGGGATAAAACAAATTCTTCCTCTTCTTCCCAACCTGCACACATTAAAAAGCCTTGGTGCTTTGTGTGTAAAAACAGAGGCCATAGGCCAGGGGATAAGTCCTGTCCAGTTAAACCTCCTGAGCCTACCACCACTAATACATCAAGCTCTAGTGCCCCTAGCAGTAGTGGTACTAGTGGTGGGACTGCTGGCAACAGTCAAGCAAAGGGTGTAGTTGGGTTCACTTATGGGTCCATAGTGGAAACTGATGTAATCAGTCCCAAGACAGTTTCTGTCACACCTAGTGGCATTGGCCTTGCCACACTGGCTGCTTGTCCCCTTACAATGGATAAGTACAGGCAGACAGTTTCAATAAATGGTGTTGAGGCCTTGGCCTACAGGGACACAGGTGCCAGTTTCACTTTGGTGACTGAAAACCTAGTGCCTCCTGAACAACACATCATTGGACAACAGTATAAGATTATTGATGTCCATAACTCCACTAAGTTTCTTCCCTTAGCTATAATTCAGTTTAGTTGGGGTGGAGTTACTGGCCCTAAGCAGGTGGTGGTATCACCTAGCTTACCTGTAGACTGTCTCTTAGGTAATGACCTAGAGGCCTCAGGTTGGGCTGATGTAGAGTTTTATGCCCATGCAGCCATGCTGGGCATCCCTGAGGAATTGTTCCCTCTCATTTCTACTGAAATGAAAAAGCAAAGGAGAGAAGGCCTGAAAACTCAGGATCCCTCTCCATCAACAGGTAAAAAGGGTATCACAGTATCCCCTAACCACCCTACCATTCAGGATACCATTCCTGTGGTGGGAGAAACCTCTCCTGGGGTGGCACCTGTTCCAAGGGAATCATCAGCTGGCATAGCTGGACTCCCTGAGGTAGAAGTACCTCTCTGTGGGATAACTAACATTGGTGACAAAAAGAGCACCATTTTAGTTAACATGGAGCATCCCTCCAACCCTCCCAGAGAAACTTTAGTGCAGAAACTCTGCACTGCCTCACAACACTTAGGACAGCATCCCTGCCCTAGTGTGGAGCGGATAGGACAGCATCCCTGCCCTGCTCCAACCCAAGAGAAACAGCATCCCTGTTCTCTCTTCCAGCCATATGGACAAAGTTTTTGCCCAGCTATGGCTTTTCTGAGACAGCATCCCTGTCTGGCATTTCCATCACTACAAATAGGTTCAGTGGACAATTCCCACTGCTCTAAACTAAAACTTACTGATAGAAACTCTGAAAATACATCTTCACATTGTTACTTAGCTAAAAAACTTCAAACAGGGTGGTTTACATCCCCACAGGGAAGTAACCATATAGTGGATGATAAAGGGAGTAACCAGTCTATTGCAGAGCTACTCTCTACTTATCACCACTTAGACAATAAAGTCTCAACTGGCCAAGGTTAGCCTTATTGTCCTTCGTTTGGGGGGGGGTTGTGTGAGAAGGTAGCCTCTTTCTAGCCTTGTTACCCCCACTTTTGGCCTGTTTGTGAGTGTATGTCAGGGTGTTTGTCACTGTTTTCACTGTCTCACTGGGATCCTGATAGCCAGGCCTCAGTGCTCATAGTGAAAACACCATGTTTTCAGTATGGTTGTTATGTGTTACTGGGATCCTGCTGGTCAGGACCCCAGTGCTCATAGGTTTGTGGCCTATATGTATGTGTCACTGGGACCCTGTCACACAGGGCCCCAGTGCTCATAGGTGTGCATGTATATGTTCCCTGTGTGGTGCCTAACTGTCTCACTGAGGCTCTGCTAACCAGAACCTCAGTGGTTATGCTCTCTCATTACTTTCAAATTGTCACTAACAGGCTAGTGACCAATTTTACCAATTTACATTGGCTTACTGGAACACCCTTATAATTCCCTAGTATATGGTACTGAGGTACCCAGGGTATTGCGGTTCCAGGAGATCCCTATGGGCTGCAGCATTTCTTTTGCCACCCATAGGGAGCTCTGACAATTCTTACACAGGCCTGCCACTGCAGCCTGAGTGAAATAACGTCCACGTTATTTCACAGCCATTTTACACTGCACTTAAGTAACTTATAAGTCACCTATATGTCTAACCTTTACCTGGTAAAGGTTAGGTGCAAAGTTACTTAGTGTGAGGGCACCCTGGCACTAGCCAAGGTGCCCCCACATTGTTCAGAGCCAATTCACTGAACTTTGTGAGTGCGGGGACACCATTACACGCGTGCACTACATATAGGTCACTACCTATATGTAGCTTCACCATGGTAACTCCGAATATGGCCATGTAACATGTCTATGATCATGGAATTGACCCCTCTAGGCCATCCTGGCATTGTTGGTACAATTCCATGATCCCAGTGGTCTGTAGCACAGACCCTGGTACTGCCAGACTGCCCTTCCTGGGGTTTCACTGCAGCTGCTGCTGCTACCAACCCCTCAGACAGGCAGCTGCCCTCCTGGGGTCCAGCCAGGCCTGGCCCAGGATGGCAGAACAAAGAACTTCCTCTGAGAGAGGGTGTGACACCCTCTCCCTTTGGAAAATGGTGTGAAGGCAGGGGAGGAGTAGCCTCCCCCAGCCTCTGGAAATGCTTTGTTGGGGACAGATGTGCCCAATTCTGCATAAGCCAGTCTACACCGGTTCAGGGACCCCTTAGCCCCTGCTCTGGCGCGAAACTGGACAAAGGAAAGGGGAGTGACCACTCCCCTGACCTGCACCTCCCCTGGGAGGTGTCCAGAGCTCCTCCAGTGTGCTCCAGACCTCTGCCATCTTGGAAACAGAGGTGCTGCTGGCACACTGGACTGCTCTGAGTGGCCAGTGCCACCAGGTGACGTCAGAGACTCCTTGTGATAGGCTCCTTCAGGTGTTAGTAGCCTTTCCTCTCTCCTAGGTAGCCAAACCCTCTTTTCTGGCTATTTAGGGTCTCTGTCTCTGGGGAAACTTCAGATAACGAATGCATGAGCTCAGCCGAGTTCCTCTGCATCTCCCTCTTCACCTTCTGATAAGGAATCGACCGCTGACCGCGCTGGAAGCCTGCAAACCTGCAACATAGTAGCAAAGACGACTACTGCAACTCTGTAACGCTGATCCTGCCGCCTTCTCGACTGTTTTCCTGCTTGTGCATGCTGTGGGGGTAGTCTGCCTCCTCTCTGCACCAGAAGCTCCGAAGAAATCTCCCGTGGGTCGACGGAATCTTCCCCCTGCAACCGCAGGCACCAAAAAGCTGCATCTCCGGTCCCTTGGGTCTCCTCTCAGCACGACGAGCGAGGTCCCTCGAATCCAGCGACACCGTCCAAGTGACCCCCACAGTCCAGTGACTCTTCAGCCCAAGTTTGGTGGAGGTAAGTCCTTGCCTCACCTCGCTGGGCTGCATTGCTGGGAACCGCGACTTTGCAAGCTTCTCCGGCCCCTGTGCACTTCCGGCGGAAATCCTGTGTGCACAGCCAAGCCTGGGTCCACGGCACTCTAACCTGCATTGCACGACTTTCTAAGTTGGTCTCCGGCGACGTGGGACTCCTTTGTGCAACTTCGGCGAGCACCGTTTCACGCATCCTCGTAGTGCCTGTTTCTGGCACTTCACCGGGTGCTACCTGCTTCAGTGAGGGCTCTTTGTCTTGCTCGACGTCCCCTCTCTCTGCAGGTCCAATTTGCGACCTTCTGGTCCCTCCTGGGCCCCAGCAGCGTCCAAAAACGCCAAACGCACGATTTGCGTGTAGCAAGGCTTGTTGGCGTCCATCCGGCGGGAAAACACTTCTGCACGACTCTCCAAGGCGTGGGGGATCCATCCTCCAAAGGGGAAGTCTCTAGTCCTTGTCGTTCCTGCAGTATTCACAGTTCTTCAGCCTAGAAAGAGCTTCTTTGCACCAACCGCTGGCATTTCTTGGGCATCTGCCCATCTCCGAGCTGCTTGTGACTTTTGGACTTGGTCCCCTTGTTCCACAGGTACCTTCAGACAGGAATCCATCATTGTTGCATTGCTGATTTGTGTTTTCCTTGCATTCTCCCTCTAACACGACTATTTTGTCCTTAGGGGAACTTTGGTGCACTTTGCACTCACTTTTCAGGGTCTTGGGGAGGGTTATTTTTCTAACTCTCACTATTTTCTAATAGTCCCAGCGACCCTCTACAAGGTCACATAGGTTTGGGGTCCATTCGTGGTTCACATTCCACTTTTGGAGTATATGGTTTGTGTTGCCCCTATCCCTATGTTTCCCCATTGCACCCTATTGTAATTATATATTGTTTGCACTGTTTTCTAAGACTATACTGCATATTTTTGCTATTGTGTATATATATCTTGTGTATATTTCCTATCCTCTCACTGAGGGTACACTCTAAGATACTTTGGCATATTGTCATAAAAATAAAGTACCTTTATTTTTAGTATAACTGTGTATTGTGTTTTCTTATGATATTGTGCATATGACACTAAGTGGTACTGTAGTAGCTTCACACGTCTCCTAGTTCAGCCTGAGCTGCTTTGCTAAGCTACCATTATCTATCAGCCTAAGCTGCTAGACACCCTATACACTAATAAGGGATAACTGGGCCTGGTGCAAGGTGCAAGTACCCCTTGGTACCCACTACAAGCCAGTCCAGCCTCCTACAGTTGAGGGTGGAACAAACCAGACTGAATCTTAAAAAGCAACAGCTGGATTTGGATAGACAGTCTTTTGAACTAGAGAAGGAAAGACAGAGGTTGGGTTTTGAAACCCATGGAGGCAGCAGCAGTATTCCCCATAGTCATCCTGTAAAAGAGCATGATTCCAGGAATCTGCACAAGATAGTTCCCCCTTATAAGGAGGGGGATGACATTAACAAGTGGTTTGCTGCACTTGAGAGGGCCTGTGTTGTACAGGATGTCCCTCAAAGGCAGTGGGCTGCTATCCTATGGCTATCATTTAGTGGAAAAGGTAGGGATAGGCTCCTTACTGTGAAAGAAAGTGATGCCAATAATTTCCACGTTCTTAAGAATGCACTCCTGGATGGTTATGGCTTAACCACCGAACAATACAGGATAACGTTCAGAGAGACCAAAAAGGAGTCTTCACAAGACTGGGTTGATTTCATTGACCATTCAGTGAAGGCCTTGGAGGGGTGGTTACATGGCAGTAAAGTTACTGATTATGACAGCCTGTATAACTTGATCCTGAGAGAGCATATTCTTAATAATTGTGTGTCTGATTTGTTGCACCAGTACTTGGTGGACTCTGATCTGACCTCTCCCCAAGAATTGGGAAAGAAGGCAGACAAATGGGTCAGAACAAGGGTGAACAGAAAAGTTCATACAGGGGGTGACAAAGATGGCAAGAAGAAGGATGGTAAGTCTTCTGACAAGGGTAGGGACAAATCTAAAAATGAGTCTTCATCAGGCCCACAAAAACACTCTGGTGGGGGTGGTGGGCCCAAATCCTCTTCAAATCAGAACAAGGAAAAGAAACCATGGTGCTATTTATGTAAGATAAAAGGCCATTGGACAACAGATCCCAGTTGTCCAAAGAAAAGCACCAACGCTCCTACCACTACAACCCCTACTGCTACACCTAGTGTCCCTACTAATAGCAGTGGTGGTGGGAGCAAACCTACTAATAGCCAATCCAAGGGAGTAGCTGGGCTCACTATTGGTAACTTAGTTGGGGTTGGTCTTGTTAGGGAGACCATAGAGGCTGTGTTAGTCTCTGAGGGGGCTATTGATTTAGCCACCTTAGTTGCTTGTCCCCTTAATATGGATAAGTACAAGCAGCTACCCCTAATAAATGGTGTTGAGGTTCAGGCCTACAGGGACACTGGTGCCAGTGTGACTATGGTCATAGAGAAACTGGTCCACCCTGAACAACACCTACTTGGTCACCAGTACCAAGTAACCGATGCTCACAACAACACAATTAGCCACCCCATGGCTGTTGTAAATCTCAACTGGGGGGGGGTTACTGGTCCAAAGAAAGTTGTGGTAGCCACTGATTTACCTGTAGACTGTCTACTAGGAAATGATTTGGAGACATCAGCTTGGTCAGATGTGGAGTTGGAGGCCCATGCAGCAATGCTGGGCATCCCAGGGCATATTTTTGATTTGACAAGGGCTCAGGCCAAAAAGCAAAAAGGACAGGGAAGCTTGGATCCTGGAACAATGGACCAAGTGCTCCCTAAAGCTAGGGCTAGTAGAAGCAAACCACTTCCTACTATCCCTCCCTCTACAGTGGATACTACTTCTGAGGAAGAAGAATTTTCTCCCTGTGCAGAACCTACACCAGAGGAGCTTGAAGCAGACACTGCTGAGCTTTTGGGTGAAGGGGGGCCTGCCAGAGAGGAGCTGAGTGTGGCACAGCAAACCTGTCCCACATTAGAGGGTCTGAGACAGCAAGCTGTCAAACAGGCTAATGGGGATGTCAGTGACTCTCACAAAGTTTACTGGGAGGACAACCTCTTGTACACTGAGCATAGGGATCCTAAACCTGGAGCTGCCAGGAGATTAGTGATTCCTCAGGAGTACAGAAAGTTCCTCCTAACTCTGGCACACAACATTCCCCTAGCTGGGCATCTAGGACAAATGAAAACTTGGGACAGGCTTGTTCCCCTGTTTCATTGGCCTAGAATGTCTGAGGACACAAAGGAATTGTGTAAGTCCTGTGAAACCTGTCAAGCCAGTGGCAAGACAGGTGGAACTCCAAAGGCACCCCTTATTCCACTGCCTGTGGTTGGGGTTCCCTTTGAAAGGGTAGGGGTTGACATAGTTGGCCCCCTTGACCCTCCTACTGCTTCAGGCAATAGATTCATCTTGGTGGTAGTGGACCATGCCACAAGATACCCTGAAGCTTTTCCTTTAAGGACCACTACAGCTCCTGCAGTGGCAAAGGCCCTCCTGGGAATATTTTCCAGGGTGGGCTTCCCAAAGGAAGTAGTATCAGACAGGGGAAGCAATTTCATGTCTGCATACTTAAAGGCCATGTGGAAGGAGTGTGGGGTAACTTAGAAGTTCACCACACCCTATCATCCACAAACAAATGGACTGGTGGAGAGATTTAACAAAACTCTCAAAGGCATGATTATGGGTCTCCCTGAAAAACTCCGCAGGAGATGGGATATCCTTTTACCATGCCTCCTTTTTTCCTACAGGGAGGTACCCCAGAAAGGAGTGGGCTTTAGCCCCTTTGAACTTCTTTTTGGACACCCTGTTAGGGGTACACTAACACTTGTAAAGGAGGGTTGGGAACAACCTTTAAAAGCTCCTAAGCAGGATATTTTGGATTATGTACTTGGCCTCAGATCAAGGATGGCTGAGTATATGAAAAAGGCCAGTAAGAACCTTCAGGCCAGCCAAGAGCTCCAGAAGCAATGGCATGATCAGAAGGCTGTTTTGGTTCAGTACCAACCAGGGCAGAAAGTGTGGTTCTTGGAGCCAGTGGCCCCAAGAGCACTCCAAGATAAATGGAGTGGTCCCCACACAATTGTTGAAAAAAAGGGTGAAGTCACTTATTTAGTTGACCTAGGCACTGCCAGGAGTCCACTTAGGGTGCTCCATGTCAACCGCCTGAAACCCTACTATGACAGGGCTGATCTCACCCTGCTCATGGCAACTGATGAGGGACAGGAAGAAGACAGTGATCCTCTACCTGATCTCTTCTCTTCCACAGAACAAGATGCTCTTGTGGAAGTTGTAGTTTTGGCTGATTGTCTTACTGCTGAGCAGAAAGACCATTGCATAAATCTCCTAGATCAATTCTCTGAACTCTTCTCTACTGTGCCAGGTACCACTTCTTGGTGTGAGCACACTATAGATACTGGAGACAGCTTGCCTGTCAAAAGTAAGATCTATAGGCAGCCTGACCATATCAGGGACTGCATAAAGCAAGAGGTCCAGAAAATGTTAGAACTAGGAGTGGTTGAGCACTCTGAAAGTCCATGGGCTTCTCCTGTGGTACTTGTACCAAAACCCCATTCCAAAGATGGAAAGAAGGAAATGCGGTTTTGTGTAGACTATAGAGGTCTCAACGTGGTAACCAAAACTGATGCTCACCCTATACCCAGGGCAGATGAGCTCATAGATACACTGGCATCTGCCAAGTATCTAAGCACTTTTGATTTGACTGCAGGGTATTGGCAGATCAAATTATCAGAAGATACTAAACCTTAAACAGCATTTTCAACCATTGGAGGACATTACCAGTTCACTGTAATGCCTTTTGGCTTGAAAAATGTACCTGCCACTTTTCAGAGGTTGGTGAACACAGTCCTGCAAGGGCTGGAAGCTTTCAGTGCAGCATATTTGGACGATATAGCTGTCTTTAGCTCCAGCTGGGATGATCACCTGGTCCACCTATGGAAAGTTTTGGAGGCCCTGCAAAAGGCAGGCCTCACTATCAAGGCTTCAAAGTGCCAGATAGGGCAGGGTAAGGTGGTTTATCTGGGACACCTTGTTGGTGGGGAACAGATTGCACCACTACAGGGGAAAATCCAAACAATTATTGATTGGGTTCCCCCTACTACACAGACTCAGGTGAGAGCCTTCCTAGGCCTCACTGGGTATTACAGGAGGTTAATTAAGAACTATGGCTCCATTGCAGCCCCTCTTAATGACCTCACTTCCAAGAAAATACCTAAAAAGGTATTATGGACAGCAAACTGTCAGAAAGCTTTTGAGGAGCTGAAGCAGGCCATGTGCTCTGCACCTGTCCTGAAAAGCCCTTGTTATTCTAAAAAATTCTATGTCCAAACTGATGCATCTGAATTAGGAGTAGGGGCAGTCCTATCACAACTTAATTCTGAGGGCCAGGATCAACCTGTTGCTTTTATTAGTAGGAGGTTGACCCCTAGAGAAAAGCGTTGGTCTGCCATAGAGAGGGAGGCCTTTGCTGTGGTCTGGGCACTGAAGAAGTTGAGGCCATACCTGTTTGGCACTCACTTCATTGTTCAGACAGACCACAAACCTCTACTTTGGCTAAAACAAATGAAAGGTGAAAATCCTAAATTGTTGAGGTGGTCCATATCCCTAGAGGGAATGGACTATACAGTGGAACATAGACCTGGGAGTAGCCACTCCAATGCAGATGGACTCTCCAGATATTTCCACTTAGACAATGAAGACTCATCAGGTCATGGCTAGTCTTATTGTCCTTCGTTTGGGGGGGGGGGGTTGTGTAGGAAAGTACCATCTTGCCTGGCATGTTACCCCCATTTTTCACTGTATATATGTTGTTTTAGTTGTATGTGTCACTGGGACCCTGTTCTCCAGGGCCCCTGTGCTCATAAGTGTGCCTGAATGTGTTACCTGTGTAGTGACTAACTGTCTCACTGAGGCTCTGCTAATCAGAACCTCAGTGGTTATGCTCTCTCATTTCTTTCAAATTGTCACTAACAGGCTAGTGACCAATTTAACCAATTTACATTGGCTTACTGGAACACCCTTATAATTCCCTAGTATATGGTACTGAGGTACCCAGGGTATTGGGGTTCCAGGAGATCCCTATGGGCTGCAGCATTTCTTTTGCCACCCATAGGGAGCTCTGACAATTCTTACACAGGCCTGCCACTGCAGCCTGAGTGAAATAACGTCCACGTTATTTCACAGCCATTTTACACTGCACTTAAGTAACTTATAAGTCACCTATATGTCTAACCTTTACCTGGTAAAGGTTAGGTGCAAAGTTACTTAGTGTGAGGGCACCTTGGCACTAGCCAAGGTGCCCCCACATTGTTCAGGGCCAATTCCCTGAACTTTGTGAGTGCAGGGACACCATTACACGTGTGCACTACATATAGGTCACTACCTATATGTAGCTTCACAATGGTAACTCCGAATATGGCCATGTAACATGTCTAAGATCATGGAATTGCCCCCTCTATGCCATCCTGGCATTATTGGGACAATTCCATGATCCCAGTGGTCTGTAGCACAGACCCTGGTACTGCCAAACTGCCTTTTCTGGGGTTTCACTGCAGCTGCTGCTGCCAACCCCTCAGACAGGTTTCTGCCCCCCTGGGGTCAAGCCAGGCTTGTCCCAGGATGGCAGAACAAAGGACTTCCTCTGAGAGAGGGTGTTACACCCTCTCCCTTTGGAAAATGGTGTGAAGGCAGGGGAGGAGAAGCCTCCCCCAGCCTCTGGAAATGCTTTCTTGGGCACAGATGTGCCCAATTCTGCATAAGCCAGTCTACACCGGTTCAGGGACCCCTTAGCCCCTGCTCTGGCGCGGAACTGGACAAAGGAAAGGGGAGTGACCACTCCCTTGACCTGCACCTCCCCTGGGAGGTGTCCAGAGCTCCTCCAGTGTGCTCCAGACCTCTGCCATCTTGGAAACAGAGGTGCTGCTGGCACACTGGACTGCTCTGAGTGGCCAGTGCCACCAGGTGACGTCAGAGACTCCTTCTGATAGGCTCCTTCAGGTGTTAGTAGCCTATCCTCTCTCCTAGGTAGCCAAACCCTCTTTTCTGGCTATTTAGGGTCTCTGTCTCTGGGGAAACCTTAGATAACGAATGCAAGAGCTCATCAGAGTTCCTCTGCATCTCTCGCTTCACCTTCTGATAAGGAATCGACTGCTGACCGCGCTGGAAGCCTGCAAACCTGCAACATAGTAGCAAAGACGAATACTGCAACTCTGTAACGCTGATCCTGCCGCCTTCTCGACTGTTTTCCTGCTTGTGCATGCTGTGGGGGTAGTCTGCCTCCTCTCTGCACCAGAAGCTCCAAAGAAATCTCCCGTGGGTCGACGGAATCTTCCCCCTGCAACCGCAGGCACCAAAAAGCTGCATTACCGGTCCCTTGGGTCTCCTCTCAGCACGACAAGCGAGGTCCCTCGAATCCAGCAACTCTGTCCAAGTGACCCCCACAGTCCAGTGACTCTTCAGTCCAAGTTTGGTGGAGGTAAGTCCTTGCCTCACCTCGCTGGGCTGCATTGCTGGGAACCGTGACTTTGCAGCTATTCCGGCCCCTGTGCACTTCCGGCGGAAATCCTTTGTGCACATCCAAGCCTGGGTCCACGGCACTCTAACCTGCATTGCACGACTTTCTAAGTTGGTCTCCGGCGACGTGGGACTCCTTTGTGCAACTTCGGCGAGCACCATTTCACGCATCCTCGTAGTGCCTGTTTCTGGCACTTCTCCGGGTGCTACCTGCTTCAGAGAGGCTCCTTGTCTTGCTCGACGTCCCCTCTCTCTGGTGGTCCAATTTGCGACCTCCTGGTGCCTCCTGGAACTCAGCAGCGTCCAAAAACGCTAACCGCACGATTTGCAGCTAGCAAGGCTTGTTGGCGTTCTTTCGGCGGGAGAACATTTCTGCACGACTCTCCACGGCGATAGGGATCAGTCCACCAAAGGGGAAGTCTCTAGCCCTTTTCGTTCCTGCAGAAACCTCAGCTTCTTCTGTCCAGTAGAAGCTTCTTTGCACCCGCAGCTGGCATTTCCTGGGCATTTGCCCATCTCCGACTTGCTTGTGACTTTTGGACTTGGTCCCCTTGTTCCACAGGTACCCTAGATTGGAAATCCACAGTTGTTGCATTGCTGGTTTGTGTCTTTCCTGCATTATTCCTCTAACACGACTTCTTTGTCCTTAGGGGAACTTTAGTGCACTTTGCACTCACTTTTCAGGGTCTTAGGGAGGGTTATTTTTCTAACTCTCACTATTTTCTAATAGTCCCAGCGACCCTCTACAAGGTCACATAGGTTTGGGGTCCATTCGTGGTTCGCATTCCACTTTTGGAGTATATGGTTTGTGTTGCCCCTATCCCTATGTTTCCCCATTGCATCCTATTGTAACTATACATTGTTTGCACTGTTTTCTAAGACTATACTGCATATTTTTGCTATTGTGTATATATATCTTGTGTATATTTCCTATCCTCTCATTGAGGGTACACTCTAAGATACTTTGGCATATTGTCATAAAAATAAAGTACCTTTATTTTTAGTATAACTGTGTATTGTGTTTTCTTATGATATTGTGCATATGACACTAAGTGGTACTGTAGTAGCTTCACACGTCTCCTAGTTCAGCCTAAGCTGCTCTGCTAAGCTACCATTATCTATCAGCCTAAGCTGCTAGACACCCTATAAACTAATAAGGGATAACTGGGCCTGGTGCAAGGTGCAAGTACCCCTTGGTACTCACTACAAGCCAGTCCAGCCTCCTACACTGACCATGTCAGAGACTGCATAAAGCAAGAGGTAAAGAAAATGCTTGAAGTAGGAGTGGTTGAGCACTCTGAAAGTCCATGGGCCTCTCCTGTGGTACTTGTACCAAAGCCTCATTCCAAAGATGGTAAAAGGGAAATGAGATTTTGTGTTGACTACAGAGGTCTAAACCAGGTAACCAAAACTGATGCTCACCCTATACCCAGGGCAGATGAGCTAATATATACACTGGCATCTGCTAAGTATCTAAGCACCTTTGATTTGACTGCAGGGTATTGGCAGATCAAGTTATCAGAAGATGCAAAAACAAAAACTGCATTTTCCACCATTGGAGGACACTACCAATTCACAGTAATGCTCTTTGTATTGAAAAATGCACCTGCCACTTTTCAAAGGTTGGTGAATACAGTCCTGCAAGGACTGGAAGCTTTTAGTGCAGCATATCTAGATGACATAGCTGTCTTTAGCTCCAGCTGGGATGATCACCTGGTCCACCTATGGAAAGTTTTGGAGGCCCTGCAAAAGGCAGGACTCACTATCAAGGCTTCAAAGTGCCAGATAGGGCAGGGGAAGGTGGTTTATCTGGGACACCTGGTAGGTGGAGAACAGATTGCACCAAGTCAGGGGAAAATCCAAACTATTATAGATTGGGTTCCCCCTACTACTCAGACTCAGGTGAGAGCCTTTTTAGGCCTCACTGGGTACTATAGGAGGTTCATAAAGAACTATGGCTCCATTGCATCCCCTCTTAATGACCTCACATCTAAGAAAATGCCTAAGAAGGTATTATGGACAGCAAACTGTCAGAAAGCTTTTGAGGAGCTGAAGCAGGCCATGTGCTCTGCACCTGTCCTGAAAAGCCCCTGTTACTCCAAAAAAATAATTTTCCAAACTGATGCATCTGAATTAGGGGTAGGGGCAGTCCTATCACAACTTAATTTTGAGGGCCAGGATCAACCTGTTGCTTTTATCAGCAGGAGGTTGACCCCTAGAGAAAAGCGTTGGTCTGCCATAGAGAGGGAGGCCTTTGCTGTGGTCTGGGCACTGAAGAGGTTGAGGCCATACCTGTTTGGCACTCACTTAGTTGTTCAGACAGACCACAAACCTCTACTTTGGCTAAAACAAATGAAAGGTGAAAACCCTAAATTATTGAGGTGGTCCATATCTCTACAGGGGATGGACTATTGTGAGAAAGTAGCCTCTTTCTAGCCTTGTTACCCCCACTTTTGGCCTGTTTGTGTGTGTATGTCAGGGTGTTTTAACTGTCTCACTGGGATCCTGCTAGCCAGGGCCCAGTTCTCATAGTGAAAACCCTATGTTTTCAGTATGTTTGTTATGTGTCACTGGGACCCTGCTAGTCAGGACCCCAGTGCTCATAAGTTTGTGGCCTATATGTATGTGTTCCCTGTGTGATGCCTAACTGTCTCACTGAGGATCTGCTAACCAGAACCTCAGTGGTTATGCTCTCTCATTTCTTTCCAAATTGTCACTAACAGGCTAGTGACCAATTTCTCCAATTCACATTGGCTTACTGGAACACCCTTATAATTCCCTAGTATATGGTACTAAGGTACCAGGGTATTGGGGTTCCAGGAGATCCCTATGGGCTGCAGCATTTCTTTTGCCACCCATAGGGAGCTCTGACAATTCTTACACAGGCCTGCCACTGCAGCCTGAGTGAAATAACGTCCACGTTATTTCACAGCCATTTACCACTGCACTTAAGTAACTTATAAGTCACCTATATGTCTAACCTTTACCTAGTAAAGGTTAGGTGCAAAGTTACTTAGTGTGAGGGCACCCTGGCACTAGCCAAGGTGCCCCCACATTGTTCAGGGCAAATTCCCCGGACTTTGTGAGTGCGGGGACACCATTACACGCGTGCACTACATATAGGTCACTACCTATATGTAGCTTCACAATGGTAACTCCGAATATGGCCATGTAACATGTCTATGATCATGGAATTGCTCCCTCTATACCATCCTGGCATAGTTGGCACAATCCCATGATCCCAGTGGTCTGTAGCACAGACCCTGGTACTGCCAAACTACCTTTTCAGGGGTTTCACTGCAGCTGCTGCTGCTGCCAACCCCTCAGACAGGTTTCTGCCCTCCTGGGGTCCAGCCAGGACTGGCCCAGGATGGCAGAACAAAGGACTTCCTCTGAGAGAGGGTGTTACACCCTCTCCCTTTGGAAAATGGTGTGAAGGCAGGGGAGGAGTAGCCTCCCCCAGCCTCTGGAAATGCTTTCATGGGCACATTTGGTGCCCATTTCTGCATAAGCCAGTCTACACCGGTTCAGGGACCCCTTAGCCCTGCTCTGGCGCGAAACTGGACAAAGGAAAGGGGAGTGACCACTCCCCTGACCTGCACCTCCCCTGGGAGGTGTCCAGAGCTCCTCCAGTGTGCTCCAGACCTCTGCCATCTTGGAAACAGAGGTGCTGCTGGCACACTGGACTGCTCTGAGTGGCCAGGGCCACCAGGTGACGTCAGAGACTCCTTCTGATAGGCTCCTTCAGGTGTTGCTAGCCTATCCTCTCTCCTAAGTAGCCAAACCCTCTTTTCTGGCTATTTAGGGTCTCTGCTTTGGGGATTTCCTTAGATAACGAATGCATGAGCTCATCAGAGTTCCTCTGCATCTCTCTCTTCACCTTCTGCCAAGGAATCGACTGCTGACCGCGCTGGAAGCCTGCAAAACTGCAACAAAGTAGCTAAGACGACTACTGCAACTCTGTAACGCTGATCCTGCCGCCTTCTCGACTGTTTTCCTGGTGGTGCATGCTGAGGGGATAGTCTGCCTCCTCTCTGCACTAGAAGCTCCGAAGAAATCTCCTGTGAGTCGACGGAATCTTCCCCCTGCAACCGCAGGCACCAAAGAACTGCATTACCGGTCCCTTGAGTCTCCTCTCAGCACGACGAGCGAGGTCCCTTGAATCCAGCAACTCTGTCCAAGTGACTCCCACAGTCCAATGACTCTGCAGTCCAAGTTTGGTGGAGGTAAGTCCTTGCCTCCCCACGCCAGACTGCATTGCTGGGAACCGTGACTTTTGCAGCTACTCCGGCCTCTGTGCACTTCCGGCGGAAATCCTTTTTGCACAGCCAAGCCTTCGTCCACGGCACTCTAACCTGCATTGCACGACTTTCTAAATTGGTCTCTGGCGACGTGGGACCCCTTTGTGCAACTTCGTGTGAGCACCGTTTCACGCATCCTCGTAGTGCCTATTTCTGGCACTTCTCCGGGTGCTACCTGCTGCAGAGAGGGCTCCTTGACGCACCCTCTCTCCCCTGACGCAATTGGTGACATCCTGGTCCCTCCTGGGCCATACCAGCATCCAAAAACACTAACTGCACGATTTGAAGCTAGCAAGGCTTGTTGGCAGTCTTTCGGTGGGAAAACACTTCTGCACAACCCTCCACGGCGTTAGGGATCCGTCCTCCAAAGGGGAAGTCTCTAGCCCTTGTTGTTCCTGCAGAAACCTAAGCTTCTACTGTCCAGTAGCAGCTCCTTTGCACCCACAGCTGGCATTTCCTTGGCATCTGCCCATCTCCGACTTGCTTGTGACTTTTGGACTTGGTCCCCTTACTCCACAGGTACGCTCGACTGGAAATCCATTGTTGTTGCATTGCTGGTTTGTGTCTTTCCTGCAGAATTCCCCTATCACGACTTCTATGTCCTTTGGGGAACTTTGGTGCACTTTGCACTCACTTTTTAGGGTCTTGGGGTGGGCTATTTTTCTAACCCTCGCTATTTTCTAATAGTCCCAGCGACCCTCTACAAGGTCACATAGGTTTGGGGTCCATTCGTGGTTCGCATTCCACTTTTGGAGTATATGGTTTGTGTTGCCCCTATCCCTATATGTCTCCATTGCATCCTATTGTAACTATACCTTGTTTGCACTGTTTTCTAAGACTATACTGCATATTTTTGGTATTGTGTACATATATCTTGTGTATATTTGCTATCCTCATACTGAGGGTACACTCTGAGATACTTTGGCATATTGTCATAAAAATAAAGTACCTTTATTTTTAGTATATCTGTGTATTGTGTTTTCTTATGATATTGTGCAAGTGACACTAGTGGTACTGTAGGAGCTTCACTTGTCTCCTAGTTCAGCCTAAGCTGCTCTGCTAAGCTACCATTATCTATCAGCCTATGCTGCTAGACACCCTATACACTAATAAGGGATAACTGGGCCTGGTGCAAGGTGCAAGTACCCCTTGGTTCTCACTACAAGCCAGACCAGCCTCCTACAACTATACAGTGAAACATAGACCTGGTAGTACCTACTCCAATGCAGATGGACTATCCAGATATTTCCACTTAGACAATGAAGACTCATCAGGTCATGGCTAGTCTTATTGTCCTTCGTTTGGGCGGGGTTGTGTAGGAAAGTACCATCTTGCCTGGCATGTTACCCCCATATTTCACTGTATATATGTTGTTTTAGTTGTATGTGTCACTGGGACCCTGCCAGCCAGGGCCCCAGTGCTCATAAGTGTGCCCTGTATGTGTTACCTGTGTTATGACTAACTGTCTCACTGAGGTTCTTCTATCCAGAACCTCAGTAGTTATGCTCTCTCATTTCTTTCCAAATTGTCACTAACAGGCTAGTGACCAATTTCACCAATTCACATTGGCATACTGGAACACCCTTATAATTCCCTAGTATATGGTACTAAGGTACCCAGGGTATTGGGGTTCCAGGAGATCCCTATGGGCTGCAGCATTTCTTTTGCCACCCATAGGGAGCTCTGACAATTCTTCCCCAGGCCTGCCACTGCAGCCTGAGTGAAATAACGTCCACGTTATTTCAGAGCCATTTACCACTGCACTTAAGTAACTTATAAGTCACCTATATGTCTAACCTTTACCTGGTAAAGGTTGGGTGCTAAGTTACTTAGTGTTGGGCACCCTGGCACTAGCCAAGGTGCCCCCACATGGTTCAGGGCAAATTCCCCGGAATTTGTGATTGCGGGGACACCATTACACGCGTGCACTACACATAGGTCACTACCTATGTGTAGCTTCACAATGGTAACTCCGAATAAGGCCATGTAACATGTCTATGATCATGGAATTGCCTCCTCAATGCCATCCTGACATTGTTGGTACAATCCCATGATCCCACGGGTCTCTAGCACGGACCCGGGTACTGCCAAACTGCCTTTTTAGGGGTTTCCCTGCAGCTGCTGCTGCTGCCAACCCCTCAGACAGGTTTCTGCCCTCCTGGGGTCCAGCCAGGCTTGGCCCAGGAAGGAAGAACAAAGGACTTCCTCAGAGAGAGGGTGTTACACCCTCTCCCTTTGGAAAAAGGTGTTAAGGCAGGGGAGGAGTAGCCTCCCCCAGCCTCTGGAAATGCTTTCATGGGCACAGATGGTGCCCATTGCTGCATAAGCCTGTCTACACCGGTTCAGGGACCCCTCAGCCCTGCTCTGGCGCGAAACTGGACAAAGGAAAGGGGAGTGACCACTCCCCTGACCTGCACCTCCCCTGGGAGGTGCCCAGAGCTCCTCCAGTGTGCTCCAGACCTCTGCCATCTTGGAAACAGAGGCGCTGCTGGCACACTGGACTGCTCTGAGTGGCCAGTGCCAGCAGGTGACGTCAGAGACTCCTTCTGATAGGCTCCTTCAGGTGTTGCTAGCCTATCCTCTCTCCTAAGTAGCCAAACCCTCTTTTTCTGGCTATTTAGGGTCTCTGCTTTGGGGAATTCCTTAGATAACAAATGAAAGAGCTCATCAGAGTTCCTCTGCATCTCTCTCTTCACCTTCTGCCAAGGAATCGACTGCTGACCGTGCTGGAAGCCTGCAACACTGCAACAAAGTAGCAAAAACGACTACTGCGACACTGTAACGCTGATCCAGCCACCTTCTCGACTGTTTTCCTGGTGGTGCATGCTGTGGGGGTAGTCTGCCTCTTCTCTGCACTAGAAGCTCCTAAGAAATCTCCCGTGGGTCGACGGAATCTTTCCCCTGCAACCGCAGGCACCAAAGAACTGCATCACCGGTCCTCTGGGTCTCCTCTCAGCATGACGAGCGAGGTCCCTTGAACTCAGCATCTCTGTCCAAGTGACTGCCACAGTCCAGTGACTCTTCAGTCCAAGTTTGGTGGAGGTAAGTCCTTGCCTCCCCACGCCAGACTGCATTGCTGGGAACCGATTGTTTTGCAGCTACTCCGGCTCCTGTGCACTTTTCCAGGATTTCCTTTGTGCACAGCCAAGCCTGAATCCAGGGCACTCTAACCTGTATTGCACGACCTCCTGAGTTGTCCTCCGGCGGCGTGGGACTCTCTTGTGCAACTTCGGGTGAGTACCGTTTCACTCCACTTCGTAGTGCCTGTTCCGGCACTTCTGCGGGTGCTGCCTGCTTCTGAGAGGGCTCCTTCTCTGTCTGGACGCCCCCTCTGTCACCTCACACAATTGGTGACATCCTGGTCCTTCCTGGGCCACAGCAGCATCCAAAAACCCTAACCACGAGCTTTGCAGCTAGCAAGGCTTGTTTGCGGTCTTTCTGCAGAAAAAACACTTCTGCACAACTCTCAACGGCGTGGGACATCCATCCTCCAAAGGGAAAGTTTCTAGCCCTTGTCGTTCCTGCAGAAACCTAAGCTTCTACTGTTCAGTAGCAGCTTCTTTGCACCCACAGCTGGCATTTCCTGGGCATCTGCCCACTCTCAATTTGATCGTGACTTTTGGACTTGGTCCCCTTGTTCCACAGGTACTCTTGTCTGGAAATCCATCGTTGTTGCATTGCTGGGGTTGGTCTTTCCTGCAGAATTCCCCTATCACGACTTCTGTGCTCTTTGGGGAACTTAATCTTGGGGTGGGCTATTTTTCTAACCCTCACTGTTTTCTTACAGTCCCAGCGACCCTCTACAAGGTCATATAGGTTTGGGGTCTGCACTCACTTTTCAGTGTCTTGGGGTGGGCTATTTTCTTACAGTCCCAGCGACCCTCCACAAGGTCACATAGGGCGTGGTTCGCATTCCACTTCTAGAGTATATGGTTTGTGTTGCCCCTATCCCTATGTGCCCCATTGCATCCTATTGTGACTATACATTGTTTGCACTGTTTTCTATTGCTATCACTGCATGTTTTGGTCTTGTGTACATATATCTTGTGTATATTTGCTATCCTCATACTGAGGGTACTCACTGAGATACTTTGGCATATTGTCATAAAAATAAAGTACCTTTATTTTTAGTATATCTGTGTATTGTGTTTTCTTATGATATTGTGCATATGACACTAGGTGGTACTGTAGTAGCTTCACACGTCTCCTAGTTCAGCCTAAGCTGCTCTGCTAAGCTACCATTTTCTATCAGCCTAAGCTGCTAGACACCCCTCTACACTAATAAGGGATACCTGGGCCTGGTGCAAGGTGTAAGTACCCCTTGGTACCCACTACAAGCCAGGCCAGCCTCCTACACTCATACTTCTCGAAAAAAAGAAAAAACAGTGCCAGAACCCCAGTGCCTCATAGCGCTTCTTTACTGGCCGGAAGGAGTAAGGGGTAAACAATAACTGGGGGGAGGGGAGAGTGAATATAAAGCGCTGCGGTGCAGCCAGCGCTACCCGCCTCGCGGCGCTTTCCCCGGCAGCAGGGGCTTTGAAAGCTTGAGCACAGTGGAGAGATCACCCACTGATGGAGCTTCCATCGCTGGTTTGATTTTTGCGGTTTTATTTAGCGCAGACTCGTCCGAAGGACCTGCAGCGCTTTAGATCAGCACCGGTCACATCACATCACTCGAGGACGCCCCCACTGGTCACGGGGAGGTTTGGTGATGCGCCCCGGATCACAGGCGGTTGAGCTGCGCTGAGACTCGGCCTGTTTCCTCATTCTCAGCTGTGTGGGTTACACCGCATCCTCTCCGGACTGATTACCTGTCCGTGACACTCTCATTTCAAGTCAAGAATAACTTCCCGTTCCTCGTCCCCGCCTGAAGCTGCCTCTGGAAGCAAATGGGGAAAGACATTCTTTTTACTTTTTACAATCTCACGCTTTTATAACATGTGAGATCTCAGAGGTCTCAAAGTGAAACCCGAGGAGGGGCCCCGAGAAGGGAAATACAGGAAGTGTACATTGCTGCCCCAGAGGCTGCAGAGCAGACGTGAGAACTTTATTGAAGTTGTGGGAAAGCCCCATCCCCCACCTCCCAGACTTGCACAGACACCTGGCCCTCTCTCCAGGTACAGGGCTCATCTGCCGCCTACAGCCAAAGCCAGGGCCTCACTTACAGGCTTTGGCTCAGGGCAGGTGGCAAGGACTCCTGCTGCGCTGCCCGATTCAAAAGAAAAGGGCAGGACTGTGCTGTGTCTACAAGATATGGCGCGTTACTGTCCCCCCCTGCGCTGGCGCACAATGGGCTGTCATGCGTCAACGCAGGCGTCCATGCACTATGCTGCAGGGGTGTCATGCGCCAACGCAGGGGTCCATGCACCATGCTGCAAGGGTGTCGTGCGCCAACGCAGGGGTCCGTGCACCAACGCAGGGATCCATGCACCATGCTGCAGGGGTGTCATGCTCCAACGCAGGCGTCCATGCACCATGCTGCAGGGGTGTCGTGCGCCAACGCAGGGGTCCATGCACCATGCTGCAGGGGTGTCATGCACCAACGCAGGGGTCCGTGCACCATGCTGCAGGGCTGTCATGCGCCAATGCAGGGGTCCGTGCACCATGCTGCAAGGGTGTCATGCGCCAACACAGGGGTCCGTGCACCATGCTGCAGGGGTGTCATGCACCAACGCGGGGATCCATGCACCATGCTGCAGGGGTGTCATGCACCAACGCAGGCGTCCATGCACCATGCTGCAGGGCTGTCACGCGCCAACGCAGGGGTCCATGCACCATGCTGCAGGGCTGTCATGCGCCAACGCAGGCGTCCATGCACTATGCTGCAGGGGTGTCATGCACCAACGCAGGGGTCCATGCACCATGCTGCAGGGGTGTCATGCACCAACGCGGGGATCCATGCACCATGCTGCAGGGCTGTCATGCGCCAATGTGGGGGTCCGTGCACCATGCTGCAGGGCTGTCATGCGCCAACGCAGGGGTCCATGCACCATGCTGCAAGGGTGTCATGCGCCAACACAGGGGTCCGTGCACCATGCTGCAGGGGTGTCATGCACCAACGCGGGGATCCATGCACCATGCTGCAGGGGTGTCATGCACCCACGCAGGGGTCCGTGCACCATGCTGCAAGGGTGTCATGCGCCAACACAGGGGTCCGTGCACCATGCTGCAGTGGTGTCATGCACCAACGCGGGGATCCATGCACCATGCTGCAGGGGTGACATGCACCAACGCAGGCGTCCATGCGCCATGCTGCAGGGCTGTCACGCGCCAACGCAGGGGTCCATGCACCATGCTGCAGGGGTGTCATGCACCAACGCGGGGATCCATGCACCATGCTGCAGGGCTGTCACGCGCCAACGCAGGCGTCCATGCACCATGCTGCAGGGCTGTCACGCGCCAACGCAGGGGTCCATGCACCATGCTGCAGGGGTGTCATGCACCAACGCGGGGATCCATGCACCATGCTGCAGGGGTGCCATGCACCAACGCAGGGGTCCGTGCACCATGCTGCAGGGGTGTCATGCACCAACGCGGGGATCCATGCACCATGCTGCAGGGGTGTCATGCACCAACGCAGGCGTCCATGCACCATGCTGCAGGGCTGTCACGCGCCAACGCAGGGGTCCATGCACCATGCTGCAGGGCTGTCACGCGCCAACGCAGGCGTCCATGCACCCTGCTGCAGGGCTGTCACGCGCCAATGCGGAGGTCCGTGCACCATGCTGCAGGGCTGTCATGCGCCAACGCAGGGGTCCGTGCACCATGCTGCAGGGGTGTCATGCGCCAACACAGGGGTCCGTGCACCATGCTGCAGGGCTGTCATGCGCCAACGCAGGGGTCCATGCACCATGCTGCAGGGCTGTCATGCGCCAACGCAGGCGTCCATGCACTATGCTGCAGGGCTGGCATGCGCCAATGCGGGGGTCCGTGCACCATGCTGCAGGGCTGTCATGTGCCAACGCAGGGGTCCGTGCACCATGCTGCAAGGGTGTCATGCGCCAACACAGGGGTCCGTGCACCATGCTGCAGGGGTGTCATGCACCAACGCGGGGATCCATGCACCATGCTGCAGGGCTGTCATGCGCCAACGCAGGCATCCATGCACCATGCTGCAGGGCTGTCATGCGCCAACGCAGGGGTCCATGCACCATGCTGCAGGGGTGTCATGCGCCAATGCGGGGGTCCATGCACCATGCTGCAGGGCTGTCACGCGCCAACGCAGGGGTCCATGCACCATGCTGCAGGGGTGTCATGCGCCAACGCGGGGGTCCATTCACCATGCTGCAGGGGTGTCACGCGCCAACGCAGGGGTCCATGCACCATGCTGCAGGGCTGTCACGCGCCAACGCGGGGGTCCATGCACCATGCTGCAGGGCTGTCACGCGCCAACGCAGGGGTCCATGCACCATGCTGCAGGGGTGTCACGCACCAACGCGGGGATCCATGCACCATGCTGCAGGGGTGCCACGCACCAACGCAGGGGTCCATGCACCATGCTGCAGGGGTGTCATGCGCCAATGCGGGGGTCCATGCACCATGCTGCAGGGGTGTCATGGACAAACGCAGGGGTCCGTGCTCCATGCTGCAGGGGTGTCATGCACCAACGCAGGGGTCCATGCACCATGCTGCAAGGGTGTCAGCTTTGTGGGGTCACATTCCTGCACAAAGGCAATCACAAGAGGTGTCTTCCTCTTTCTACCTGTGCTGCAGGATGCAGGCCATATAGTAAGAGGAAAAAGAGGGTAGGAACAGTGCTCTTAATGACCGGTACTCACCAGCACCTTTTCGTTTTCTCCCATTGAGTACCAGCACTTATTAATAGATTAGTAGTGTTCTAGCAACTTAGGCTGATAGAAGGTAGGTATGGCAAAGCAGCTTAGGCTAAACTAGGAGAAATGTAAAGCTCCCACTATACCACTTATATCATATAGCACTATATCATAAGAATCACAATACTCAGAGTTACAGAAGTAAAAATAAAGGTACATTATTTTGGTGACAATATTGTCTAGCATGCTTATTGAAAATGATAAGGCCTTAGCTGGCAGTTCAATTGAGAAGTTAGGAGATAGCTCACACTCTGACTCAGGGGAGCCACCAGTAAGAGTGTTAGAGGGTGCCCTTCCTAATCTGCCCCTTAGCAGACCACCTAGCAATGCTGGTAGTAATAGAAGCTCCGGTCACAGTAGGGATGTTTTTGTTCCTGCAGGCCAGGTTGCTAGGGTGCCTACTGTTAGGGACGTGTCTCCCTCTGTTCATTCTCATCATTCTTCTGTGTCAAAACATTCCCAAACCACCCACCCTGATGACAGGATGTTAGAAAGGGAACTCAATAAGTTGAGAGTGGAAGAGTCCAGATTGAAGCTTAAACAGCAATAGCTGGCTCTAGACAGGGAATCACTAGACTTAGAAAAAGAAAGACAGAGGTTGGGATTTGGACCCCATGGTGGCAGCAGCAGTATTCCAGATAGCAATACTGTGAGAGAGCATGATTCTAGGAATCTGCACAAGATAGTTCCCGCTTACAAGGAGGGGGATGACACTAACAAGTGGTTTGCTGCACTTGAGAGGGCCTGTATGTACAGGGGGCCCCTCAAAGGCCGTGGGCTGCTATCCTATGGCTATCTTTCAGTGGAAAGGGTAGGGATAGGCTCCTTACTGTAAGAGAAAGTGATGCCAATAATTTTACAGTTTTGAAGAATGCACTCTTGGATGGATTTGGCGTAACCACTGAACAATACAGGATTAAGTTCAGAGAAACCAGAAAAGAGTCCTCACAAGACTGGGTAGACTTTGTTGACTATTCAGTGAAGGCCTTGGAGGGGTAGTTACATGGCAGTAAAGTTTCTGACTATGAAAGCCAGTATAACTTAATCCTGAGAGAGCATATTCTTAATAATTGTGTGTAGGAGGCTGGACTGGCTTGTAGTGAGTACCAAGGGGTACTTACACCTTGCACCAGGCCCAGGTATCCCTTATTAGTGTATAGGGTGTCTAGCAGCTTAGGCTGATAGATAATGGTAGCTTAGCAGAGCAGCTTAGGCTGAACTAGGAGACGTGTGAAGCTACTACAGTACCACAAGTGTCACTTGCACAATATCATAAGAAAACACAATACACAGTTATACTAAAAATAAAGGTACTTTATTTTTATGACAATATGCCAAAGTATCTCAGAGTGTACCCTCAGAGTGAGGATAGCAAATATACACAAGTTATATGTACACAGTACTAAAAATATGCAGTATAGTCTTAGAAAACAGTGCAAACAATGTATAGTTACAATAGGATGCAATGGAGACACATAGGGATAGGGGCAACACAAACCATATACTCCAAAAGTGGAATGCGAACCACGAATGGACCCCAAACCTATGTGACCTTGTAGAGGGTCGCTGGGACTATTAGAAAATAGTGAGAGTTAGAAAATTGGCCCTCCCAAGACCCTGAAAAGTGAGTGCAAAGTGCACTAAAGTTCCCCAAAAGACAAAGAAGTCGTGATAGAGGAATAATGCAGGAAAGACACAAACCAACAATGCAACAACGATGGATTTCCAATCTAGGGTACCTGTGGAACAAGGGGACCAAGTCCAAAAGTCACAAGCAAGTCGGAGATGGGCAAATGCCCAGGACATGCCAGCTGTGGGTGCAAATAAGCTTCTACTGGACAGAAGAAGCAGAGGTTTCTGCAGGAACGAAAAGGGCTAGAGACTTCCCCTTTGGTGGACGGATCCCGCTCACCGTGGAGAGTCGTGCTGAAGTGTTTTCCCGCCGAAAGAATGCCAACAAGCCTTGTTAGCTGCAAATCATGTGGTTAGCGTTTTTGGACGCTGCTGTGGCCCAGGAGGGACCAGGCGGTCGCAAATTGGACCAGGAGGTAGAGGGGACGTAGTGCAAGAAAAGGAGCCCTCTTAGCAGCAGGTAGCACCCGGAGAAGTGCCAGAAACAGGCACTACAAGGATGCGTGAAACAGTGCTCACCCGAAGTTACACAAAGGAGTCCCACGTCGCCGGAGACCAACTTAGAAAGTCGTGCAATGCAGGTTAGAGTGCTGTGGACCCAGGCTTGGCTGTGCACAAAGGATTTCCGCCGGAAGTGCACAGGGGCCGGAGAAGTTGCAAAAGTCGCGGTTACCAACAATGCAGTCTGGAGTGGGGAGGCAAGGACTTACCTCCACCAATCTTGCACTGAAGAGTCACTGGACTGTGGCAGTCTCTTGGACAGAGTTGCTGGATTCAAGGGACCTCGCTCGTCGTGCTGAGAGGAGACCCAAGGGACCGGTAATGCAGCTTTTTGGTGCCTGCGGTTGCAGGGGGAAGATTCCGTCGACCCACGGGAGATTTCTTCGGAGCTTCTGGTGCAGAGAGGCGGCAGACTACCCCCACAGCATGCACAAGCAGGAAAACAGTCGAGAAGGCGGCAGGATCAGCGTTACAGAGTTGCAGTAGTCGTCTTTGCTACTATGTTGCAGGTTTGCAGGCTTCCAGCGCGGTCAGCAGTCGATTCCTTATCAGAAGGTGAAGAGAGAGATGCAGAGGAACTCGGATGAGCTCTTGCATTCGTTATCTAAAGTTTCCCCAGAGACAGAGACCTTAAATAGCCAGAAAAGAGGGTTTGGCTACCTAGGAGAGAGGAGAGGCTACTAACACCTGAAGGAGCCTATCACAAGGAGTCTCTGACGTCACCTGGTGGCACTGGCCACTCAGAGCAGTCCAGTGTGCCAGCAGCACCTCTGTTTCCAAGATGGCAGAGGTCTGGAGCACACTGGAGGAGCTCTGGACACCTCCCAGGGGAGGTGCAGGTCAGGAGAGTGGTCACTCCCCTTTCCTTTGTCCAGTTTCGCGCCAGAGCAGGGGCTAAGGGGTCCCTGAACCGGTGTAGACTGGCTTATGCAGAATTGGGCACATCTGTGCCCAAGAAAGCATTTCCAGAGGCTGGGGGAGGCTACCCCTCCCCTGCCTTCACACCATTTTCCAAAGGGAGAGGGTGTAACACCCTCTATCAGAGGAAGTCCTTTGTTCTGCCATCCTGGGACAAGCCTGGCTTGACCCCAGGGGGGCAGAAACCTGTCTGAGGGGTTGGCAGCAGCAGCAGCTGCAGTGAAACCCCAGGAAAGGCAGTTTGGCAGTACCAGGGTCTGTGCTACAGACCACTGGGATCATGGAATTGTGCCAACAATGCCAGGATGGCATAGAGGGGGCAATTCCATGATCTTAGACATGTTACATGGCCATATTCGGAGTTACCATTGTGAAGCTACATATAGGTAGTGACCTATATGTAGTGCACGCGTGTAATGGTGTCCCCGCACTCACAAAGTCCGGGGAATTGGCCCTGAACAATGTGGGGGCACCTTGGCTAGTGCCAGGGTGCCCTCACACTAAGTAACTTTGCACCTAACCTTGACCAGGTAAAGGTTAGACATATAGGTGACTTATAAGTTACTTAAGTGCAGTGAAAAATGGCTGTGAAATAACGTGGACGTTATTTCACTCAGGCTGCAGTGGCAGGCCTGTGTAAGAATTGTCAGAGCTCCCTATGGGTGGCAAAAGAAATGCTGCAGCCCATAGGGATCTCCTGGAACCCCAATACCCTGGGTACCTCAGTACCATATACTAGGGAATTATAAGGGTGTTCCAGTAGCCAATGTAAATTGGTAAAATTGATCACTAGCCTGTTAGTGACAATTTGAAAGAAATGACAGAGCATAACCACTGAGGTTCTGGTTAGCAGAGCCTCAGTGAGACAGTTAGGCACCCCACAGGGAACACATACATATAGGCCACAAACTTATGAGCACTGGGGTCCTGACTAGCAGGGTCCCAGTGACACATAACAAACATACCGAAAACATAGCGTTTTCACTATGAGCACTGGGCCCTGGCTAGCAGGATCCCAGTGAGACAGTGAAAACACCCTGACATACACTCACAAACAGGCCAAAAGTGGGGGTAACAAGGCTAGAAAGAGGCTACTTTCTCACACAACCCCCCCCCAAACGAAGGACAATAAGGCTAACCTTGGCCAGTTGAGACTTTATTGTCTAAGTGGTGATAAGTAGAGAGTAGCTCTGCAATAGACTGGTTACTCCCTTTATCATCCACTATATGGTTACTTCCCTGTGGGGATGTAAACCACCCTGTTTGAATTTTTTTAGCTAAGCAACAATGTGAAGAAGTATTTTCAGAGTTTCTATCAGTAAGTTTTAGTTTAGAGCAGTGGGAATTGTCCACTGAACCTATTTGTAATGATGGAAATGCCAGACAGGGATGCTGTCTCAATAAAGCCATAGCTGGGCAAAAACTTTGTCCATATGGCTGGAAGAGAGAACAGGGATGCTGTTTCTCCTGAGTTGGAGCAGGGCAGGGATGCTGTCCTATGAACTCCGCACTAGGGCAGGGATGCTGTCCTAAGTGTTGTGAGGCAGTGCAGGTTTTCTGCACTAAAGTTTCTCTGGGAGGGTTGGAGGGATGCTCCATGTTAACTAAAATTGTGCTCTTTTTCTCACCAATGTTAGTTATCCCACAGAGAGGTACTTCTACCTCAGGGAGTACAGCTTTGCCAGCTGATGATTCCATTGGAACAGGTGCCACCCCAGGAGAGGTTTCTCCCACCACAGGGATGGTATCCTGAATGGTAGGGTGGTTAGGGGATACTGTGATACCCTTTTTACCTGTTGATGGAGAGGGATCCTGAGTTTTCAGGCCTTCTCTCCTTTGCTTTTTCATTTCAGTAGAAATGAGAGGGAACAATTCCTCAGGGATGCCCAGCATGGCTGCATGGGCATAAAACTCTACATCAGCCCAACCTGAGGCCTCTAGGTCATTACCTAAGAGACAGTCTACAGGTAAACTAGGTGATACCACCACCTGCTTAGGGCCAGTAACTCCACCCCAACTAAACTGAATTATAGCTAAGGGAAGAAACTTAGTGGAGTTATGGACATCAATAATCTTATACTGTTGTCCAATGATGTGTTGATCAGGGTGCACTAGGTTTTCAGTCACCAAAGTGATACTGGCACCTGTGTCCCTGTAGGCCAAGGCCTCAACACCATTTATTGAAACTGTCTGCCTGTACTTATCCATTGTAAGGGGACAAGCAGCCAGTGTGGCAAGGCCAATGCCACTAGGTGTGACAGAAACTGTCTTGGGACTGACTACCCCAGTTTCTACTATGGACCCATAAGTGAACCCAACTACACCCTTAACTTGACTGTTGCCAGCAGTCCCACCACTAGTACCACTACTGCTAGGGGCACTAGAGCTTGATGTATTAGTGGTGGTAGGCTCGGGGGGTTTACCTGGACAGGACTTATCCCCTGGCCTATGGCCTCTATTTTTACACACAAAGCACAAAGGCTTTTTAAATTGTGTAGGTTGAGAAGAAGAGGAAGAATTTGTTTTATCCCCACCCCCTGAAGAGTGTTTAAGATTTGAAGTGGGATCTTTGGTTTTACCCTTGTCCCCATGCTTATCTTGAGATTTTTCACCATCTTTCTTCTTATTGTTCTCTTTGTCACCCCCTGTATGAACTTTTCTGTTCACCCTTGTTCTGACCCATTTGTCTGCCTTCTTTCCCAATTCTTGGGGAGAGGTCAGATCAGAGTCCACCAAGTACTGGTGCAACAAATCAGACACACAATTATTAAGAATATGCTCTCTCAGGATCAAGTTATACAGGCTGTCATAATCAGTAACTTTACTGCCATGTAACCACCCCTCCAAGGCCTTAACTGAATGGTCAATGAAATCAACCCAGTCTTGTGAAGACTCCTTTTTGGTCTCTCTGAACTTTATTCTGTATTGTTCAGTGGTTAAGCCATAACCATCCAGGAGTGCATTCTTAAGAACTGTAAAATTATTGGCATCACTTTCTTTCACAGTAAGGAGCCTATCCCTACCTTTTCCACTAAATGATAGCCATAGGATAGCAGCCCACTGCCTTTGAGGGACATCCTGTACAACACAGGCCCTCTCAAGTGCAGCAAACCACTTGTTAATGTCATCCCCCTCCTTATAAGGGGGAACTATCTTGTGCAGATTCCTGGAATCATGCTCTTTTACAGGATGACTATGGGGAATACTGCTGCTGCCACCATGGGTATCTAAACCCAACTTCTGTCTTTCCTTCTCTAGTTCAAAAGACTGTCTATCCAAATCCAGCTGTTGCTTTTTAAGCTTCAGTCTGGTTTGTTCCACCCTCAACTTATTGAGTTCCCTCTCTAACATTCTGTCATCAGGGTTGGTGGGAGGGCCATTCCTAGATACAGAGGTATGATGGGAATCAACAGAAGGAGACCTGTCCCTTACAGAGGCCACCCTAACAGCTTGGCTGACAGTGTAATGTGAGAGCACATCATCTGGATGATGTGACTCCACCTCAGTACCAACTATGCTAGAGTGTCTAGTAATGGGCAGGCTAGGAAGTTTCTTTCCTGAATCTTTTCCTGGGGGAGTCCCTGGATCAGATTGGGAACCATTAGCTAGTTTTTCAACAGATGTGGCACTTTTTGCCTTATCTTGTTCTCTAAGCATGTTAATTAACAATTCCAAGGAAGGATTATTCCCTACACTCAAACCTCTCTCTATGCAGAGACTCCTTGCTCCTTTCCAGCTAAGGTGATCATATGCAAGTTTGGACAGATCAACATTTTGGCCTGTGCCAGACATTTTTAGAGAGAGTTAAAGTGATAGAAAAAGAGAAAAAAGTTTTCAGAACTTTTTTGGAAAGACAGAAAAAAACTTTTTAAACTTTTAAGAACTTTTTGAAAGTTTAGAAGTACTTTTCAGCACTTAGAAAACAGTGAAAAGAGGAAATGCAAAATGTTTTAGCTATGTGTACACACACTGAACTTGTTTTGTATATTTTTCTCTTATGAAAAGTACAATGACAAGAGTGGTAAGTAGTCTCAAAGCACTTATCCCACCGCTGCACAACCAATGTAGGAGGCTGGACTGGCTTGTAGTGAGTACCAAGGGGTACTTACACCTTGTACCAGGCCCAGGTATCCCTTATTAGTGTATAGGGTGTCTAGCAGCTTAGGCTGATAGATAATGATAGCTTAGCAGAGCAGCTTAGGCTGAACTAGGAGACGTGTGAAGCTACTACAGTACCACAAGTGTCACTTGCACAATATCATAAGAAAACACAATACACAGTTATACTAAAAATAAAGGTACTTTATTTTTATGACAATATGTCACAGTATCTCAGAGTGTACCCTCAGAGTGAGGATAGCAAATATACATAAGTTATATGTACACAGTACTAAAAATATGCAGTATAGTCTTAGAAAACAGTGCAAACAATGTATAGTTACAATAGGATGCAATGGAGACACATAGGGATAGGGGCAACACAAACCATATACTCCAAAAGTGCAATGCGAACCACGAATGGACCCCAAACCTATGTGACCTTGTAGAGGGTCGCTGGGACTATTAGAAAATACTGAGAGTTAGAAAACTAGCCCTCCCCAAGACCCTGAAAAGTGAGTGCAAAGTGCACTGAAGTTCCCCAGAAGACAAAGAGTCGTAATAGAGGAATAATGCAGGAAAGACACAAACCAACAATGCAACAACTGTGGATTTCCAATCTAGGGTACCTGTGGAACAAGGGGACCAAGTCCAAAAGTCACAAGCAAGTCGGAGATGGGCAAATGCCCAGGAAATGCCAGCTGCGGGTGCAAAGAAACTTCGACTGGACAGAAGAAGCAAAGGTTTATGCAAGAACGAAAAGGGCTAGAGACTTCCCCTTTGGTGGACAGATCCCACTTGCCTTGTAGAGTCGAGCAAATGTGTTTTCCTGCCGAAAGGACGCCAACAAGCCTTGCTAGCTGCAAATCGTGCAGTTGGCATTTTTGGACGCTGCTGAGGCCCAGGAGGGACCAGGAGGTCGGAAATTGGACCTGGAGAGAGAGGGGACGTCGTGCAAGACAGGGAGCCCTCTCTGAAGCAGGTAGCTCCCAGGGAAGTGCCAGAAACAGGCACTACAAGGATGCGTGAAACGGTGCTTGCCGAAGTTACACAAAGGAGTCCCACGTCGCCGGAGACCAACTTACAAAGTCGTGCAATGCAGGTTAGAGTGCCGTGGACCCAGGCTTGGCGGTGCACAAAGGATTTCCGCAGGAAGTGCACAGGGGCCGGAGAAGTTGCAAAAGTTGCGTTTACCAACAATGCAGTCTGGAGTGGGGAGGCAAGGACTTACCTCCACCAAACTTGGACTGAAGAGTCACTGGACTGCGGCAGTCTCCTGGACAGAGTTGCTGGATTCAAGGGACCTCGCTCGTCATGCTGAGAGGAGACCCAAGGGACCGGTAATGCAGCTTTTTGGTGCCTGCGGTTGCAGGGGGAAGATTCCGTCGACCCACAGGAGATTTCTTCGGAGCTTCTGGTGCAGAGAGGAGGCAGACTACCCCCACAGCATGCACAAGCAGGAAAACAGTCGAGAAGGCGGCAGGATCAGCGTTACAGAGTTGCAGTAGTCGTCTTTGCTACTATGTTGCAGGTTTGCAGGCTTCCAGCATGGTCAGCAGTCGATTCCTTATGAGAAGGTGAAGAGAGAGATGCAGAGGAACTCGGATGAGCTCTTGCATTCGTTATCTAAAGTTTCCCCAGAGACAGAGACCTTAAATAGCCAGAAAAGAGGGTTTGGCTACCTAGGAGAGAGGAGAGGCTACTAACACCTGAAGGAGCCTATCACAAGGAGTCTCTGACGTCACCTGGTGGCACTGGCCACTCAGAGCATGTCCAGTGTGCCAGCAGCACCTCTGTTTCCAAGATGGCAGAGGTCTGGAGCACACTGGAGGAGCTCTGGACACCTCCCAGGGGAGGTGCAGGTCAGGGGAGTAGTCACTCCCCTTTCCTTTGTCCAGTTTCGCGCCAGAGCAGGGGCTAAGGGGTCCCTGAACCGGTGTAGACTGGCTTTTGCAGAATTGGGCACATCTGTGCCCAAGAAAGCATTTCCAGAGGCTGGGGGAGGCTACTCTTCCCCTGCCTTCACACCATTTTCCAAAGGGAGAGGGCGTAACACCCTCTCTCAGAGGAAGTCCTTTGTTCTGCCATCCTGGGACAAGCCTGGCTTGACCCCAGGGGGGCAGAAACCTGTCTGAGGGGTTGGCAGCAGCAGCAGCTGCAGTGAAACCCCAGGAAAGGCAGTTTGGCAGTACCAGGGTCTGTGCTACAGACCACTGGGATCATGGAATTGTGCCAACAATGCCAGGATGGCATAGAGGGGGCAATTCCATGATCTTAGACATGTTACATGGCCATATTCGGAGTTTCCATTGTGAAGCTACATATAGGTAGTGACCTATATGTAGTGCACGCGTGTAATTGTGTCCCCGCACTCACAAAGTCCGGAGAATTGGCCCTGAACAATGTGGGGGCACCTTGGCTAGTGCCAGGGTGCCCTCACACTAAGTAACTTTGCACCTAACCTTTACCAGGTAAAGGTTAGACATATAGGTGACTTATAAGTTACTTAAGTGCAGTGAAAAATGGCTGTGAAATAACGTGGACGTCATTTCACTCAGGCTGCAGTGGCAGGCCTGTGTAAGAATTGTCACAGCTCCCTATGGGTGGCAAAAGAAATGCTGCAGCCCATAGGGATCTCCTGGAACCCCAATACCCTGGGTACCTCAGTACCATATACTAGGGAATTATAAGGCTGTTCCAGTAGCCAATGTAAATTGGTAAAATTGGTCACTAGCCTGTTAGTGACAATTTGAAAGAAATGAGAGAGCATAACCACTGAGGTTCTGGTTAGCAGAGCCTCAGTGAGACAGTTAGGCACCACACAGGGAACACATACATATAGGCCACAAACTTATGAGCACTCGGGTCCTGACTAGCAGGGTCCCAGTGACACATAACAAACATACCGAAAACATAGGGTTTTCACTATGAGCACTGGGCCCTGGCTAGCAGGATCCCAGTGAGACAGTGAAAACACCCTGACATACACTCACAAACAGGCCAAAAGTGGGGGTAACAAGGCTAGAAAGAGGCTACTTTCTCACACTAATAAGGGATACCTGGGCCTGGTGCAAGGTGTAAGTACCCCTTGGTACTCACTACAAGCCAGTCCTAGCCTCCTACACAGAGGAACTTTGATGAGCTCTTGTATTCGTTATCTAAGGAATTCCCCAAAACAGAGACCCTAAATGGCCAGAAAAGAGGGTTTGGCTACTTAGGAGAGAGGATAGGCTAGCAACACCTGAAGGAGTCTATCAGAAGGAGTCTCTGACGTCACCTGCTGGCCCTGGCCACTCAGAGCAGTCCAGTGTGCCAGCAGCACCTCTATTTCCAAGATGGCAGAGGTCTGGAGCACACTGGAGGAGCTCTGGGCACCTCCCAGGGGAGGTGCAGGTCAGGGGAGTGGTCACTCCCCTTTCCTTTGTCCAGTTTCACGCCAGAGCAGGGCTGAGGGGTCCCTGAACCGGTGTAGACTGGCTTATGCAGAAATGGGCAGCATCTGTGCCCATGAAAGCATTTACAGAGGCTGGGGGAGGCTACTCCTCCCCTGCCTTAACACCATTTTCCAAAGGGAGAGGGTGTAACACCCTCTCTCAGAGGAAGTCCTTTGTTCCGCCATCCTGGGACAAGCCTGGCTTGACCCCAGGAGGGCAGAAACCTGTCTGAGGGGTTGGCAGCAGCAGCAGCTGCAGTGAAACCCCTGAAAAGGCAGTTTGGCAGTACCCGGGTCTGAGCTATAGACCACTGGGATCATGGGATTTGTGCCAACTATGCCAGGATGGCATAGAGGGGGCAATTCCATGATCTTAGACATGTTACATGGCCAAATTCGGAGTTACCATTGTGAAGCTACACATAGGTAGTGACCTATATGTAGTGCACGTGTGTAATGATGTCCCCGCACTCACAAAGTCCGGGGAATTTGCCCTGAACAATGTGGGGGCACCTTGGCTAGTGCCAGGGTGCCCACACACTAAGTAACTTTGCACCTAACCTTTACCAGATAAAGGTTAGACATATAGGTGACTTATAAGTTACTTAAGTGCAGTGAAAATGGCTGTGAAATAACGTGGACGTTATTTCACTCAGGCTGCAGTGGCAGGCCTGTGTAAGAATTGTCAGAGCTCCCTATGGGTGGCAAAAGAAATGCTGCAGCCCATAGGGATCTCCTGGAACCCCAATACCCTGGGTACCTCAGTACCATATACTAGGGAATTATAAGGGTGTTCCAGTAAGCCAATGTAAATTGGTAAAATTGGTCACTAGCCTGTTAGTGACAATTTGAAAGAAATGAGAGAGCATAACCACTGAGGTTCTGATTAGCAGAGCCTCAGTGAGACAGTTAGTCACTACACAGGTAACACATTACGGCACACTTATCAGCACTGGGGCCCTGGAGAACAGGGTCCCAGTGACACATACAACTAAAACAACATATATATAGTGAAAAATGGGGGTAACATGCCAGGCAAGATGGTACTTTCCTACGAGTGCCACCTGTCTTGCCACTGGCTTGACAGGTTTCACAGGATTTACAAAATTCCTTTGTGTCCTCTGACATTCTAGGCCAATGAAACAAGGGGACAAGTCTGTCCCAAGTTTTCATTTGCCCCAAATGTCCAGCTAAGGGAATGTCGTGGGCTAGAGTTAGGAGGAACTTTCTGTATTCCTGAGGAATCACTAATCTCCTGGCAGCTCCAGGTTTGGGATCCCTTGCATCGGTATACAAAAGGTTGTCCTCCCAGTGAACTCTGTGAGAGTCACTGACATCCCCATTTGCTTGTTTGACAGCTTGCTGTCTTAGACCCTCTAGTGTGGGACAGGTATGCTGTGCCACACTCGGCTCCTCCCTGGCAGGCCCCCCTTCACCCAAAAGCTCAGCAGTGTCTGCTTCCAGCTCCTCTGGTGTAGGTTCTGCACAGGATGGAAATTCTTCTTCCTCAGAAGTTGAATCCACTGTAGAGGGAGGGATGGTAGGTAGTGTTTTACCTTTACTAACCCTAGCTTTAGGGAGCACTTGGTCCATTCTTCCAGGATCCAAGTCACCCTGTCCTTTTTGCTTTTTGTCCTGAGCCCTGGTTAAAGCAAAAATATGCCCTGGAATGCCCAGCATTGCTGCATGAGCCTCCAACTCCACATCTGACCAAGCTGATGTGTCCAAATCGTTCCCTAGTACACAGTCTACAGGTAAATCTGAGGCAACCACAACTTTCTTTGGACCAGTACCCCCCCCCCAGTTGAGATTTACAACAGCCATGGGGTGGCTCAGTGTGTTGTTATGAGCATCAGTCACTTGGTACTGGTGACCAAGTAGGTGTTGTTCAGGGTGGACCAGTTTCTCTGTTACCATTGTAACACTGGCACCTGTGTACCTGTAGGCCTGAACCTCAACACCATTTATTAGGGGAAGTTGCTTGTACTTATCCATGTTAAGTGGACAAGCAACCAAGGTGGCCAAATCAATGGCCCCCTCAGAGACTAACACAGCCTCTGTGGTTTCCCTAACAAGACCAACCCCAACTAAATTACCAAAAGTGAGCCCAGCTACTCCCTTGGATTGGCTATTATAGGAAAGTACCTTCTTGCCTGGCATGTTACCCCCATTTTTTCACTGTATATATGTTGTTTTAGTTGTATGTGTCACTGGGACCCTGCCATCCAGGGCCCCAGTGCTCATAAGTGTGCCTGAATGTGTTACCTGTGTTATGACTAACTGTCTCACTGAGGCTCTGCTATCCAGAACCTCAGTGGTTATGCTCTCTCATTTCTTTCCAAATTGTCACTAACAGGCTAGTGACCAATTTCACCAATTCACATTGGCATAGTGGAACACCCTTATAATTCCCTAGTATATGGTACTGAGGTACCCAGGGTATTGGGGTTCCAGGAGATCCCTATGGGCTGCAGCATTTCTTTTGCCACCCATAGGGAGCTCTGGCTATTCTTACACAGGCCTGCCACTGCAGCCTGAGTGAAATAACATCCACGTAAAGGTTAGGTGCAAAGTTACTTAGTGTGTGGGCATCCTGGCACTAGCCAAGGTGCACCCACATTGTTCAGGGCAAATTCCCCGGACTTTGTGAGTGCGGGGACACCATTACACACGTGCACTACACATAGGTCACTACCTATGTGTAGCTTCACAATGGTAACTCCGAATATGGCCTTGTAACATGTCTAAGATCATGGAATTACCCCCTCTATGCCATCCTGGAATTGTTGGCACAATCCCATGATCCCAGTGGTCTGTAGCTCAGACCCTGGTTCTGCCAAACTGCCTTTTCAGGGGTTTCACTGCAGCTGCTGCCAACCCCTCAGACAGGTTTCTGCCCTCCTGGGGTCCAGCCCGGGTTCGCTCAGGATGGCAGAACAAAGGACTTCCTCAGAGAGAGGGTGTTACACCCTCCTCCTTTTGGAAAAAGGTGTTAAGGCAGTGGAGGAGTAGCCTCCCCCAGCCTCTGGAAATGCTTTCATGGGCACAGATGGTGCCCATTTCTACATAAGCCAGTCTACACCGTTTCAGTGACCCCTCAGCCCTGCTCTGGCGCGAAACTGGACAAAAGAAAGGGGAGTGACCACTCCCCTGACCTGCACCTCCCCTGGGAGGTGCCCAGAGCTCCTCCAGTGTGCTCCAGACCTCTGCCATCTTGGAAACAGAGGTGCTGCTGGCACACTGGACTGCTCTGAGTGGCCAGGGCCAGCAGGTGACGTCAGAGACTCCTTCTGATAGGCTCCTTCAGGTGTTGCTAGCCTATCCTCTCTCCTAAGTAGCCAAACCCTCTTTTCATGGCTATTTAGGGTCTCTGCTTTGGGGAATTCCTTAGATAACGAATGCAAGAGCTCATCAGAGTTCCTCTGCATCTCTCTCTTCACCTTCTGCCAAGGAATCGACTGCTGACCGCGCTGGAAGCCTGCAAAACTGCAACAAAGTAGCAAAGACGACTACTGCAACTCTGTAACGCTAATCCTGCCGCCTTCTCGACTGTTTTACCTGGTGGTGCATGCTGTGGGGGTAGTCTGCCTCCTCTCTGCACTAGAAGCTCCGAAGAAATCTCCCGTGGGTCGACAGAATCTTCCCCCTGCTACCGCAGGCACCAAAGAACTGCATCACCGGTCCCTGGGTCTCCTCTCAGCATGACGAGCGAGGCCCCTTGAATCCAGCAACTCTGTCCAAGTGACTCCCACAGTCCAGTGACTATTTAGTCCAAGTTTGGCGGAGGTAAGTCCTTGCCTCCCCACGCCAGACTGCATTGCTGGGAACCGCGTCTTTTGCAGCTACTCCGGCCTCTGTGCACTTCCGGCGGAAATCCTTTGTGCACAGCCAAGCCTGGGTCAACGGCACTCTAACCTGCATTGCACGACTTTCTAAGTTGTCCTCCGGCGGCGTGGGACTCCTTTGTGCAACTTCGGGTGAGCACCGTTTCTCTCTTCTTTGTAGTGCCTTTTCCGGCATTTCTGCGGGAGCTGCCTGCTTCTGAGAGGGCTCTTTGTCTTGCTCGACGCCCCCTCTGTCCCCATAGGCAATTGACGATATCCTGGTCCCTCCTGGGCCACAGCAGAATCCAAAAACCCTAACCACACGATTTGCAGCTAGCAAGGCTTCTTGGCCGTCTTTCGGCGGGAAAACACTTCTGCACGACTCTTCAGAACGTGGTACATCCATCCTCCAAAGGGGAAGTTTCTAGCCCTTGTCGTTCCTGCAGAATCCTCAGCTTCTACTGTCCAGTAGCAGCTTCTTTGCACCCACAGCTGGCATTTCCTGGGCATCTGCCCATCTCCAACTTGCTTGTGACTTTTGGACTTGGTCCACTTGTTCCACAGGTACCCTCGACTGGAAATCCATCGTTGTTGCATTGCTGGTTTGTGTCTTTCCTGCAGAATTCCCCTATCACGACTTCTATATCCTTTGGGGAACTTTAGTGCACTTTGTACTCACTTTTCAGGGTCTTGGGGTGGGCTATTTTTCTAACCCTCACTGCTTTCTTACAGTCCCAGTGACCCTCTACAAGGTCACATAGGTTTGGGGTCCATTCGTGGTTCGCATTCCACTTTTGGAGTATATGGTTTGTGTTGCCCCTATCCCTATGTGTCCCCATTGCATCCTATTGTAACTATACATTGGTTGCACTGTTTTCTAAGACTATACTGCATATATTTGGTATTGTGTACATGTATCTTGTGTATATTTGCTACCCTCATACTGAGGGTACACTCTGAGATACTTTGGCATATTGGCATAAAAATAAAGTACCTTTATTTGTAGTATATCTGTGTATTGTGTTTTCTTATGATATTGTGTAAGTGACACTAGTGGTACAGTAGGAGCTTCACTCGTCTCCTAGTTCAGCCTAAGCTGCTCTGCTAAGCTACCATTATCTATCAGCCTAAGTTGCTAGACATCCTATACACTAATAAGGGATACCTGGGCCTGGTGCAAGGTGTAAGTACCCCTTGACACTCACTACAAGCCAGTCCAGCCTCCTTCAGCTATTAGTAGGTTTGCTCCCACCACCACCGCTATTACTAGGGGCACTAGGTGTAGCAGCAGGGGTTGTAGTGGTAGGAGGCTTGGTGCTTTTCTTTGGGCAACTGGGATCAGTTGTCCAATGGCCTTTTATTTAACATAAATGGCACCATGGTTTATTTTCTTTGTTTTGATTTGAAGCGGATTTGGGCCCACCACCCCCACCAGAGTGTTTTTGTGGGCCTGATGAAGACTCATTTTTAGATTTGTCCCCACCCTTGTCAGAAGACTTACCATCCTTCTTCTTGCCATCCTTGTCACCCCCTGTATGAACTTTTCTGTTCACCCTTGTTCTGACCCATTTGTCGGCCTTCTTCCCCAATTCTTGGGGAGAGGTCAGATCAGAGTCTACCAGATACTGGTGTAACAAATCAGACAAACAATTATTAAGAATATGCTCTCTCAGGATTAAGTTATACAGGCTGTCATAGTCAGAAACTTTACTGCCATGTAACCACTCCTCTAAGGCCTTCACGGAATGGTCAACAAAGTCTACCCAGTCTTGTGAAGACTCCTTTTTGGTTTCTCTGAACTTCATCCTGTACTGTTCAGTGGTTAAGCCATAACTATCTAGGAGTGCATTCTTAAGAACTGTAAAATTATTGGCATCACTTTCCTTCACAGGAAGGAGCCTATCCCTACCCTTTCCACTGAAAGATAGTCATAGGATAGCAGCCCACTGCCTTTGAAGGACCTCCTGAACAACATAGGCCCTCTCAAGTGCAGCAAACCAGTTGTTAATGTCATCCCCCTCCTTGTAAGGGGGAACTATCTTATGCAGATTCCTAGAATCATGCTCTTTTGCAGGATGACTATTTAGAATACTGCTGCTGCCACCATGGGGTCCTAACCCCAACCTCTGCCTTTCTTTTTCTAAATCAAAGGACTGCCTATCTAAATCCAGCTGTTGCTTCTTGAGCTTCAGCCTTGATTGTTCCACTCTCAATCTATTGAGCTCCCTTTCTAACACTCTGTCATCAGGGTGGGTGGGCTGGGCATTACTTGAAACAGAAGAATGATGTGAATGAACAGAGGGAGACCTGTTCCTAACAGATGGCACTCTAACATTCTGGCCTACAGAAGTAACACTTCTACCGTGATGAGAAGCAACACTATTACTGTGATGTGATCTCACCTCAGTACCAGCCCTGCTAGGTGGCCTGCTAAGGGGCAGGTTGGAAAGATTCCCTCCCAAATGTTTTGCTAGGGGTGCCCCAGAATCAGAGTGGGAACCATCAGCTAATTTCTCACCAGAAGTGCAAACTAAGGTCTTATCTTGTTCAATGAGCATATTAACCAACAGTTGTCTTGAGGGATTCTTCCCTACCCCTAAACCTCTATCTATGCAGAGACTCCTTGCTTCCTTCCAGCTAAGGTTGTCATACGCGATGCTGGCGAGATCAAGAGTTTGGCCTGTACCAGACATGACAGACAAGAGTTTAAGGGACAGAAAAAGAAAGAAAAAGTTTTCAGAACTTTTGAAAGGACAGAAAAAAAAACTTTTAAAACTTTTTAAGAACTTTTTGAAAGTTTACAGGTACTTTTCAGCACTTAGCAAAAGACTAAGAGAAGAAAAGCAAAACTTTTTGGTTAGGTGTACATACACTGAACTTGTTTTGTATATTTTTCTCTTATGAAAAGTACAATATGACAAAGTGGTAAGTAGTTGCAAGTACTTATCCCACCGCTGCACAACCAATGTAGGAGGCTGGACTGGCTTGTAGTGGGTACCAAGGGGTACTTACATCTTGCACCAGGCCCAGGTATCCCTTATTAGTGTAGAGGGGTGTCTAGCAGCTTAGGCTGATAGAAAAGGTAGCTCAGCAGAGCAGCTTAGGCTGAACTAGGAGACGAGTGAAGCTCCTACAGTACCACTAGTGTCACTTTCACAATATCATAAGAAAACACAATACACAGATATACTAAAAATAAAGGTACTTTATTTTTATGACAATATGCCAAAAGTATCTCAGTGAGTACCCTCAGTATGAGGATAGCAAATATACACAAGATATATGTACACAATACCAAAATATGCAGTAATAGCAATAGAAAACAGTGCAAACAATGTATAGTCACAATAGAATGCAAAGGGGGCACATAGGGATAGGGGCAACACAAGCCATATACTCTAGAAGTGGAATGCGAACCACGACTGGACCCCAAACCTATGTGACCTTGTAGAGGGTCGCTGGGACTGTAAGGAAACAGTGAGGGTTAGAAAAATAGCCCACCCCAAGACCCTAAAAAGTGGGTACAAAGTGCACCTAAGTTCCCCAAAGAGCACAGAAGTCGTGATAGGGGAATTCTGCAGGAAAGACCAACACCAGCAATGCAACAATGATGGATTTCCAGGCGAGAGTACCTGTGGAACAAGGGGACCAAGTCCAAAAGTCACGATCAAGTCGAGAGTCAGGAGATGCCCAGGAAATGTCAGCTGTGGGTGCAAAGAAGCTGCCACCAGATGGTAGAAGCTGTGGATTCTGCAAGAACGACAAGGGCTAGAAACTTCCCCTTTGGAAGATGGATGTCCCACGTCGTGAAGAGTCGTGCAGAGGTGTTTCCATGCAGAAAGACTGCAAACAAGCCTTGCTTGTTGGCCCCCTTGACCCTCCTACTGCTTCAGGCAATAGGTTTATCTTGGTGGTTGTGGACCATGCCACAAGATATCCTGAAGCAATTCCTCTAAGGACCACTACAGCACCTGCAGTGGCAAAAGCCCTCCTGGGAATCTTTTCCAGGGTGGGTTTTCCAAAAGAGTTTATATCAGACAGGGGTAGCAACTTTATGTTTGCATACTTGAAAGGTATGTGGAAGGATTGTGGTGTAACATACAAATTCACCACTCCTTATCATCCACAGACTAATGGACTGGTAGAGAATTTAATAAAGCTCTCAAAGGTATGATAATGGGATTCCCTGAAAAACCCAGGAGGAGATGGGATGTCCTGTTACCTTGCCTCCTTTTTGCTTACAGGGAGGTACCCCAGAAAGGAGTGGGCTTCAGCCCCTTTGAACTCCTCTTTGGACACACTGTAAGAGGTCCATTAACACTTGTGAAGGAGGGTTGGGAACCACCTTTAAAAACTCCCAAACAGGACATAGTGGACTATGTACTTGGCCTAAGATCCAGAATGGCTGAGTGCATGAAAAAGGCTAGTAAAAACCTTCAGGCCAGCCAAGAGCTCCAGAAGCAATGGCATGACTAGAAGGCTCTTCTGATCCAGTACCAACCAGGACAGAAGATGTGGGTATTGGAGCCTGTGGCCCCAAGAGCACTCCAGGACAAATAGAGTGGACCCCATCTAATTGTTGAGAAAAAGGGTGAGGTTACCTATCTGGTTGACCTGGGCACTGCCCTGAGTCCCCTTAGGGTGATTCATGTCAACCGCCTAAAACCCTACTATGAAAGGGCTGATCTCACCCTGCTCAAGGCAACAGCTGAAGGACAGGAAGAAGAGAGTGACCCTCTCCCTGATCTCTTCTCCTCCACAGAAGAGGATGCTTTAGTGGAGGGAGTAGTTTTGGCAGATTGGCTGACTGCAGAACAGAAAGACAACTGCATAAATCTCCTCGGACAATTTTCTGAACTCTTTCCAAATGTGCCAGGTACCACATCTTGGTGTGAACACACAATTGATACTGGAGACAGCTTGCCTGTCAAAAGTAAAATCTATAGACAGCCTGACCATGTCAGGGAATGCATAAAACAAAAGGTTCAGAAAATGCTTGATGTAGGAGTGGTTGAACCTTCTGAAAGCCCATGGGCGAGTCCTGGGGTGCTTGTACCAAAGCCTCATTCAAAAGATGGAAAAAGGGAGATGAGGTTTTGTGTAGACTACAGAGGTCTCAATCAGGTAACAAAAACTGATGCACACCCTATACCCAGGTGTAGGAAAGTACCATCTTGCCTGGCATGTTACCCCCATTTTTCACTGTATATATGTTGTTTTAGTTGTATGTGTCACTGGGACCCTGGTAACCCAGGGCCCCAGTGCTCATAAGTGTGCCTGAATGTGTTACCTGTGTAGTGACTAACTGTCTCACTGAGGCTCTGCTAATCAGAACCTCAGTGGTTATGCTCTCTCATTTCTTTCCAAATTGTCACTGACAGGCTAGTGACCATTTTTACCAATTTACATTGGCTTACTGGAACACCCTTATAATTCCCTAGTATATGGTACTGAGGTACCCAGGGTATTGGGGTTCCAGGAGATCCCTATGGGCTGCAGCATTTCTTTTGCCACCCATAGGGAGCTCTGACAAATCTTACACAGGCCTGCCACTGCAGCCTGAGTGAAATAACGTCCACGTTATTTCACAGCCATTTTACACTGCACTTAAGTAACTTATAAGTCACCTATATGTCTAACCTTTACCTGGTAAAGGTTAGGTGCAAAGTTACTTAGTGTGAGGGCACCCTGGCACTAGCCAAGGTGCCCCCACATTGTTCAGAGCCAATTCACTGAACTTTGTGAGTGCGGGAACACCATCACACGCGTGCACTACATAAAGGTCACTACCTATATGTAGCTTCACCATGGTAACTCCGAATATGGCCATGTAACATGTCTATGATCATGGAATTGCCCCCTCTATGCCATCCTGGCATTGTTGGTACAATTCCATGATCCCAGTGGTCTGTAGCACAGACCCTGGTACTGCCAGACTGCCCTTCCTGGGGTTTCTCTGCAGCTGCTGCTGCTGCCAACCCCTCAGACAGGCAGCTGCCCTCCTGGGGTCCAGCCAGGCCTGGCCCAGGATGGCAGAACAAAGAACTTCCTCTGAGAGAGGGTGTGACACCCTCTCCCTTTGGAAAATGGTGTGAAGGCAGGGGAGGAGTAGCCTCCCCCAGCCTCTGGAAATGCTTTGTTGGGCACAGATGTGCCCAATTCTGCATAAGCCAGTCTACACCGGTTCAGGGACCCCTTAGCCCCTGCTCTGGCGCGAAACTGGACAAAGGAAAGGGGAGTGACCACTCCCCTGACCTGCACCTCCCCTGTGAGGTGTCCAGAGCTCCTCCAGTGTGCTCCAGACCTCTGCCATCTTGGAAACAGAGGTGCTGCTGGCACACTGGACTGCTCTGAGTGGCCAGTGCCACCAGGTGACGTCAGAGACTCCTTGTGATAGGCTCCTTCAGGTGTTAGTAGCCTTTCCTCTCTCCTAGGTAGCCAAACCCTCTTTTCTGGCTATTTAGGGTCTCTGTCTCTGGGGAAACTTCAGATAACGAATGCATGAGCTCAGCCGAGTTCCTCTGCATCTCCCTCTTCACCTTCTGATAAGGAATCGACCGCTGACCGCGCTGGAAGCCTGCAAACCTGCAACATAGTAGCAAAGACGACTACTGCAACTCTGTAACGCTGATCCTGCCGCCTTCTCGACTGTTTTCCTGCTTGTGCATGCTGTGGGGGTAGTCTGCCTCCTCTCTGCACCAGAAGCTCCGAAGAAATCTCCCGTGGGTCGACGGAATCTTCCCCCTGCAACCGCAGGCACCAAAAAACTGCATCTCCGGTCCCTTGGGTCTCCTCTCAGCACGACGAGCGAGGTCCCTCGAATCCAGCGACACCGTCCAAGTGACTCCCACAGTCCAGTGACTCTTCAGCCCGAGTTTGGTGGAGGTAAGTCCTTGCCTCACCTCGCTGGGCTGCATTGCTGGGAACCGTGACTTTGCAAGCTTCTCCGGCCCCTGTGCACTTCCAGCGGAAATCCTGTGTGCACAGCCAAGCCTGGGTCCACGGCACTCTAACCTGCATTGCACGACTTTCTAAGTTGGTCTCCGGCGACGTGGGACTCCTTTGTGCAACTTCGGCGAGCACCGTTTCACGCATCCTCATAGTGCCTGTTTCTGGCACTTCTCCGGGTGCTACCTGCTTCAGTGAGGGCTCCTTTTCTTGCTCGACGTCCCCTCTCTCTGCAGGTCCAATTTGCGACCTTCTGGTCCCTCCTGGGCCCCAGCAGCGTCCAAAAACGCCAAACGCACGATTTGTGTGTAGCAAGGCTTGTTGGCGTCCATCCGGCGGGAAAACACTTCTGCACGACTCTCCAAGGCGTGGGGGATCCATCCTCCAAAGGGGAAGTCTCTAGCCCTTGTCGTTCCTGCAGTATTCACAGTTCTTCAGCCTTGTAAGAGCTTCTTTGCACCAACCGCTGGCATTTCTTGGGCATCTGCCCATCTCCGAGCTGCTTGTGACTTTTGGACTTGGTCCCCTTGTTCCACAGGTACCCTCAGACAGGAATCCATCGTTGTTGCATTGCTGATTTGTGTTTTCCTTGCATTCTCCCTCTAACACGACTATTTTGTCCTTAGGGGAACTTTAGTGCACTTTGCACTCACTTTTCAGGGTCTTGGGGAGGGTTATTTTTCTAACTCTCACTATTTTCTAATAGTCCCAGCGACCCTCTACAAGGTCACATAGGTTTGGGGTCCATTCGTGGTTCGCATTCCACTTCTGGAGTATATGGTTTGTGTTGCCCCTATCCCTATGTTTCCCCATTGCATCCTATTGTAACTATACATTGTTTGCACTGTTTTCTAAGACTATACTGCATATTTTTGCTATTGTGTATATATATCTTGTGTATATTTCCTATCCTCTCACTGAGGGTACACTCTAAGATACTTTGGCATATTGTCATAAAAATAAAGTACCTTTATTTTTAGTATAACTGTGTATTGTGTTTTCTTATGATATTGTGCATATGACACTAAGTGGTACTGTAGTAGCTTCACACGTCTCCTAGTTCAGCCTGAGCTGCTTTGCTAAGCTACCATTATCTATCAGCCTAAGCTGCTAGACACCCTATACACTAATAAGGGATAACTGGGCCTGGTGCAAGGTGCAAGTACCCCTTGGTACTCACTACAAGCCAGTCCAGCCTCCTACATTGGTTGTGCAGCGGTGGGATAAGTGCTTTGAGACTACTTACCACTCTTGTCATTGTACTTTTCATAAGAGAAAAATATACAAAACAAGGTCAGTGTATATACACATAGCCAAAAAGTTTTGCATTTCCTCTTCTCACTCTTTTCTAAGTGCTGAAAAGTACTTCTAAACTTTCAAAAAGTTCGAAAAAGTTTAAAAAGTTTTTTCTGTCTTTCCAAAAAGTTCTGAAAACTTTTTTTTTCTCTTTGTCTATCACTTTAACTCTCTCTAAAAAAATGTCTGGCACAGGCCAAAAAGTTGAACTGTCCAAACTTGCATATGATCACCTTAGCTGGAAAGGAGCAAGGAGTCTCTGCATAGAGAGAGGTTTGAGTGTAGGGAAGAATCCTTCTTTAGAACTGTTAATTAATATGCTTAGAGTACAGGATAAGGCCATAAGTGCCCAATCTGTAGAAAAAGTAGCTAATGGTTCTCAATCTGATCCAGGGACTCCCCCAGGAAAAGGTTCAGGAAAGAAACTTCTCAGCCTGCCCATTACTAGACAGTCTAGCATAGTTGGTACAGAGGTTGAATCACACCATACTGATGGTGTGCTCTCACATTATACTGGTAGCCAAGCTGTTAGGGTGCCCTCTGTAAGGGACAGGTCTCCTTCTGTTCATTCCCATCATACCTCTGTATCTAGAAATGTCCCTCCCACCCACCCTGATGACAGATTGTTAGAAAGGGAGCTCAATAGATTGAGAGTGGAGCAAACCAGACTGAAGCTCAAGAAGCAACAGCTGGATTTGGATAGACAGTCTTTAGAAATAGAGAGGGAAAGACAGAAGATGGGTTTAGATACCCATGGTGGCAGCAGCAGTATTCCCCATAGTCATCCTGCAAAAGAGCATGATTCCAGGAATCTGCATAAGATAGTTCCCCCTTACAAGGAGGGGGATGACATTAACAAGTGGTTTGCTGCACTTGAGAGGGCCTGTGTTGTACAGGATGTCCCTCAAAAGCAGTGGGCTGCTATCCTATGGCTATCATTTACTGGAAAAGGTAGGGATAGGCTCCTTACTGTAAAAGAAAATGATGCTAACAATTTCCAAGTTCTTAAGAATGCACTCCTGGATGGTTATGGCTTAACCACTGAACAGTACAGGATAAAGTTCAGAGATACCAAAAAGGAGTCTTCACAAGACTGGGTTGATTTCATTGACCAGGCAGTGAAGGCCTTGGAGGGGTGGTTACATGGCAGTAAAGTTACTGATTATGACAGCCTGTATAACTTGATCCTGAGAGAGCATATTCTTAATAATTGTGTGTCTGATTTGTTGCACCAGTACTTGGTGGACTCTGATCTGACCTCTCCCCAAGAATTGGGAAAGAAGGCAGACAAATGGGTCAGAACAAGAGTGAACAGAAAAGTTCATACAGGGGGTGACAAAGATGGCAACAAAAAGAAGGATGGTAAGTCTTCTGACAAGGGTGGGGACAAATCTAAAAATGAGTCTTCATCAGGCCCACAAAAACACTCTGGTGGGGGTGGTGGGCCCAAATCCTCCTTTAATCAGAACAAGGAAAAGAAACCATGGTGCTATTTATGTAAAATAAAAGGCCATTGGACAACAGATCCCAGTTGTCCAAAGAAAGGCACCACAGCTCCTACCACTACAACCCCTACTGCTACACCTAGTGTCCCTACTAATAGCAGTGGTGGTGGGAGCAAACCTACTAATAGCCAATCCAAGGGAGTAGCTGGGCTCACTTTTGGTAATTTAGTTGGGGTTGGTCTGATTAGGGAGACCACAGAGGCTACTTTAGTCTCTGAAGGGGCTATTGACTTAGCCACTTTGGTTGCTTGCCCCCATAACTTGGAGAAGTACAAGCAACTAACCCTAATAAATGGTGTTGAGGTCCAGGCCTACAGGGACACAGGTGCCAGTGTCACAATGGTGATTGAGAAACTGGTGCACCCTGAACAACACATACTTGGACACCAGTACCAAGTAACCGATGCTCACAACATAACACAAAGCCACCCCATGGCTGTTGTAAATCTCAACTGGGGGGGGGTATCTGGTCCAAAGAAAGTTGTGGTAGCTTCAGATTTACCTGTAGACTGTCTATTAGGGAACGATTTGGAGACATCAGCTTGGTCAGATGTGGAGTTGGAGGCCCATGCAGCAATGCTGGGCATCCTAGGGCATATTTTTGCTTTGACAAGGGCTCAGGCCAAAAAGCAAAAAGGACAGGGAAGCTTGGATCCTGGAACAATGGACCAAGTGCTCCCTAAAGCTAGGGCTAGTAGAAGCAAACCACTTCCTACTATCCCTCCCTCTACAGTGGATTCTACTTCTGAGGAAGAAGAATTCCCTCCCTGTGCAGAACCTACACCAGAGGAGCTGGAAGCAGACACTGCTGAGCTTTTGGGTGAAGGGGGGCCTGCCAGAGAGGAGCTGAGTGTGGCACAGCAAACCTGTCCCACATTAGAGGGTCTCAGACAGCAAGCTGTCAAACAGGCTAATGGGGATGTCAGTGACTCACACAGAGTTTACTAGGAGGACAACCTCTTGTACACTGAGAATAGGGATCCTAAACCTGGAGCTGCCAGGAGATTAGTGATTCCTCAGGAGTACAGAAAGTTCCTCCTAACACTGGCACATGACATTCCCTTAGCTGGGCACCTGGGTCAAATGAAAACTTGGGACAGATTGGTACCACTGTTTCATTGGCCTAGGATGTCTGAGGACACAAAATAATTTTGTAAGTCCTGTGAAACCTGTCAAGCCAGTGGCAGGACAGGTGGCACTCCAAAGGCACCCCTTATCCCACTGCCTGTGGTTGGGGTTCCCTTTGAAAGGGTAGGGGTTGACATAGTTGGCCCCCTTGACCCTTCTACTGCTTCAGGCAATAGGTTTATCTTAGTGGTAGTGGACCATGCCACAAGATATCCTGAAGCTATTCCTTTAAGGACCACTACAGCTCCTGCAGTGGCAAAGGCCCTCCTGGGAATATTTTCCAGGGTGGGCTTCCCAAAGGAAGTAGTATCAGACAGGGGAAGCAATTTCATGTCTGCATACTTAAAGGCCATGTGGAAGGAGTGTGGTGTAACTTACAAGTTCACAACACCCTATCATCCACAAACAAATGGACTGGTGGAGAGATTTAATAAAACTCTCAAAGGCATGATTATGGGACTCCCTGAAAAACTCCGCAGGAGATGGGATATCCTTCTACCATGCCTCCTTTTTGCCTACAGGGAGGTACCCCAGAAAGGAGTGGGCTTCAGCCCCTTTGAACTTCTTTTTGGACACCCTGTTAGGGGTCCACTCACACTTGTAAAGGAGGGTTGGGAACAACCTTTAAAAGCTCCTAAGCAGGATATTGTGGATTATGTACTTGGCCTCAGATCAAGGATGGCTGAGTACATGAAAAAGGCCAGTAAAAACCTTCAGGCCAGCCAAGAGCTCCAGAAGCAATGGCATGATCAGAAGGCTGTTTTGGTTCAGTACCAACCAGGGCAGAAAGTGTGGGTCTTGGAGCCTGTGGCCCCAAGAGCACTCCAAGATAAATGGAGTGGACCCCACACAATTGTTGAAAAGAAGGGTGAAGTCACCTACTTGGTTGACTTAGGCACTGCCAGGAGTCCCCTTAGGGTGCTCCATGTCAACCGCCTGAAACCCTACTATGACAGGGCTGATCTCACCCTGCTCATGGCAACAGATGAGGGACAGGAAGAAGACAGTGATCCTCTACCTGATCTCTTCTCTTCCACAGAACAAGATGCTCTTGTGGAAGGTGTAGTTTTGGCTGATTGTCTTACTGCTGAGCAGAAAGATAATTGCATAAATCTCCTAGGACAATTTTCAGAACTCTTCTCCATTGTGCCAGGCACCACTTCTTGGTGTGAGCACACTATAGATACTGGAGACAGTTTACCTGTCAAAAGTAAGATCTATAGGCAGCCTGACCATGTCAGGGACTGCATAAAGCAAGAAGTTCAGAAGATGTTGGAACTAGGAGTGGTTGAGCACTCTGACAGTCCATGGGCTTCTCCTGTGGTACTAGTACCAAAACCCAATTCTAAAGATGGAAAGAAGGAAATGAGGTTTTGTGTAGACTATAGAGGTCTCAACTTGGTAACCAAAACAGATGCTCACCCTATACCCAGGGCAGATGAGCTAATAGATACACTGGCATCTGCCAAGTATCTAAGCACTTTTGATTTGACTGCAGGGTATTGGCAGATCAAAATGTCAGAAGATGCTAAACCTAAGACTGCATTTTCTACCATTGGAGGACATTACCAGTTTACTGTAATGCCTTTTGGGTTGAAAAATGCACCTGCCACTTTTCAGAGGTTGGTGAACACAGTCCTGCAAGGGCTGGAAGCTTTCAGTGCAGCATATTTGGACGATATAGCTGTCTTTAGCTCCAGCTGGGATGATCACCTGGTCCACCTTTGGAAAGTTTTGGAGGCCCTGCAAAAGGCAGGCCTCACTATCAAGGCTTCAAAGTGCCAGATAGGGCAGGGTAAAGTGGTTTATCTGGGACACCTTGTTGGTGGGGAACAGATTGCACCACTTCAGGGGAAAATCCAAACTATTATTGATTGGGTTCCCCCTACCACTCAGACTCAGGTGAGAGCCTTCCTAGGCCTCACTGGGTATTACAGGAGGTTCATTAAGAACTATGGCTCCATTGCAGCCCCTCTTAATGACCTCACATCCAAGAAAATGCCTAAAAAGGTATTATGGACAGCAAACTGTCAGAAAGCTTTTGAGGAGCTGAAGCAGGCCATGTGCTCTGCACCTGTCCTGAAAAGCCCTTGTTACTCTAAAAAATTCTATGTCCAAACTGATGCATCTGAATTAGGAGTAGGGGCAGTCCTATCACAACTTAATTCTGAGGGCCAGGATCAACCTGTTGCTTTTATTAGTAGAAGGTTGACCCCTAGAGAAAAGCGTTGGTCTGCCATTGAGAGGGAGGCCTTTGCTGTGGTCTGGGCTCTGAAGAAGTTGAGGCCATACCTGTTTGGCACTCACTTCATTGTTCAGACAGACCACAAACCTCTACTTTGGCTAAAACAAATGAAAGGTGAAAATCCTAAATTGTTGAGGTGGTCCATATCCCTACAGGGAATGGACTATACAGTGGAACATAGACCTGGGAGTAGCCACTCCAATGCAGATGGACTCTCCAGATATTTCCACTTAGACAATGAAGACTCATCAGGTAATGGCTAGTCTTATTGTCCTTCGTTTGGGGGGGGGTTGTGTAGGAAAGTACCATCTTGCCTGGCATGTTACCCCCATTTTTCACTGTATATATGTTGTTTTAGTTGTATGTGTCACTGGGACCCTGGTAACCCAGGGCCCCAGTGCTCATAAGTGTGCCTGAATGTGTTACCTGTGTAGTGACTAACTGTCTCACTGAGGCTCTGCTAATCAGAACCTCAGTGGTTATGCTCTCTCATTTCTTTCCAAATTGTCACTGACAGGCTAGTGACCATTTTTACCAATTTACATTGGCTTACTGGAACACCCTTATAATTCCCTAGTATATGGTACTGAGGTACCCAGGGTATTGGGGTTCCAGGAGATCCCTATGGGCTGCAGCATTTCTTTTGCCACCCATAGGGAGCTCTGACAAATCTTACACAGGCCTGCCACTGCAGCCTGAGTGAAATAACGTCCACGTTATTTCACAGCCATTTTACACTGCACTTAAGTAACTTATAAGTCACCTATATGTCTAACCTTTACCTGGTAAAGGTTAGGTGCAAAGTTACTTAGTGTGAGGGCACCCTGGCACTAGCCAAGGTGCCCCCACATTGTTCAGAGCCAATTCACTGAACTTTGTGAGTGCGGGGACACCATTACACACGTGCACTACATATAGGTCACTACCTATATGTAGCTTCACCATGGTAACTCCGAATATGGCCATGTAACATGTCTATGATCATGGAATTGCCCCCTCTATGCCATCCTGGCATTGTTGGTACAATTCCATGATCCCAGTGGTCTGTAGCACAGACCCTGGTACTGCCAGACTGCCCTTCCTGGGGTTTCTCTGCAGCTGCTGCTGCTGCTAACCCCTCAGACAGGCAGCTGCCCTCCTGGGGTCCAGCCAGGCCTGGCCCAGGATGGCAGAACAAAGAACTTCCTCTGAGAGAGGGTGTGACACCCTCTCCCTTTGGAAAATGGTGTGAAGGCAGGGGAGGAGTAGCCTCCCCCAGCCTCTGGAAATGCTTTGTTGGGCACAGATGTGCCCAATTCTGCATAAGCCAGTCTACACCGGTTCAGGGACCCCTTAGCCCCTGCTCTGGCGCGAAACTGGACAAAGGAAAGGGGAGTGACCACTCCCCTGACCTGCACCTCCCCTGGGAGGTGTCCAGAGCTCCTCCAGTGTGCTCCAGACCTCTGCCATCTTGGAAACAGAGGTGCTGCTGGCACACTGGACTGCTCTGAGTGGCCAGTGCCACCAGGTGACGTCAGAGACTCCTTGTGATAGGCTCCTTCAGGTGTTAGTAGCCTTTCCTCTCTCCTAGGTAGCCAAACCCTCTTTTCTGGCTATTTAGGGTCTCTGTCTCTGGGGAAACTTCAGATAACGAATGCATGAGCTCAGCCGAGTTCCTCTGCATCTCCCTCTTCACCTTCTGATAAGGAATCGACCGCTGACCGCGCTGGAAGCCTGCAAACCTGCAACATAGTAGCAAAGACGACTACTGCAACTCTGTAACGCTGATCCTGCCGCCTTCTCGACTGTTTTCCTGCTTGTGCATGCTGTGGGGGTAGTCTGCCTCCTCTCTGCACCAGAAGCTCCGAAGAAATCTCCCGTGGGTCGACGGAATCTTCCCCCTGCAACCGCAGGCACCAAAAAACTGCATCTCCGGTCCCTTGGGTCTCCTCTCAGCACGACGAGCGAGGTCTCTCGAATCCAGCGACACCGTCCAAGTGACTCCCACAGTCCAGTGACTCTTCAGCCCGAGTTTGGTGGAGGCAAGTCCTTGCCTCACCTCGCTGGGCTGCATTGCTGGGAACCGCGACTTTGCAAGCTTCTCCGGCCCCTGTGCACTTCCGGCGGAAATCCTGTGTGCACAGCCAAGCCTGGGTCCACGGCACTCTAACCTGCATTGCACGACTTTCTAAGTTGGTCTCCGGCGACGTGGGACTCCTTTGTGCAACTTCGGCGAGCACCGTTTCACGCATCCTCATAGTGCCTGTTTCTGGCACTTCTCCGGGTGCTACCTGCTTCAGTGAGGGCTCCTTTTCTTGCTCGACGTCCCCTCTCTCTGCAGGTCCAATTTGCGACCTTCTGGTCCCTCCTGGGCCCCAGCAGCGTCCAAAAACGCCAAACGCACGATTTGCGTGTAGCAAGGCTTGTTGGCGTCCATCTGGCGGGAAAACACTTCTGCACGACTCTCCAAGGCGTGGGGGATCCATCCTCCAAAGGGAAAGTCTCATGCCCTTGTCGTTCCTGCAGTATTCACAGTTCTTCAGCCTAGTAAGAGCTTCTTTGCACCAACCGCTGGCATTTCTTGGGCATCTGCCCATCTCCGAGCTGCTTGTGACTTTTGGACTTGGTCCCCTTGTTCCACAGGTACCCTCAGACAGGAATCCATCATTGTTGCATTGCTGATTTGTGTTTTCCTTGCATTCTCCCTCTAACACGACTATTTTGTCCTTAGGGGAACTTTAGTGCACTTTGCACTCACTTTTCAGGGTCTTGGGGAGGGTTATTTTTCTAACTCTCACTATTTTCTAATAGTCCCAGCGACCCTCTACAAGGTCACATAGGTTTGGGGTCCATTCGTGGTTCGCATTCCACTTCTGGAGTATATGGTTTGTGTTGCCCCTATCCCTATGTTTCCCCATTGCATCCTATTGTAACTATACATTGTTTGCACTGTTTTCTAAGACTATACTGCATATTTTTGCTATTGTGTATATATATCTTGTGTATATTTCCTATCCTCTCACTGAGGGTACACTCTAAGATACTTTGGCATATTGTCATAAGAATAAAGTACCTTTATTTTTAGTATAACTGTGTATTGTGTTTTCTTATGATATTGTGCATATGACACTAAGTGGTACTGTAGTAGCTTCACACGTCTCCTAGTTCAGCCTGAGCTGCTTTGCTAAGCTACCATTATCTATCAGCCTAAGCTGCTAGACACCCTATACACTAATAAGGGATAACTGGGCCTGGTGCAAGGTGCAAGTACCCCTTGGTACTCACTACAAGCCAGTCCAGCCTCCTACACCAGGGCAGATGAGCTCATAGATACACTGGCATCTGCCAAGTATCTAAGCACCTTTGATTTGACTGCAGTGTATTGGCAGATCAAATTGGCTGAGGATGCTAAACCTAAAACTGCATTTTCAACTATAGGAGGGCACTACCAATTTACAGTGATGCCCTTTGGTTTGAAAAATGCACCTGCCACTTTTCAGAGGTTGGTGAACACAGTCCTGCAAGGGTTGGAGGCTTTTAGTGCAGCATATCGAGATGATATATCTGTCTTTAGCTCCATCTGGGATAAGCACCTGGTCCAACTTTGGAAAGTTTTGGAGGCCTTGCAAAAGGCAGGCCTCACTATCAAGGCCTCAAAGTGCCAGATAGGGCAGGGAAAGGTGGTTTATCTGGGACACCTGGTAGGAGGGGAACAGATTGCACCACTTCTGGGGAAAATCCAGACAATCATGGGTTGGGTTCCCCATACAACACAGACCCAGGTGAGATCCTACTTAGGCCTCACTGGGTATTACAGGAGGTTCATTAAAAACTATGGCTCCATAGCAGCCCCTCTTAATGATCTCACAAGTAAAAAGATGCCTAAAAAGGTATTATGGACAGCTAGCTGTCAGAAAGCTTTTGAGCAGCTCAAACAGGCCATGTGCTCGGCACCTGTCCTAAAAAGCCCATGTTACTCCAAGAAATTCATTGTTCAAACTGATGCATCTGAATTAGGGGTAGGGGCAGTCGTTTCACAACTGAATTCAGAGGGCCAGGACCAACCTGTTGCTTTTATCAGCAGAAGGTTGACCCCTAGAGAAAAGCGTTGGTCTGCCTTAGAGAGGAAGGCCTTTGCTGTGGTCTGGGCACTGAAAATGTTGAGCCCATACCTGTTTGGCACTCACTTTGTTGTACAGACAGACCACAAACCTCTACTTTGGCTAAAACAAATGAAAGGTGAAAATCCTAAATTGTTGAGGTGGTCCATATCTCTACAGGGAATGAACTATACAGTGGAACATAGACCTGGGAGTACCCACTCCAATGCAGATGGACTCTCCAGATATTTCCACTTAGACAATGAAGACTCATCAGGTCATGGCTAGTCTTATTGTCCTTCGTTTGGGGGGGGGGTTGTGTAGGAAAGTACCATCCTGCCTGGCATGTTACCCCCATATTTCACTGTATATATGTTGTTTTAGTCCATGTGTCACTGGGACCCTGCCAGGCAGGGCCCCAGTGCTCATACGTATGTGCCCTGTATGTGTTCCCTGTGTGATGCCTGTCTCACTGAGGCTCTTCTAACCAGAACCTCAGTGGTTATGCTCTCTCTGCTTTCCAAATTTGTCAATAACAGGCTAGTGACTAAATTTACCAATTCACATTGGCATACTGGTACATCCATATAATTCCCTAGTATATGGTACTGAGGTACCCAGGGTATTGGGGTTCCAGGAGATCCCTATCGGCTGCAGCATTTCTTTTACCACCCATAGGGAGCACTGGCAATTCTTACACAGGCCTGCCAGTGCAGCCTGAGTGAGATAACGTCCACAATATTTCACAGCCATTTACCACTGCACTTAAGTGACTTATAAGTCACCTATATGTCTAACCTTCACCTGGTGACGGTTAGGTGCAAAGTTACTTAGTGTGAGGGCACCCTGGCACTAGCCAAGGTGCCCCCACATTGTTCAGGGCCAATTCCCTGAACTTTGTGAGTGCGGGGACACCATTACACGCGTGCACTATATATAGGTCACTACCTATATGTAGCTTCACAATGGTAACTCCGAATATGGCCATGTAACATGTCTAAGATCATGGAATTGCCCCCTCAATGCCATCCTGGCATTATTGGGACAATTCCATGATCCCAGTGGTCTGTAGCACAGACCCTGGTACTGCCAAACTGCCTTTCCTGGGGTTTCACTGCAGCTGCTGCTGCTGCCAACCCCTCAGACAGGTTTCTGCCCCCCTGGGGTCAAACCAGGCTTGTCCCAGGATGGCAGAACAAAGGACTTCCTCTGAGAGAGGGTGTTACACCCTGTCCCTTTGGAAAATGGTGTGAAGGCAGGGGAGGAGTAGCCTCCCCCAGCCTCTGGAAATGCTTTCTTGGGCACAGATGTGCCCAATTCTGCATAAGCCAGTCTACACCGGTTCAGGGACCCTTTAGCCCCTGCTCTGGCGCGAAACTGGACAAAGGAAAGGGGAGTGACCACTCCCCTGACCTGCACCTCCCCTGGGAGGTGTCCAGAGCTCCTCCAGTGTGCTCCAGACCTCTGCCATCTTGGAAACAGAGGTGCTGCTGGCACACTGGACTGCTCTGAGTGGCCAGTGCCACCAGGTGACGTCAGAGACTCCTTCTGATAGGCTCCTTCAGGTGTTAGTAGCCTATCCTCTCGCCTAGGTAGCCAAACCCTCTTTTCTGGGTATTTAGGGTCTCTGTCTCTGGGGAAACTTTAGATAACGAATGCAAGAGCTCATCAGAGTTCCTCTGCATCTCTCTCTTCACCTTCTGCCAAGGAATCGACTGCTGACCGCGCTGGAAGCCTGCAAAACTGCAACATAGTAGCAAAGACGACTACTGCAACTCTGTAACGCTGATCCTGCCGCCTTCTCGACTGTTTTCCTGGAGGTGCATGCTGTGGGGGTAGCCTGCCTCCTCTCTGCACTAGAAGCTCCGTAGAAATCACCCGTGGGTCGACTGAATCTTCCCCCTGCAACCGCAGGCACCAAAAAGCTGCATTACCGGTCCCTTGGGTCTCCTCTCAGCACAACGAGCGAGGTCCCTTGAATCCAGAAACTCTGTCCAAGTGACTCTCACAGTCCAGTGACTCTTCAGTCCAAGATTTGTGGAGGTAAGTCGTTGCCTCCCCACGCCAGACTGCATTGCTGGTAACCGTGACTTTTGAAGCTACTCCGGCCCCTGTGCACTTCCGGCGGAAATCCTTTGTGCACAGCCAAGCCTGGGTCCACAGCACTCTAACCTGCATTGCATGACTTTCTAAGTTGGTCTCCGGCGACGTGGGACCCCTTTGTGTAACTTCGGTGAGCAATATTTCACACATCCTCGTAGTGCCTGTTTATGGCACTTCTGCGGGTGCTACCTGCTTCTGAGAGGGCTCCTTGTCTTGCTCGACGTCCCCTCTTCTTCCTGGTCCAATTTGCGACCTCCTGGTCCCTCCTGGGCCACAGCAGCGTCCAAAAACGCTAACCGCACGATTTGCAGCTAGCAAGGCTTGTTGGCATTCTTTCGGCTGGAAAACACTTCTGCACGACTCTCCACGGCGAGTTGGATCCGTCCACCAAAGGGGAAGTCTCTAGCCCTTTTCGTTCCTGCAGAAACCTCTGCTGCTTCTGTCCAGTAGAAACTTCTTTGCACCCACAGCTGGCATTTCCTGGGCATTTGCCCATCTCCGACTTGCTTGTGACTTTTGGACTTGGTCCCCTTGTTCCACAGGTACCCTAAATTGGAAATCCATCGTTGTTGCATTGTTGGTTTGTGTCTTTCCTGCATTATTCCTCTATCACGACTTCTTTGTCTTCTGGGGAACTTTAGTTCACTTTGCACTCACTTTTCAGGGTCTTGGGGAGGGCTAATTTTCTAACTCTCACTATTTTCTAATAGTCCCAGCGACCCTCTACAAGGTCACATAGGTTTGGGGTCCATTTGTGGTTCGCATTCCACTTTTGGAGTGTATGGTTTGTGTTGCCCCTATCCCTATGTGTCTCCATTGCATCCTATTGTAACTATACATTGTTTGCACTGTTTTCTAAGACTATACTGCATATTTTTAGTACTGTGTACATATAACTTGTGTATATTTGCTATCCTCACTCTGAGGGTACACTCTGAGATACTTTGGCATATTGTCATAAAAATAAAGTACCTTTATTTTTAGTATAACTGTGTATTGTGTTTTCTTATGATATTGTGCAAGTGACACTTGTGGTACTGTAGCAGCTTCACACGTCTCCTAGTTCAGCCTAAGCTGCTCTGCTAAGCTACCATTATCTATCAGCCTAAGCTGCTAGACACCCTATACACTAGTAAGGGATACCTGGGCCTGGTGCAAGGTGTAAGTACCCCTTGGTACTCACTACAAGCCAGTCCAGCCTCCTACAGGATAGGCTAGCAACACCTGAAGGAGCCTATCAGAAGGAGTCTCTGACGTCACCTGCTGGCCCTGGCCACTCAGAGCAGTCCAGTGTGCCAGCAGCACCTCTGTTTCCAAGATGGCAGAGGTCTGGAGCACACTGGAGGAGCTCTGGGCACCTCCCAGGGTAGGTGCAGGTCAGGGGAGTGGTCACTCCCCTTCCCTTTGTCCAGTTTCGCGCCAGAGCAGGGCTGACGGGTCCCTGAACCGGTGTAGACTGGCTTATGCAGAAATGGGCACCATCTGTGCCCATGAAAGCATTTCCAGAGGCTGGGGGAGGGTACTCCTCCCCTGCCTTAACACCTTTTTCCAAAGGGAGAGGGTGTAACTCCCTCTCTCTGAGGAAGTCCTTTGTTCTGCAATCCTGGGCCAAGCCTGGCTGGACCCCAGGAGGGCAGAAACCTGTCTGAGGGTTTGGCAGCAGCAGCAGCTGCAGTGAAACCCCTGAAAAGGCAGTTTGGCAGTACCCGGGTCTGAGCTACAGACCCGTGGGATCATGGGATTGTGCCAACAATGCCAGGATGGCATAGAGGGGGCAATTCCATGATCTTAGACATGTTACATGGCCATGTTCAGAGTTACCATTGTGAAGCTACACATAGGTATTGACCTATGTGTAGTGCACGCGTGTAATGGTGTCCCCGCACTCACAAAGTCCGGGGAATTCGCCCTGAACAATGTGGGAGCACCTTGGCTAGTGCCAGGGTGCCCACACACTAAGTAACTTTGCACCTAACCTTTACTAAGTAGAGGTTAGACATATAGGTGACTTATAAGTTACTTAAGTGCAGTGTAAAATGGCTGTGAAATAATGTGTGCATTATTTCACTCAGGCTGCAGTGGCAGGCCTGTGTAAGAATTGTCAGAGCTCCCTATGGGTGGCAAAAGAAATGCTGCAGCCCATAGGGATCTCCTGGAACCCCAATACCCTGGGTACCTCAGTACCATATACTAGGGAATTATAAGGGCGTTCCAGTATGCCAATGTGAATTGGTGAAATTGGTCACTAGCCTGTTAGTGACAATTTGGAAAGAAATGAGAGAGCATAACCACTGAGGTTCTGGATAGCAGAGCCTCAGTGAGACAGTTAGTCATAACACAGGTAACACATTCAGGCACACTTATGAGCACTGGGGCCCTGGCTGGCAGGGTCCAAGTGACACAAACAACTAAAACAACATGTATACAGTGAAAAATGGGGGTAACATGCCAGGCAAGATGGTACTTTCCTACACGCGGGCACCCACACACCCAACATCCATCCACCTCACGACAGCCTCCAGTACCTGCACCTGCACCCAAAACACCTAAAGTGACACCTCCTACAACCACCTCCTCTTCCTCCACTTCCAGACCACCTCCAGCTACCCATCCCAGTGTTCGTCAGAAACTCTCCCTCAGCAATGTTGACCTCTTTGCCCCACCCCCACCACTCAAATGCATAAGTACTGTAGTAGCGCCTCAGCCAAAAAGACTCCAGTACCAGTGGTGTGTGTTACAGGTGTGTGGAGTGCACCGGCCACCAGAGCAGGCAGTGTGACACAGAGCCAAAGCACTGCCATTCCACCCCCTGTAAAGCATCTCAAGTTAGAAAGTGGCCGACGGGACAGGATGAAGACTCATGGCGGCAAAACTGCTCACAAGGGACCCAGGGGAATTGCAAAGTCAGCTGTGACTCCTCCAAAGGTGGTGAAGTGCCAGAAGAAGTCTGCACAGTCTGATAAGAGCAGCACGGCGGAGAAGGGTGCCATCCTCCCCGGCGGCTGGGACGCCACCGCCAGCACCGTCGTCACTGGTCAGGAGACCACCGCCGGTGTCAGTGCCAAGGAGGGCAGCAGTATTGTCACTGGTCAGGGGACCACCGCCGGAGTCAGTGCCCAGGAGGGCAGGAGTATCGTCACTGGTCAGGGGACCACCGCCAGAGTCATTGCCCAGGAGGGCAGGAGTATCGTCACTGGTCAGGAGACCACCGCCGGAGTCATTGCCCAGGAGGGCAGCAGTATTGTCACTGGTCAGGAGACTATAGGAGGCTGGACTGGCTTGTAGTGAGTACCAAGGGGTACTTACACCTTGCACCAGGCCCAGGTATCCCTTATTAGTGTATAGGGGTGTCTAGCAGCTTAGGCTGGTAGAAAAGGTAGCTTAGCAGAGCAGCTTAGGCTGAACTAGGAGACGAGTGAAGCTACTACAGTACCACTAGTGTCACTTGCACAATATCATAAGAAAAAACAATACACAGATATACTAAAAATAAAGGTACTTTATTTTTATGACAATATGCCAAAGTATCTCAGTGAGTACCCTCAGTATGAGGATAGCAAATATGCACAAGTTATATGTACACAATACCAAAATTTGCAATAATAGCAATAGAAAACAGTGCAAACAATGTATAGTCACAATAGAATGCAATGGGGGCACATAGGGATAGGGGCAACACAAACCATATACTCTAGAAGTGGAATGCGAACCACGAATGGACCCCAAACCTATGTGACCTTGTAGAGGGTCGCTGGGACTGTAAGAAAACAGTGAGGGTTAGAAAAATAGCCCACCCCAAGACCCTGAAAAGTGAGTGCAAAGTGCACTGAAGTTCCCCAAAGAGCAAAGAAGTCGTGATAGGGGAATTCTGCAGGAAAGACCAACACCAGCAATGCAACAACAATGGATTTCCAGACGAGAGTACCTGTGGAACAAGAGGACCAAGTCCAAGAGTCACGATCAAGTCGGGAGTGGACAGGTGCCCAGGAAATGCCAGCTGTGGGTGCAAAGAAGCTGCCACCGGATGATAGAAGCAGAGGATTCTGCAAGAACGACAAGGGCTAGAAACTTCCCCTTTGGAGCATGGATGTCCCACGTCGTGAAGAGTCGTGCAGAAGTGATTTTCCTCAGAAAGACTGCAAACAAGCCTTGCTAGCTGCAAAGATTGCAATTAGGGTTTTTGGATGCTGCTGTTGCACAGGAGGGACCAGGATGTCACCAATTGCGTGAGGGGACAGAGGGGGCGTGTAGGAGGCTGGACTGGCTTGTAGTGAGTACCAAGGGGTACTTGCACCTTGCACCAGGCCCAGTTATCCCTTATTAGTGTATAGGGTGTCTAGCAGCTTAGGCTGATAGATAATGGTAGCTTAGCAGAGCAGCTTAGGCTGAACTAGGAGACGTGTGAAGCTACTACAGTACCACTTAGTGTCATATGCACAATATCATAAGAAAACACAATACACAGTTATACTAAAAATAAAGGTACTTTATTTTTATGACAATATGCCAAAGTATCTTAGAGTGTACCCTCAGTGAGAGGATAGGAAATATACACAAGATATATATACACAATAGCAAAAATATGCAGTATAGTCTTAGAAAACAGTGCAAACAATGTATAGTTACAATAGGATGCAATGGGGAAACATAGGGATAGGGGCAACACAAACCATATACTCCAAAAGTGGAATGCGAACCACGAATGGACCCCAAACCTATGTGACCTGGTAGAGGGTCGCTGGGACTATTAGAAAATAGTGAGAGTTAGAAAAATAACCCTCCCCAAGACCCTGAAAAGTGAGTGCAAAGTGCACTAAAGTTCCCCTAAGGACAAGGAAGTCGTGTTAGAGGAATAATGCAGGAAAGACACAAACCAGCAATGCAACAACTGTGGATTTCCAATCTAGGGTACCTGTGGAACAAGGGGACTAAGTCCAAAAGTCACAAGCAAGTCGGAGATGGGCAGATGCCCAGGAAATGCCAGCTGCGGCTGCAAAGAAGCTTCTAGTGGACAGAAAAAGCGGAGGTTTCTGCAGGAACGAAAAGGGCTAGAGACTTCCCCTTTGGTGGACGGATCCCACTTGCAGTGGAGAGTCGTGCAGAAGTTTTTTCCCGCCGAAAGAATGCCAACAAGCCTTGCTAGCTGCAAATCGTGCGGTTAGCGTTTTTGGACGCTGCTGAGGCCCAGGAGGGACCAGGAGGTCGCAAATTGGACCAGCCGAGAGAGGGGACATCGATCAAGACAAAGATCCCTCTCTAAAGCAGGTAGCACCCAGAGAAGTGCCATAAACAGGCACTACAAGGATGCGTGAAACGGTGCTCACCGAAGTTGCACAAAGGAGTCCCACGTCGCCGGAGACCAACTTAGAAAGTCGTGCAATGCAGGTTAGAGTGCCGTGGACCCAGGCTTGGCTGTTCACAAAGGATTTCCGCCGGAAGTGCACAGGGGCCGGAGTAGCTGCAAAGTCGCGGTTCCCAGCAATGCAGCCCAGCGAGGTAAGGCAAGGACTTACCTCCACCAAACTTGGGCTGAAGAGTCACTGGACTGTGTGGGTCACTTGGACAGAGTTGCTGGATTCGAGGGACCTCGCTCGTCGTGCTGAGAGGAGACCCAAGGGACCAGTGATGCAGCTTTTTGGTGCCTGCGGTTGCAGGGGGAAGATTCCATCGACCCACGGGAGATTTCTTCGGAGCTTCTGGTGCAGAGAGGAGGCAGACTACCCCCACAGCATGCACAAGCAGGAAAACAGTCGAGAAGGCGGCAGGATCAGCGTTACAGAGTTGCAGTAGTCGTCTTTGCTACTATGTTGCAGGTTTGCAGGCTTCCAGCGCGGTCAGCGGTCGATTCCTTATCAGAAGGTGAAGAGAGAGATGCAGAGGAACTCGGCTGAGCTCATGCATTCGTTATCTGAAGTTTCCCCAGAGACAGAGACCCTAAATAGCCAGAAAAGAGGGTTTGGCTACCTAGGAGAGAGGATAGGCTACTAACACCTGAAGGAGCCTATCACAAGGAGTCTCTGACGTCACCTGGTGGCACTGGCCACTCAGAGCAGTCCAGTGTGCCAGCAGCACCTCTGTTTCCAAGATGGCAGAGGTCTGGAGCACACTGGAGGAGCTCTGGACACCTCCCAGGGGAGGTGCAGGTCAGGGGAGTGGTCACTCCCCTTTCCTTTGTCCAGTTTCCCGCCAGAGCAGGGGCTAAGGGGTCCCTGAACCGGTGTAGACTGGCTTATGCAGAATTGGGCACATCTGTGCCCAACAAAGCATTTCCAGAGGCTGGGGGAGGCTACTCCTCCCCTGCCTTCACACCATTTTCCAAAGGGAGAGGGTGTCACACCCTCTCTCAGAGGAAGTTCTTTGTTCTGCCATCCTGGGCCAGGCCTGGCTGGACCCCAGGAGGGCAGATGCCTGTCTGAGGGGTTGGCAGCAGCAGCAGCTGCAGTGAAACCCCAGGAAGGACAGTTTGGCAGTACCAGGGTCTGTGCTACAGACCACTGGGATCATGGGATTGTGCCAACTATGCCAGGATGGCATAGAGGGGGCAATTCCATGATCATAGACATGTTACATGGCCATATTCGGAGTTACCATTGTGAAGCTACATATAGGTAGTGACCTATATGTAGTGCACGCGTGTAATGGTGTCCCCGCACTCACAAAGTTCAGGGAATTGGCTCTGAACAATGTGGGGGCACCTTGGCTAGTGCCAGGGTGCCCTCACACTAAGTAACTTTGCACCTAACCTTTACCAGGTAAAGGTTAGACATATAGGTGACTTATAAGTTACTTAAGTGCAGTGTAAAATGGCTGTGAAATAACGTGGACGTTATTTCACTCAGGCTGCAGTGGCAGGCCTGTGTAAGAATTGTCAGAGCTCCCTATGGGTGGCAAAAGAAATGCTGCAGCCCATAGGGATCTCCTGGAACCCCAATACCCTGGGTACCTCAGTACCATATACTAGGGAAATATAAGGGTGTTCCAGTATGCCAATGTGAATTGGTGAAATTGGTCACTAGCCTGTTAGTGACAATTTGGAAAGAAATGAGAGAGCATAACCACTGAGGTTCTGGATAGCAGAGCCTCAGTGAGACAGTTAGTCACTGCACAGGTAAAACATTCAGGCACACTTATGAGCACTGGGGCCCTGGGTTACCAGGGTCCCAGTGACACATACAACTAAAACAACATATATACTGTGAAAAATGGGGGTAACATGCCAGGCAAGATGGTACATTCCTACAGGGCGTACAGCAAGACAAAGAGCCCTCTCAGAAGCAGGCAGCACCTGCAAAAGTGCTGGAACAGGCACTACAAAGTGGAGTGAAATGGTGCTCACCTGAAGTTGCACAAGAAAGTCCCACGCCGCCGGAGGACAACTCAGGAGGTCGTGCAATGCAGGCTAGAGTGCCGTGGACCGAGGCTTGGATGTGCACGAAGGAAATCTTCGTGAAGTGCACAGGAGCCGGAATAGCTGCAAAAAACACGGTTCCCAGCAATGCAGGCTAGCGTGGGGAGGCAAGGACTTACCTCTACCAAACTTGGACTGAAGAGTCACTGGACTGTGGGAGTCACTTGGACAGAGTTGCTGAGTGCAAGGGACCTCGCTCGTCATGCTGAGAGGAGACCCAGAGGATCGGTGATGCAGTTCTTTGCTGCCTGCGGTTGCAGGGGGAAGATTCCGTCGACCCACTGGAGATTTCTTCGGAGCTTCTAGTGCAGAGAGGAGGCAGACTACCCCCACAGCATGCACCACCAGGAAAACAGTCGAGAAGGCGGCAGGATCAGCGTTACAATGTCGCAGTAGTCGTCTTTGCTACTTTGTTGTAATTTTGCAGGCTGCCAGCGCGGTCAGCAGTCGATTCCTTGGCAGAAGGTGAAGAAAGAGATGCAGAGGAACACTGATAAGCTCTTGCATTCGTTATCTAAGTAATTCCCCAAAGCAGAGACCCTAAATAGCCAGAAAAGAGGGTTTGGCTACTTAGGAGAGAGGATAGGCTAGCAACACCTGAAGGAGCCTATCAGAAGGAGTCTCTGACGTCACCTGCTGGCCCTGGCCACTCAGAGCAGTCCAGTGTGCCAGCAGCACCTCTGTTTCCAAGATGGCAGAGGTCTAGAGCACACTGGAGGAGCTCTGGGCACCTCCCAGGGGAGGTGCAGGTCAGGGGAGTGGTCACTCCCCTTTCCTTTGTCCAGTTTCGCACCAGAGCAGGGCTGAGGGGTCCCTGAACCGGTGTAGACTGGCTTATGCAGAAATAGGCACCATCTGTGCCCATGAAAGCATTTCCAGAGGCTGGGGGAGGCTACTCCTCCCCTGCCTTAACACCTTTTTCCAAAGGGAGAGGGTGTAACACCCTCTCTCTGAGGAAGTCCTTTGTTCTGCCTTCCTGGGCCAATCCTGGCTGGACCCCAGGAGGGCAGAAACCTGTCTGAGGGGTTGGCAGCAGCAGCAGCTGCAGTGAAACCCCGGGAAAGGCAGTTTGGCAGTACCCAGGTCTGTGCTAGAGACCCGTGGGATCATGGGATTGGGCCAACTATGCCAGGATGGCATAGAGGGGGCAATTCCATGATCTTAGACATGTTACATGGCCATATTCGGAGTTACCATTGTGAAGCTACACATAGGTAGTGACCTATGTGTAGTGCACGCGTGTAATGGTGTCCCCGCACTCACAAAGTCAGGGGAATTTGCCCTGAACCATGTGGAGGCACCTTGGCTAGTGCTAGGGTGCCCACACACTAAGTAACTTTGCACCTAACCTTTACCAGGTAAAGGTTAGACATATAGGTGACTTATAAGTTACTTAAGTGCAGTGGTAAATGGCTGTGAAATAACGTGGACGTTATTTCACTCAGGCTGCAGTGGCAGGCCTGTGTAAGAATGGTCAGAGCTCCCTATGGGTGGCAAAAGAAATGCTGCAGCCCATAGGGATCTACTGGAACCCCAACACCCTGGGTACCTCAGTACTATATACTAGGGAATTATAAGGGTGTTCCAGTATGCCAATGTAAATTGGTGAAATTGGTCACAAGCCTGTTAGTGACAATTTGGAAAGAAATGAGAGAGCATAACCACTGAGGTTCTGGATAGCAGATCCTCAGTGAGACAGTTAGTCATAACACAGGTAACACATTCAGGGCACACTTATGAGCACTGGGGCCCTGGCTGGCACGGTCCCAGTGACACATACAACTAAAACAACATATATACAGTGAAAAATGGGGGTAACATGCCAGGCAAGATGGTACTTTCCTACCTGGGTCAACGGAATCTTCCCCCTGCTACCGCAGGCACCAAAGAACTGCATCACCTGTCCTCTGGGTCTCCTCTCAGCACGACGAACGAGGTCCCTTGAACTCAGCAACTCTGTCCAAGTGACTCCCACAGAACAGTGACTCTTCAGTCCAAGTTTGGTGGAGGTAAGTCATTGCCTCCCGACGCCAGACTGCATTGCTGGGAACCGCGTGTTTTGCAGCTACTCCGGCTCCTGTGCACTCCACGAAGATTTCCTTTTTCGCACAGCCAAGCCTGGGTCCACGGCACTCTAACATGCATTGCACGACCTCCTGAGTTGTCCTCCGGTGGCGTGGGACTCTCTTGTGCAACTTTGGGTGAGCACCGTTTCTCTCCACTTCGTAGTGCCTGTTCCGGCACTTCTGCGGACGGTGCCTGCTTCTGAGAGGTCTCTTTGTCTTCCTGGGTGCCCCCTCTGTCCCCTGACGCAATTGGTGACACCCTGGTCCCTCCTGGGCCACAGCAGCATCCAAAAACCCTAACCGCGAGCTTTGCAACTAGCAAGGCTTGTTTGCGGTCTTTCTGCAGGAACACACTTCTGCACGACTCTCCACGACATGGGACATCTATCCTACAAAGGGGAAGTTTCTAGCCCTTGTCGTTCTTGCAGAAACCTCAGCTTCTACTGTTCAGTAGCAGCTTCTTTGCACCCACAGCTGGCATTTCCTGGGCATCTGCCCACTCTCGACTTGATCTTGACTTTTGGACTTGGTCCCCTTGTTCCACAGGTGCCCTCATCTGGAAATTCATCGTTGTTGCATTCCTGGTGTTGGTCTTTCTTGCAGAATTCCCCTATCACGACTTCTGTGCTCTTTGGGGAACTTAAGTGCACTTTGCACTCACTTTTTAGGGTCTTGGGGTGGGCTATTTTTCTAACCCTCACTGTTTTCTTACAGTCCCAGCGACCCTCTACAAGGTCACATAGGTTTGGGGTCCATTTGTGGTTCGCATTCCACTTTTGGAGTATTTGGTTTGTGTTGCCCCTATCCCTATGTGTCCCCATTGCATCCTATTGTAACTATACATTGTTTGCACTGTTTTCTAAGACTATACTGCATATTTTTGGTATTGTGTACATATATCTTGTGTATATTTGCTATCCTCATACGGAGGGTACTCACTGAGATACTTTGGCATATTGTCATAAAAATAAAGTACCTTTATTTTTAGTATATCTGTGTATTGTGTTTTCTTATGATATTGTGCAAGTGACACTAGTGCTACTGTAGGAGCTTCACTCGTCTCCTAGTTCAGCCTAAGCTAATCTGCTAAGCTACCATTATCTATCAGCCTAAGCTGCTAGACACCCTATACACTAATAAGGGATACCTGGGCCTGGTGCAAGGTGTAAGTACCCCTTGGTACTCACTACAAGCCAGTCCAGCCTCCTACAATGAGTGGCACAAGAAATGCTGCAGCCCATAGGGATCTCCTGGAACCCCAATACCCTGGGTACCTCAGTACCATATACTAGGGAATTATAAGGGTGTTCCAGTAAGCCAATGTAATTTGGTAAAATTGGCCACTAGCCTGTTAGTGACAATTTGAAAGAAATGAGAGAGCATAACCACTCAGGTTCTGGTTAGCAGAGCCTCAGTGAGACAGTTAGGCACCACACAGGGAACACATGCATATAGGCCACAAACTTATGAGCACTGGGGTCCTGACTAGCAGGGTCCCAGTGACACATAACAAACATACTGAAAACATAGGGTTTTCACTATGAGCACTGGGCCCTGGCTAGCAGGATCCCAGTGAGACAGTGAAAAAACCCTGACATACACTCACAAACAGGCCAAAAGTGGGGGTAACAAGGCTAGAAAGAGGCTACTTTCTCACTCAACCCCCCCCCCCAAACGAAGGACAATAAGGCTAACCTTGGCCAGTTGAGACCTTATTGTCTAAGTGGTGATAAGTAGAGAGTAGCTCTGCAATAGACTGGTTACTCCCTTTATCATCCACTATATGGTTACTTCCCTGTGGGGATGTAAACCACCCTGTTTGAAGTTTTTTAGCTAAGCAACAATGTGAAGATGTATTTTCAGAGTTTCTATCAGTAAGTTTTAGTTTAGAGCAGTGGGAATTGTCCACTGAACCTATTTGTAGTGATGGAAATGCCAGACAGGGATGCTGTCTCAGTAAAGCCATAGCTGGGCAAAAACTTTGTCCATATGGCTGGAAGAGAGAACAGGGATGCTGTTTCTCTTGAGTTGGAGCAGGGCAGGGATGCTGTCCTATGAGCTCCACACTAGGGCAGGGATACTGTCCTAAGTTTTGTGAGGCAGTGCAGGGTTTCTGCACTAAAATTTCTCTGGGAGGGTTGGAGGGATGCTCCATGTTAACTAAAATGGTGCTCTTTTTCTCACCAATGTTAGTTATCCCACAGAGAGGTACTTCTACCTCAGGGAGTCCAGCTTTGCCAGCTGATGATTGTAGGAGGCTGGACTGGCTTGTAGTGAGTACCAAGGGGTACTTACACCTTGCACCAGGCCCAGGTATCCCTTATTAGTGTATAGGGTGTCTAGCAGCTTAGGCTGATAGATAATGGTAGCTTAGCAGAGCAGCTTAGGCTGAACTAGGAGACGTGTGAAGCTACTACAGTACCACAAGTGTCACTTGCACAATACCATAAGAAAACACAATACACAGTTATACTAAAAATAAAGGTACTTTATTTTTATGACAATATGTCACAGTATCTCAGAGTGTACCCTCAGAGTGAGGATAGCAAATATACACAAGTTATATGTACACAGTACTAAAAATATGCAGTATAGTCTTAGAAAACAGTGCAAACAATGTATAGTTACAATAGGATGCAATGGAGACACATAGGGATAGGGGCAACACAAACCATATACTCCAAAAGTGGAATGTGAACCACGAATGGACCCCAAACCTATGTGACCTTGTAGAGGGTCGCTGGGACTATTAGAAAATAGTTAGAGTTAGAAAACTAGCCCTCCCCAAGACCCTGAAAAGTGAGTGCAAAGTGCACTGAAGTTCCCCAAGAGACAAAGAAGTCGTAATAGAGGACTAATGCAGGAAAGACACAAACCAACAATGCAACAACTGTGGATTTCCAATCTAGGGTACCTGTGGAACAAGGGGACCAAGTCCAAAAGTCACAAGCAAGTCGGAGATGGGCAAATGCCCAGGAAATGCCAGCTGTGGGTGCAAAGAAGCTTCGACTGGACAGAAGAAGCAAAGGTTTCTGCAGGAACGAAAAGGGCTAGAGACTTCCCCTTTGGTGGATGGATCTCACTCGCCTTGGAAAGTCGAGCAGAAGTGTTTTCCCGCCGAAAGGACGCCAACAAGCCTTGCTAGCTGCAAATTGTGCGGTTGGCGTTTTTGGACGCTGCTGGGGCCCAGGAGGGACCAGGAGGTCGCAATTTGGACGTGGAAAGAGAGGGGACGTGGATCAAGACAAGAAACCCTCTTTGAAGCAGGTAGCACCCGGAGAAGTGCCAGAAACAGGCACTACGAGGATGGGTGAAACGGTGCTCGCCGAAGTTGCACAAAGGTGTCCCACGTCGCCGGAGACCAACTTAGAAAGTCGTGCAATGCAGGTTAGAGTGCCGTGGACCCAGGCTTGGATGTGCCCAAAGGATTTCCGCCGGAAGTGCACAGGGGTGCAAAAGTCGCGGTTACCAACAATGCAGTCTGGAGTGGGGAGGCAAGGACTTACCTCCACCAAACTTGGACTGACGAGTCACTGGACTGTGGGAGTCACTTGGACAGAGTTGCTGGATTCAAGGGACCTCGCTCGTCGTGCTGAGAGGAGACCCAAGGGACCGGTAATGCAGCTTTTTTGGTGCCTGCGGTTGCAGGGGGAAGATTCCGTCGACCCACGGGAGATTTCTTCGGAGCTTCTGGTGCAGAGATGAGGCAGACTACCCCCACAGCATGCAAAAGCAGGAAAACAGTCGAGAAGGAGGCAGGATCAGCGTTACAGAGTTGCAGTAGCCGTCTTTGCTACTATGTTGCAGGTTTGCAGGCTTCCAGCGCGGTCAGCAGTCGGTTCCTTATCAGAAGGTGAAGAGAGAGATGCAGAGGAACTCGGATGAGCTCTTGCATTCGTTATCTAAAGTTTCCCCAGAAACAGAGACCATAAATAGCCAGAAAAGAGGGTTTGGCTACCTAGGAGAGAGGAGAGGCTACTAACACCTGAAGGAGCCTATCACAAGGAGTCTCTGACGTCACCTGGTGGCACTGGCCACTCAGAGCAGTCCAGTGTGCCAGCAGCACCTCTGTTTCCAAGATGGCAGAGGTCTGGAGCACACTGGAGGAGCTCTGGACACCTCCCAGGGGAGGTGAAGGTCAGGGGAGTGGTCACTCCCCTTTCCTTTGTCCAGTTTCGCGCCAGAGCAGGGGCTAAGGGGTCCCTGAACCGGTGTAGACTGGCTTATGCAGAATTGGGCACATCTGTGCCCAAGAAAGCATTTCCAGAGGCTGGGGGAGGCTACTCCTCCCCTGCCTTCACACCATTTTCCAAAGGGAGAGGGTGTAACACCCTCTCTCAGAGGAAGTCTTTTGTTCTGCCATCCTGGGACAAGCCTGGCTTGACCCCAGGAGGGCAGAAACCTGTCTGAGGGGTTGGCAGCAGCAGCAGCTGCAGTGAAACCCCAGGAAAGGCAGTTTGGCAGTACCAGGGTCTGTGCTACAGACCACTGGGATCATGGAATTGTCCCAATAATGCCAGGATGGCATAGAGGGGGCCATTCCATGATCTTAGACATGTTACATGGCCATATTCGGAGTTACCATTGTGAAGCTACATATAGGTAGTGACCTATATGTAGTGCACGCGTGTAATGGTGTCCCCGCACTCACAAAGTTCAGGGAATTGGCTCTGAACAATGTGGGGGCACCTTGGCTAGTGCCAGGGTGCCCTCACACTTAGTAACTTTGCACCTAACCTTTACCAGGTAAAGGTTAGACATATAGGTGACTTATAAGTTACTTAAGTGCAGTGTAAAATGGCTGTGAAATAACGTGGACGTTATTTCACTCAGGCTGCAGTGGCAGGCCTGTGTAAGAATTGTCAGAGCTCCCTATGGGTGGCAAAAGAAATGCTGCAGCCCATAGGGATCTCCTGGAACCCCAATACCCTGGGTACCTCAGTACCATATACTAGGGAATTATAAGGGTGTTCCAGAAAGCCAATGTAAATTGGTAAAATTGGTCACTAGCCTGTTAGTGACAATTTGAAAGAAATGAGAGAGCATAACCACTGAGGTTCTGATTAGCAGAGCCTCAGTGAGACAGTTAGTCACTACACAGGTAACACAGTCAGGCACACTTATGAGCACTGGAGCCCTGGAGAACAGGGTCCCAGTGACACATACAACTAAAACAACATATATACAGTGAAAAATGGGGGTAACATGCCAGGCAAGATGGTACTTTCCTACACAACCCCCCCCCCCCAAACGAAGGACAATAAGACTAGCCATTACCTGATGAGTCTTCATTGTATAAGTGGAAATATCTGGAGAGTCCATCTGCATTGGAGTGGCTACTCCCAGGTCTATGTTCCACTGTATAGTCCATTCCCTGTAGGGATATGGACCACCTCAACAATTTAGGATTTTCACCTTTCATTTGTTTTAGCCAAAGTAGAGGTTTGTGGTCTGTCTGAACAATGAAGTGAGTGCCAAACAGGTATGGCCTCAACTTCTTCAGTGCCCAGACCACAGCAAAGGCCTCCCTCTCTATGGCAGACCGACGCTTTTCTCTAGGGGTCAACCTCCTACTAATAAAAGCAACAGGTTGATCCTGGCCCTCAGAATTGAGTTGTGATAGGACTGCCCCTACTCCTAATTCAGATGCATCAGTTTGGACATAGAATTTTTTAGAGTAACAGGGGCTTTTCAGGACATGTGCAGAGCACATGGCCTGCTTCAGCTCCTCAAAAGCTTTCTGACAGTTTGCTGTCCATAATACCTTTTTAGGCATCTTTTTTGAAGTGAGGTCATTAAGAGGGGCTGCAATGGAGCCATAATTCTTAATGAACCTCCTGTAATACCCAGTGAGGCCTAGGAAGGCTCTCACCTGAGTCTGTGTGGTAGGGGGAACCCAATCAACAATTGTTTGGATTTTCCCCTGTAGTGGTGCAATCTGTTCCCCACCAACAAGGTGTCCCAGATAAACCACCTTACCCTGCCCTATCTGGCACTTTGAAGCCTTGATAGTGAGGCCTGCCTTTTGCAGGGCCTCCAAAACTTTCCATAGGTGGACCAGGTGATCATCCCAGCTGGAGCTAAAGACAGCTATATCGTCTAGATATGCTGCACTGAAAGCTTCCAGCCATTGCAGGACTGTGTTCACCAACCTCTGAAAAGTGGCAGGTGCATTCTTCAAACCAAAAGGCATTACAGTAAACTGGTAATGTCCTCCAATGGTCGAAAATGCAGTCTTAGGTTTAGCATCTTCTGACAATTTGATCTGCCAATACCCTGCAGTCAAATCAAAAGTGCTTAGATACTTGGCAGATGCCAGTGTATCTATGAGCTCATCTGCCCTGGGTATAGGGTGAGCATCAGTTTTGGTTACAAGGTTGAGACCTCTATAGTCGACACAAAACCGCATTTCCTTCTTTCCATCTTTGGAATGGGGTTTTGGTACTGTAGGAAAGTACCATCTTGCCTGGCATGTTACCCCCATTTTTCACTGTATATATGTTGTTTTAGTTGTATGTGTCACTGGGACCCTGGTAACCCAGGGCCCCAGTGCTCATAAGTGTGCCTGAATGTGTTACCTGTGTAGTGACTAACTGTCTCACTGAGGCTCTGATAATCAGAACCTCAGTGGTTATGCTCTCTCATTTCTTTCCAAATTGTCACTGACAGGCTAGTGACCATTTTTACCAATTTACATTGGCTTACTGGAACACCCTTATAATTCCCTAGTATATGGTACTGAGGTACCCAGGGTATTGGGGTTCCAGGAGATCCCTATGGGCTGCAGCATTTCTTTTGCCACCCATAGGGAGCTCTGACAATTCTTACACAGGCCTGCCACTGCAGCCTGAGTGAAATAACGTCCACGTTATTTCACAGCCATTTTACACTGCACTTAAGTAACTTATAAGTCACCTATATGTCTAACCTTTACCTGGTAAAGGTTAGGTGCAAAGTTACTTAGTGTGAGGGCACCCTGGCACTAGCCAAGGTGCCCCCACATTGTTCAGAGCCAATTCCCTGAACTTTGTGAGTGCGGGGACACCATTACACGCGTGCACTACATATAGGTCACTACCTATATGTAGCTTCACCATGGTAACTCCGAATATGGCCATGTAACATGTCTATGATCATGGAATTGCCCCCTCTATGCCATCCTGGCATTGTTGGTACAATTCCATGATCCCAGTGGTCTGTAGCACAGACCCTGGTACTGCCAGACTGCCCTTCCTGGGGTTTCACTGCAGCTGCTGCTGCTGCCAACCCCTCAGACAGGCAGCTGCCCTCCTGGGGTCCAGCCAGGCCTGGCCCAGGATGGCAGAACAAAGAACTTCCTCTGAGAGAGGGTGTGACACCCTCTCCCTTTGGAAAATGGTGTGAAGGCAGGGGAGGAGTAGCCTCCCCCAGCCTCTGGAAATGCTTTGTTGGGCACAGATGGGCCCAATTCTGCATAAGCCAGTCTACACCGGTTCAGTGACCCCTTAGCCCCTGCTCTGGTGCGAAACTGGACAAAGGAAAGGGGAGTGACCACTCCCCTGACCTGCACCTCCCCTGGGAGGTGTCCAGAGCTCCTCCAGTGTGCTCCAGACCTCTGCCATCTTGGAAACAGAGGTGCTGCTGGCACACTGGACTGCTCTGAGTGGCCAGTGCCACCAGGTGACGTCAGAGACTCCTGCTGATAGGTTCCTTCAGGTGTTAGTAGCCTTTCCTCTCTCCTAGGTAGCCAAACCCTCTTTTCTGGCTATTTAGGGTCTCTGTCTCTGGGGAAACTTTAGATAACGAATGCATGAGCTCAGCCGAGTTCCTCTGTATCTCTCTCTTCACCTTCTGATAAGGAATCGACCGCTGACCGCGCTGGAAGCCTGCAAACCTGCAACATAGTAGCAAAGACGACTACTGCAACTCTGTAACGCTGATCCTGCCGCCTTCTCGACTGTTTTCCTGCTTGTGCATGCTGTGGGGGTAGTCTGCCTCCTCTCTGCACCGGAAGCTCCGAAGAAATCTCCCGTGGGTCGACGGAATCTTCCCCCTGCAACCGCAGGCACCAAAAAGCTGCATTACCGGTCCCTTGGGTCTCCTCTCAGCACGACGAGCGAGGTCCCTCGAATCCAGCGACACCGTCCAAGTGACCCCCACAGTCCAGTGACTCTTCAGCCCAAGTTTGGTGGAGGTAAGTCCTTGCCTCACCTCGCTGAGCTGCATTGCTGGGAACCGCGACTTTGCAAGCTACTCCGGCCCCTGTGCACTTCCGGCGGAAATCCTTCATGCACAGCCAAGCCTGGGTCCACGGCACTCTAACCTGCATTGCACGACTTTCTAAGTTGGTCTCCGGCGACGTGGGACTCCTTTGTGCAACTTTGGCGAGCACCGTTTCACGCATCCTCGTAGTGCCTGTTTCTGGCACTTCTCCGGGTGCTACCTGCTTCAGTGAGGGCTCCTTGTTTTGCTCGACGTCCCCTCTCTCTGCAGGTCCAATTTGCGACCTCCTGGTCCCTCTTGGGCCCCAGCAGCGTCCAAAAACGCCAAACGCACGATTTGCGTGTAACAAGGCTTGTTGGCGTCCATCCGGCGGGAAAACACTTCTGCACGACTCTCCAAGGCGTGGGGGATCCATCCTCCAAAGGGGAAGTCTCTAGCCCTTGTCGTTCCTGCAGTATTCACAGTTCTTCAGCCTAGTAAGAGCTTCTTTGCACCAACCGCTGGCATTTCTTGGGCATCTGCCCATCTCCGAGTTGCTTGTGACTTTTGGACTTGGTCCCCTTGTTCCACAGGTACCCTCAGTCAGGAATCCATCGTTGTTGCATTGCTGATTTGTGTTTTCCTTGCGTTTTCCCTCTAACACGACTATTTTGTCCTTAGGGGAACTTTAGTGCACTTTGCACTCACTTTTCAGGGTCTTGGGGAGGGTTATTTTGCTAACTCTCACTATTTTCTAATAGTCCCAGCGACCCTCTACAAGGTCACATAGGTTTGGGGTCCATTCGTGGTTCGCATTCCACTTTTGGAGTATATGGTTTGTGTTGCCCCTATCCCTATGTTTCCCCATTGCATCCTATTGTAACTATACATTGTTTGCACTGTTTTCTAAGACTATACTGCATATTTTTGCTATTGTGTATATATATCTTGTGTATATTGTAGGAAAGTACCATCTTGCCTGGCATGTTACCCCCATTTTTCACTGTATATATGTTGTTTTAGTTGTATGTGTCACTGGGACCCTGGTAACCCAGGGCCCCAGTGCTCATAAGTGTGCCTAAATGTGTTACCTGTGTAGTGACTAACTGTCTCACTGAGGCTCTGCTAATCAGAACCTCAGTGGTTATGCTCTCTCATTTCTTTCCAAATTGTCACTAACAGGCTAGTGACCATTTTTACCAATCTACATTGGCTTACTGGAACACCCTTATAATTCCCTAGTATATGGTACTGAGGTACCCAGGGTATTGGGGTTCCAGGAGATCCCTATGGGCTGCAGCATTTCTTTTGCCACCCATAGGGAGCTCTGACAATTCTTACACAGGCCTGCCACTGCAGCCTGAGTGAAATAACGTCCACGTTATTTCACAGCCATTTTACACTGCACTTAAGTAACTTATAAGTCACCTATATGTCTAACCTTTACCTGGTAAAGGTTAGGTGCAAAGTTACTTAGTGTGAGGGCACCCTGGCACTAGCCAAGGTGCCCCCACATTGTTCAGAGCCAATTCACTGAACTTTGTGAGTGCGGGGACACCATTACACGTGTGCACTACATATAGGTCACTACCTATATGTAGCTTCACCATGGTAACTCCGAATATGGCCATGTAACATGTCTATGATCATGAAATTGCCCCCTCTATGTCATCCTCGCATTGTTGGTACAATTCCATGATCCCAGTGGTCTGTAGCACAGACCCTGGTACTGCCAGACTGCCCTTCCTGGGGTTTCTCTGAAGCTGCTGCTGCTGCCAACCCCTCAGACAGGCAGCTGCCCTCCTGGGGTCCAGCCAGGCCTGGCCCAGGATGGCAGGACAAAGAACTTCCTCTGAGAGAGGGTGTGACACCCTCTCCCTTTGGAAAATGGTGTGAAGGCAGGGGAGGAGTAGCCTCCCCCAGCCTCTGGAAATGCTTTGTTGGGCACAGATGTGCCCAATTCTGCATAAGCCAGTCTACACCGGTTCAGGGACCCCTTAGCCCCTGCTCTGGAGCGAAACTGGACAAAGGAAAGGGGAGTGACCACTCCCCTGACCTGCACCTCCCCTGGGAGGTGTCCAGAGCTCCTCCAGTGTGCTCCAGACCTCTGCCATCTTGGAAACAGAGGTGCTGCTGGCACACTGGACTGCTCTGAGTGGCCAGTGCCACCAGGTGACGTCAGAGACTCCTGCTGATAGGCTCCTTCAGGTGTTAGTAGCCTTTCCTCTCTCCTAGGTAGCCAACCCCTCTTTTCTGGCTATTTAGGGTCTCTGTCTCTGGGGAAACTTTAGATAACGAATGCATGAGCTCAGCCGAGTTCCTCTGCATCTCTCTCTTCACCTTCTGATAAGGAATCGACCGCTGACCGCGCTGGAAGCCTGCAAACCTGCAACATAGTAGCAAAGACGACTGCTGCAACTCTGTAACGCTGATCCTGCCGCCTTCTCGACTGTTTTCCTGCTTGTGCATGCTGTGGGGGTAGTCTGCCTCCTCTCTGCACCAGAAGCTCCGAAGAAATCTCCCGTGGGTCGACGGAATCTTCCCCCTGCAACCGCAGGCACCAAAAAGCTGCATTACAGGTCCCTTGGGTCTCCTCTCAGCACGACGAGCGAGGTCCCTCGAATCCAGCGACACCGTCCAAGTGACCCCCACAGTCCAGTGACTCTTCAGCCCAAGTTTGGTGGAGGTAAGTCCTTGCCTCACCTCGCTGGACTGCATTGCTGGGAACCGCGACTTTGCAAGCTACTCCGGCCCCTGTGCACTTCCGGCGGAAATCCTTCGTGCACAGCCAAGCCTGGGTCCACGGCACTCTAACCTGCATTGCACGACTTTCTAAGTTGGTCTCCGGCGACGTGGGACTCCTTTGTGCAACTTCGGCGAGCACCGTTTCACGCATCCTCGTAGTGCCTGTTTCTGGCACTTTTCCGGGTGCTACCTGCTTCAGTGAGGGCTCTTTGTCTTGCTCGACGTCCCCTCTCCCTGCAGGTCCAATTTGCGACCTCCTGGTCCCTCCTGGGCCCCAACAGCATCCAAAAACGCCTAACGCACGATTTGCGTGTAGCAAGGCTTGTTGGCGTCCATCCGGCGGGAAAGCACTTTTGCACGACTCTCCAAGGCGTGTGGGATCCATCCTCCAAAGGGGAAGTCTCTAGCCCTTGTCATTCCTGCAGTATTCACAGTTCTTCAGCCTAGTAAGAGCTTCTTTGCACCAACCGCTGGCATTTCTTGGGCATCTGCCCATCTCCGAGTTGCTTGTGACATCTGGACTTGGTCCCCTTGTTCCACAGGTACCCTCAGTCCGGAATCCATCGTTGTTGCATTGCTGATTTGTGTTTTCCTTGCATTTTCCCTCTAACACGACTATTTTGTCCTTAGGGGAACTTTAGTGCACTTTGCACTCACTTTTCAGGGTCTTGGGGAGGGTTATTTTTCTAACTCTCACTATTTTCTAATAGTCCCAGCGACCCTCTACAAGGTCACATAGGTTTGGGGTCCATTCGTGGTTCGCATTCCACTTTTGGAGTATATGGTTTGTGTTGTCCCTATCCCTATGTTTCCCCATTGCATCCTATTGTAACTATACATTGTTTGCACTGTTTTCTAAGACTATACTGCATATTTTTGCTATTGTGTATATATATCTTGTGTATATTTCCTATCCTCTCACTGAGGGTACACTCTAAGATACTTTGGCATATTGTCATAAAAATAAAGTACCTTTATTTTTAGTATAACTGTGTATTGTGTTTTCTTATGATATTGTGCATATGACACTAAGTGGTACTGTGGTAGCTTCACACGTCTCCTAGTTCAGCCTAAGCTGCTCTGCTAAGCTACCATTATCTATCAGCCTAAGCTGCTAGACACCCTATATACTAATAAGGGATAACTGGGCCTGGTGCAAGGTGCAAGTACCCCTTGGTACTCACTACAAGCCAGTCCAGCCTCCTACATTGGTTGTGCAGCGGTGGGATAAGTGCTTGAGACTACTTACCACTCTTGTCATTGTACTTTTCATAAGAGAAAAATATACAAAACAAGGTCAGTGTATATACTCATAGCCAAAAAGTTTTGCATTTCCTCTTTTCACTCTTTTCTAAGTGCTGAAAAGTACTTCTAAACTTTCAAAAAGTTCCTAAAAGTTTAAAAAGTTTTTTTTTTCTGTCTTTCCAAAAAGTTCTGAAAACTTTTTTCTCTTTTTCTATCACTTTAACTCTCTCTAAAAAAATGTCTGGCACAGGAAAAAATGTTGAACTGTCCAAACTTGCATATGATCACCTTAGCTGGAAAGGAGCAAGGAGTCTCTGCATAGAGAGAGGTTTGAGTGTAGGGAAGAATCCTTCCTTAGAACTGTTAATTAACATGCTTAGAGTACAGGATAAGGCCATAAGTGCCCAATCTGAAGAAAAAGTAGCTAATGGTTCTCAATCTGATCCAGGGACTCCCCCAGGAAAAGGTTCAGGAAAGAAACTTCTCAGCCTGCCCATTACTAGACAGTCTAGCATAGTTGGTACAGAGGTTGAATCACACCATACCGATGATGTGCTCTCACATTATGCTGGTAGCCAAGCTGTTAGGGTGCCCTCTGTAAGGGACAGGTCTCCTTCTGTTCATTCCCATCATACCTCTGTATCTAGAAATGTCCCTCCCACCCACCCTGATGACAGATTGTTAGAAAGGGAGCTCAATAGATTGAGAGTGGAACAAACCAGACTGAAGCTCAAGAAGCAACAGCTGGATTTGGATAGACAGTCTTTAGAAATAGAGAGGGAAAGACAGAAGTTGGGTTTAGATACCCACGGTGGCAGCAGCAGTATTCCCCATAGTCATCCTGCAAAAGAGCATGATTCCAGGAATCTGCACAAGATAGTTCCCCCTTATAAGGAGGGGGATGACATTAACAAGTGGTTTGCTGCACTTGAGAGGGCCTGTGCTGTACAGGATGTCCCTCAAAAGCAGTGGGCTGCTATCCTATGGCTATCATTTAGTGGAAAAGGTAGGGATAGGCTCCTTACAGTGAAAGAAAATGATGCCAATAATTTCCAAGTTCTTAAGAATGCACTCCTGGATGGTTATGGCTTAACCACTGAACAGTACAGGATAAAGTTCAGAGAGACCAAAAAGGAGTCTTCACAAGACTGGGTTGATTTCATTGACCAGGCAGTGAAGGCCTTGGAGGGGTGGTTACATGGCAGTAAAGTTACTGATTATGACAGCCTGTATAACTTAATCCTGAGAGAGCATATTCTTAATAATTGTGTGTCTGATTTGTTGCACCAGTACTTGGTGGACTCTGATCTTACCTCTCCCCAAGAATTGGGAAAGAAGGCAGACAAATGGGTCAGAACAAGAGTGAACAGAAAAGTTCATACAGGGGGTGACAAAGATGGCAACAAAAAGAAGGATGGTAAGTCTTCTGACAAGGGTGGGGACAAATCTAAAAATGAGTCTTCATCAGGCCCACAAAAACACTCTGGTGGGGGTGGTGGGCCCAAATCCTCCTTTAATCAGAACAAGGAAAAGAAACCATGGTGCTATTTATGTAAGATAAAAGGCCATTGGACAACAGATCCCAGTTGTCCAAAGAAAGGCACCACAGCTCCTACCACTACAACCCCTACTGCTACACCTAGTGTCCCTACTAATAGCAGTGGTGGTGGGAGCAAACCTACTAATAGCCAATCCAAGGGAGTAGCTGGGCTCACTTTTGGTAATTTAGTTGGGGTTGGTCTGATTAGGGAGACCACAGAGGCTACTTTAGTCTCTGAAGGGGCTATTGATTTAGCCACTTTGGTTGCTTGCCCCCATAACTTGGAGAAGTACAAGCAACTAACCCTAATAAATGGTGTTGAGGTCCAGGCCTACAGGGACACAGGTGCCAGTGTCACAATGGTGATTGAGAAACTGGTGCACCCTGAACAACACATACTTGGACACCAGTACCAAGTAACCGATGCTCACAACATAACACAAAGCCACCCCATGGCTGTTGTAAATCTCAACTGGGGGGGGGTATCTGGTCCAAAGAAAGTTGTGGTAGCTTCAGATTTACCTGTAGACTGTATATTAGGGAATGATTTGGAGACATCAGCTTGGTCAGATGTGGAGTTGGAGGCCCATGCAGCAATGCTGGGCATCCCAGGGCATATTTTTGCTTTGACAAGGGCTCAGGCCAAAAAGCAAAAAGGACAGGGAAGCTTGGATCCTGGAACAATGGACCAAGTGCTCCCTAAAGCTAGGGCTAGTAGAAGCAAACCACTTCCTACTATCCCTCCCTCTACAGTGGATTCTACTTCTGAGGAAGAAGAATTCCCTCCCTGTGCAGAACCTACACCAGAGGAGCTGGAAGCAGACACTGCTGAGCTTTTGGGTGAAGGGGGGCCTGCCAGGGAGGAGCTGAGTGTGGCACAGCAAACCTGTCCCACATTAGAGGGTCTCAGACAGCAAGCTGTCAAACAGGCTAATGGGGATGTCAGTGACTCACACAGAGTTTACTGGGAGGACAACCTCTTGTACACTGAGCATAGGGATCCTAAACCTGGAGCTGCCAGGAGATTAGTGATTCCTCAGGAGTACAGAAAGTTCCTCCTAACACTGGCACATGACATTCCCTTAGCTGGGCACCTGGGTCAAATGAAAACTTGGGACAGATTGGTACCATTGTTTCATTGGCCTAGGATGTCTGAGGACACAAAGGAATTTTGCAAGTCCTGTGAAACCTGTCAAGCCAGTGGCAAGACAGGTGGCACTCCAAAGGCACCCCTTATCCCACTGCCTGTGGTTGGGGTTCCCTTTGAAAGGGTAGGGGTTGACATAGTTGGCCCCCTTGACCCTCCTACTGCTTCAGGCAATAGGTTTATCTTGGTGGTAGTGGACCATGCCACAAGATATCCTGAAGCTATTCCTTTAAGGACCACTACAGCTCCTGCAGTGGCAAAGGCCCTCCTGGGAATATTTTCCAGGGTGGGCTTCCCAAAGGAAGTAGTATCAGACAGGGGAAGCAATTTCATGTCTGCATACTTAAAGGCCATGTGGAAGGAGTGTGGTGTAACTTACAAGTTCACAACACCCTATCATCCACAAACAAATGGACTGGTGGAGAGATTTAATAAAACTCTCAAAGGCATGATTATGGGACTCCCTGAAAAACTCTGCAGGAGATGGGATATCCTTCTACCATGCCTCCTTTTTGCCTACAGGGAGGTACCCCAGAAAGGAGTGGGCTTCAGCCCCTTTGAACTTCTTTTTGGACACCCTGTTAGGGGTCCACTCACACTTGTAAAGGAGGGTTGGGAACAACCTTTAAAAGCTCCTAAGCAGGATATTGTGGATTATGTACTTGGCCTCAGATCAAGGATGGCTGAGTACATGAAAAAGGCCAGTAAAAACCTTCAGGCCAGCCAAGAGCTCCAGAAGCAATGGCATGATCAGAAGGCTGTTTTGGTTCAGTACCAACCAGGGCAGAAAGTGTGGGTCTTGGAGCCTGTGGCCCCAAGAGCACTCCAAGATAAATGGAGTGGACCCCACACAATTGTTGAAAAGAAGGGTGAAGTCACCTACTTGGTTGACTTAGGCACTGCCAGGAGTCCCCTTAGGGTGCTCCATGTCAACCGCCTGAAACCCTACTATGACAGGGCTGATCTCACCCTGCTCATGGCAACAGATGAGGGACAGGAAGAAGACAGTGATCCTCTACCTGATCTCTTCTCTTCCACAGAACAAGATGCTCTTGTGGAAGGTGTAGTTTTGGCTGATTGTCTTACTGCTGAGCAGAAAGATAATTGCATAAATCTCCTAGGACAATTTTCAGAACTCTTCTCCATTGTGCCAGGCACCACTTCTTGGTGTGAGCACACTATAGATACTGGAGACAGTTTACCTGTCAAAAGTAAGATCTATAGGCAGCCTGACCATGTCAGGGACTGCATAAAGCAAGAAGTTCAGAAAATGTTGGAACTAGGAGTGGTTGAGCACTCTGACAGTCCATGGGCTTCTCCTGTGGTACTGGTACCAAAACCCAATTCTAAAGATGGAAAGAAAGAAATGCGGTTTTGTGTAGACTATAGAGGTCTCAACTTGGTAACCAAAACTGATGCTCACCCTATACCCAGGGCAGATGAGCTCATAGATACACTGGCATCTGCCAAGTATCTAAGCACTTTTGATTTGACTGCAGGGTATTGGCAGATCAAATTGTCAGAAGATGCTAAACCTAAGACTGCATTTTCTACCATTGGAGGACATTACCAGTTTACTGTAATGCCTTTTGGTTTGAAAAATGCACCTGCCACTTTTCAGAGGTTGGTGAACACAGTCCTGCAAGGGCTGGAAGCTTTCAGTGCAGCATATTTGGATGATATAGCTGTCTTTAGCTCCAGCTGGGATGATCACCTGGTCCACCTTTGGAAAGTTTTGGAGGCCCTGCAAAAGGCAGGCCTCACTATCAAGGCTTCAAAGTGCCAGATAGGGCAGGGTAAGGTGGTTTATCTGGGACACCTTGTTGGTGGGGAACAGATTGCACCACTTCAGGGGAAAATCCAAACAATTATTGATTGGGTTCCCCCTACCACTCAGACTCAGGTGAGAGCCTTCCTAGCTAGGCCTCACTGGGTATTACAGGAGGTTCATTAAGAACTATGGCTCCATTGCAGCCCCTCTTAATGACCTCACTTCCAAGAAAATGCCTAAAAAGGTATTATGGACAGCAAGCTGTCAGAAAGCTTTTGAGGAGCTGAAGCAGGCCATGTGCTCTGCACCTGTCCTGAAAAGCCCTTGTTACTCTAAAAAATTCTATGTCCAAACTGATGCATCTGAATTAGGAGTAGGGGCAGTCCTATCACAACTTAATTCTGAGGGCCAGGATCAACCTGTTGCTTTTATTAGTAGAAGGTTGACCCCTAGAGAAAAGCGTTGGTCTGCCATTGAGAGGGAGGCCTTTGCTGTGGTCTGGGCTCTGAAGAAGTTGAGGCCATACCTGTTTGGCACTCACTTCATTGTTCAGACAGACCACAAACCTCTACTTTGGCTAAAACAAATGAAAGGTGAAAATCCTAAATTGTTGAGGTGGTCCATATCCCTACCGGGAATGGACTATACAGTGGAACATAGACCTGGGAGTAGCCACTCCAATGCAGATGGACTCTCCAGATATTTCCACTTAGACAATGAAGACTCATCAGGTAATGGCTAGTCTTATTGTCCTTCGTTTGGGGGGGGGTTGTGTAGGAAAGTACCATCTTGCCTGGCATGTTACCCCCATTTTTCACTGTATATATGTTGTTTTAGTTGTATGTGTCACTGGGACCCTGGTAACCCAGGGCCCCAGTGCTCATAAGTGTGCCTGAATGTGTTACCTGTGTAGTGACTAACTGTCTCACTGAGGCTCTGCTAATCAGAACCTCAGTGGTTATGCTCTCTCATTTCTTTCCAAATTGTCACTAACAGGCTAGTGACCATTTTTACCAATCTACATTGGCTTACTGGAACACCCTTATAATTCCCTAGTATATGGTACTGAGGTACCCAGGGTATTGGGGTTCCAGGAGATCCCTATGGGCTGCAGCATTTCTTTTGCCACCCATAGGGAGCTCTGACAATTCTTACACAGGCCTGCCACTGCAGCCTGAGTGAAATAACGTCCACGTTATTTCACAGCCATTTTACACTGCACTTAAGTAACTTATAAGTCACCTATATGTCTAACCTTTACCTGGTAAAGGTTAGGTGCAAAGTTACTTAGTGTGAGGGCACCCTGGCACTAGCCAAGGTGCCCCCACATTGTTCAGAGCCAATTCACTGAACTTTGTGAGTGCGGGGACACCATTACACGCGTGCACTACATATAGGTCACTACCTATATGTAGCTTCACCATGGTAACTCCGAATATGGCCATGTAACATGTCTATGATCATGAAATTGCCCCCTCTATGTCATCCTGGCATTGTTGGTACAATTCCATGATCCCAGTGGTCTGTAGCACAGACCCTGGTACTGCCAGACTGCCCTTCCTGGGGTTTCTCTGAAGCTGCTGCTGCTGCCAACCCCTCAGACAGGCAGCTGCCCTCCTGGGGTCCAGCCAGGCCTGGCCCAGGATGGCAGGACAAAGAACTTCCTCTGAGAGAGGGTGTGACACCCTCTCCCTTTGGAAAATGGTGTGAAGGCAGGGGAGGAGTAGCCTCCCCCAGCCTCTGGAAATGCTTTGTTGGGCACAGATGTGCCCAATTCTGCATAAGCCAGTCTACACCGGTTCAGGGACCCCTTAGCCCCTGCTCTGGAGCGAAACTGGACAAAGGAAAGGGGAGTGACCACTCCCCTGACCTGCACCTCCCCTGGGAGGTGTCCAGAGCTCCTCCTGTGTGCTCCAGACCTCTGCCATCTTGGAAACAGAGGTGCTGCTGGCACACTGGACTGCTCTGAGTGGCCAGTGCCACCAGGTGACGTCAGAGACTCCTGCTGATAGGCTCCTTCAGGTGTTAGTAGCCTTTCCTCTCTCCTAGGTAGCCAAACCCTCTTTTCTGGCTATTTAGGGTCTCTGTCTCTGGGGAAACTTTAGATAACAAATGCATGAGCTCAGCCGAGTTCCTCTGCATCTCTCTCTTCACCTTCTGATAAGGAATCGACCGCTGACCGCGCTGGAAGCCTGCAAACCTGCAACATAGTAGCAAAGACGACTGCTGCAACTCTGTAACGCTGATCCTGCCGCCTTCTCGACTGTTTTCCTGCTTGTGCATGCTGTGGGGGTAGTCTGCCTCCTCTCTGCACCAGAAGCTCCGAAGAAATCTCCCGTGGGTCGACGGAATCTTCCCCCTGCAACCGCAGGCACCAAAAAGCTGCATTACCGGTCCCTTGGGTCTCCTCTCAGCACGACGAGCGAGGTCCCTTGAATCCAGCGACACCGTCCAAGTGACCCCCACAGTCCAGTGACTCTTCAGCCCAAGTTTGGTGGAGGTAAGTCCTTGCCTCACCTTGCTGGGCTGCATTGCTGGGAACCGCGACTTTGCAAGCTACTCCTTCCGCTGTGCACTTCCGGCGGAAATCCTTCGTGCACAGCCAAGCCTGGGTCCACGGCACTCTAACCTGCATTGCACGACTTTCTAAGTTGGTCTCCGGCGACGTGGGACTCCTTTGTGCAACTTCGGCGAGCATCGTTTCACGCATCCTCGTAGTGCCTGTTTCTGGCACTTTTCCGGGTGCTACCTGCTTCAGTGAGGGCGCTTTGTCTTGCTCGACGTCCCCTCTCCCTGCAGGTCCAATTTGCGACCTCCTGGTCCCTCCTGGGCCCAGCAGCGTCCAAAAACGCCAAACGCACGATTTGCGTGTAGCAAGGCTTGTTGGCGTCCATCCGGCGGGAAAAGACTTCTGCACGACTCTCCAAGGCGTGGAGGATCCATCCTCCAAAGGGGAAGTCTCTAGCCCTTGTCGTTCCTGCAGTATTCACAGTTCTTCAGCCTAGTAAGAGCTTCTTTGCACCAACCGCTGGCATTTCTTGGGCATCTGCCCATCTCCGAGTTGCTTGTGACTTCTGGACTTGGTCCCCTTGTTCCACAGGTACCCTCAGTCAGGAATCCATCGTTGTTGCATTGCTGATTTGTGTTTTCCTTGCATTTTCCCTCTAACACGACTATTTTGTCCTTAGGGGAACTTTAGTGCACTTTGCACTCACTTTTCAGGGTCTTGGGGAGGGTTATTTTTCTAACTCTCACTATTTTCTAATAGTCCCAGCGACCCTCTACAAGGTCACATAGGTTTGGGGTCCATTCGTGGTTCGCATTCCACTTTTGGAGTATATGGTTTGTGTTGCCCCTATCCCTATGTTTCCCCATTGCATCCTATTGTAACTATACATTGTTTGCACTGTTTTCTAAGACTATACTGCATATTTTTGCTATTGTGTATATATATCTTGTGTATATTTCCTATCCTCTCACTGAGGGTACACTCTAAGATACTTTGGCATATTGTCATAAAAATAAAGTACCTTTATTTTTAGTATAACTGTGTATTGTGTTTTCTTATGATATTGTGCATATGACACTAAGTGGTACTGTGGTAGCTTCACACTTCTCCTAGTTCAGCCTAAGCTGCTCTGCTAAGCTACCATTATCTATCAGCCTAAGCTGCTAGACACCCTATACACTAATAAGGGATAACTGGGCCTGGTGCAAGGTGCAAGTACCCCTTGGTACTCACTACAAGCCAGTCCAGCCTCCTACATTGGTTGTGCAGCGGTGGGATAAGTGCTTGAGACTACTTACCACTCTTGTCATTGTACTTTTCATAAGAGAAAAATATACAAAACAAGGTCAGTGTATATACACATAGCCAAAAAGTTTTGCATTTCCTCTTTTCACTCTTTTCTAAGTGCTGAAAAGTACTTCTAAACTTTCAAAAAGTTCCTAAAAGTTTAAAAAGGTTTTTTTTTCTGTCTTTCCAAAAAGTTCTGAAAACTTTTTTCTCTTTTTCTATCACTTTAACTCTCTCTAAAAAAATGTCTGGCACAGGAAAAAATGTTGAACTGTCCAAACTTGCATATGATCACCTTAGCTGGAAAGGAGCAAGGAGTCTCTGCATAGAGAGAGGTTTGAGTGTAGGGAAGAATCCTTCCTTAGAACTGTTAATTAACATGCTTAGAGTACAGGATAAGGCCATAAGTGCCCAATCTGTAGAAAAAGTAGCTAATGGTTCTCAATCTGATCCAGGGACTCCCCCAGGAAAAGGTTCAGGAAAGAAACTTCTCAGCCTGCCCATTACTAGACAGTCTAGCATAGTTGGTACAGAGTTTGAATCACACCATACCGATGATGTGCTCTCACATTATGCTGGTAGCCAAGCTGTTAGGGTGCCCTCTGTAAGGGACAGGTCTCCTTCTGTTCATTCCCATCATACCTCTGTATCTAGAAATGTCCCTCCCACCCACCCTGATGACAGATTGTTAGAAAGGGAACTCAATAAGTTGAGGGTGGAACAAACCAGACTGAAGCTTAAAAAGCAACAGCTGGATTTGGATAGACAGTCTTTTGAATTAGAGAAGGAAAGACAGAAGTTGGGTTTTGAAACCCATGGTGGCAGCAGCAGTATTCCCCATAGTCATCCTGTAAAAGAGCATGATTCCAGGAATCTGCACAAGATAGTTCCCCCTTATAAGGAGGGGGATGACATTAACAAGTGGTTTGCTGCACTTGAGAGGGCCTGTGCTGTACAGGATGTCCCTCAAAAGCAGTGGGCTGCTATCCTATGGCTATCATTTAGTGGAAAAGGTAGGGATAGGCTCCTTACAGTGAAAGAAAATGATGCCAATAATTTCCAAGTTCTTAAGAATGCACTCCTGGATGGTTATGGCTTAACCACTGAACAGTACAGGATAAAGTTCAGAGAGACCAACAAGGAGTCTTCACAAGACTGGGTTGATTTCATTGACCAGGCAGTGAAGGCCTTAGAGGGGTGGTTACATGGCAGTAAAGTTACTGATTATGACAGCCTGTATAACTTAATCCTGAGAGAGCATATTCTTAATAATTGTGTGTCTGATTTGTTGCACCAGTACTTGGTGGACTCTGATCTTACCTCTCCCCAAGAATTGGGAAAGAAGGCAGACAAATGGGTCAGAACAAGAGTGAACAGAAAAGTTCATACAGGGGGTGACAAAGATGGCAACAAAAAGAAGGATGGTAAGTCTTCTGACAAGGGTGGGGACAAATCTAAAAATGAGTCTTCATCAGGCCCACAAAAACACTCTGGTGGGGGTGGTGGGCCCAAATCCTCCTTTAATCAGAACAAGGAAAAGAAACCATGGTGCTATTTATGTAAGATAAAAGGCCATTGGACAACAGATCCCAGTTGTCCAAAGAAAGGCACCACAGCTCCTACCACTACAACCCCTACTGCTACACCTAGTGTCCCTACTAATAGCAGTGGTGGTGGGAGCAAACCTACTAATAGCCAATCCAAGGGAGTAGCTGGGCTCACTTTTGGTAATTTAGTTGGGGTTGGTCTGATTAGGGAGACCACAGAGGCTACTTTAGTCTCTGAAGGGGCTATTGATTTAGCCACTTTGGTTGCTTGCCCCCATAACTTGGAGAAGTACAAGCAACTAACCCTAATAAATGGTGTTGAGGTCCAGGCCTACAGGGACACAGGTGCCAGTGTCACAATGGTGATTGAGAAACTGGTGCACCCTGAACAACACATACTTGGACACCAGTACCAAGTAACCGATGCTCACAACATAACACAAAGCCACCCCATGGCTGTTGTAAATCTCAACTGGGGGGGGGTATCTGGTCCAAAGAAAGTTGTGGTAGCTTCAGATTTACCTGTAGACTGTCTATTAGGGAATGATTTGGAGACATCAGCTTGGTCAGATGTGGAGTTGGAGGCCCATGCAGCAATGCTGGGCATCCCAGGGCATATTTTTGCTTTGACAAGGGCTCAGGCCAAAAAGCAAAAAGGACAGGGAAGCTTGGATCCTGGAACAATGGACCAAGTGCTCCCTAAAGCTAGGGCTAGTAGAAGCAAACCACTTCCTACTATCCCTCCCTCTACAGTGGATTCTACTTCTGAGGAAGAAGAATTCCCTCCCTGTGCAGAACCTACACCAGAGGAGCTGGAAGCAGACACTGCTGAGCTTTTGGGTGAAGGGGGGCCTGCCAGGGAGGAGCTGAGTGTGGCACAGCAAACCTGTCCCACATTAGAGGGTCTCAGACAGCAAGCTGTCAAACAGGCTAATGGGGATGTCAGTGACTCACACAGAGTTTACTGGGAGGACAACCTCTTGTACACTGAGCATAGGGATCCTAAACCTGGAGCTGCCAGGAGATTAGTGATTCCTCAGGAGTACAGAAAGTTCCTCCTAACACTGGCACATGACATTCCCTTAGCTGGGCACCTGGGTCAAATGAAAACGTGGGACAGATTGGTACCATTGTTTCATTGGCCTAGGATGTCTGAGGACACAAAGGAATTTTGCAAGTCCTGTGAAACCTGTCAAGCCAGTGGCAAGACAGGTGGCACTCCAAAGGCACCCCTTATCCCACTGCCTGTGGTTGGGGTTCCCTTTGAAAGGGTAGGGGTTTACATAGTTGGCCCCCTTGACCCTCCTACTGCTTCAGGCAATAGGTTTATCTTGGTGGTAGTGGACCATGCCACAAGATATCCTGAAGCTATTCCTTTAAGGACCACTACAGCTCCTGCAGTGGCAAAGGCCCTCCTGGGAATATTTTCCAGGATGGGCTTCCCAAAGGAAGTAGTATCAGACAGGGGAAGCAATTTCATGTCTGCATACTTAAAGGCCATGTGGAAGGAGTGTGGTGTAACTTACAAGTTCACAACACCCTATCATCCACAAACAAATGGACTGGTGGAGAGATTTAATAAAACTCTCAAAGGCATGATTATGGGACTCCCTGAAAAACTCCGCAGGAGATGGGATATCCTTCTACCATGCCTCCTTTTTGCCTACAGGGAGGTACCCCAGAAAGGAGTGGGCTTCAGCCCCTTTGAACTTCTTTTTGGACACCCTGTTAGGGGTCCACTCACACTTGTAAAGGAGGGTTGGGAACAACCTTTAAAAGCTCCTAAGCAGGATATTGTGGATTATGTACTTGGCCTCAGATCAAGGATGGCTGAGTACATGAAAAAGGCCAGTAAAAACCTTCAGGCCAGCCAAGAGCTCCAGAAGCAATGGCATGATCAGAAGGCTGTTTTGGTTCAGTACCAACCAGGGCAGAAAGTGTGGGTCTTGGAGCCTGTGGCCCCAAGAGCACTCCAAGATAAATGGAGTGGACCCCACACAATTGTTGAAAAGAAGGGTGAAGTCACCTACTTGGTTGACTTAGGCACTGCCAGGAGTCCCCTTAGGGTGCTCCATGTCAACCGCCTGAAACCCTACTATGACAGGGCTGATCTCACCCTGCTCATGGCAACAGATGAGGGACAGGAAGAAGACAGTGATCCTCTACCTGATCTCTTCTCTTCCACAGAACAAGATGCTCTTGTGGAAGGTGTAGTTTTGGCTGATTGTCTTACTACTGAGCAGAAAGATAATTGCATAAATCTCCTAGGACAATTTTCAGAACTCTTCTCCATTGTGCCAGGCACCACTTCTTGGTGTGAGCACACTATAGATACTGGAGACAGTTTACCTGTCAAAAGTAAGATCTATAGGCAGCCTGACCATGTCAGGGACTGCATAAAGCAAGAAGTTCAGAAAATGTTGGAACTAGGAGTGGTTGAGCACTCTGACAGTCCATGGGCTTCTCCTGTGGTACTGGTACCAAAACGCAATTCTAAAGATGGAAAGAAAGAAATGCGGTTTTGTGTAGACTATAGAGGTCTCAACTTGGTAACCAAAACTGATGCTCACCCTATACCCAGGGCAGATGAGCTCATAGATACACTGGCATCTGCCAAGTATCTAAGCACTTTTGATTTGACTGCAGGGTATTGGCAGATCAAATTGTCAGAAGATGCTAAACCTAAGACTGCATTTTCTACCATTGGAGGACATTACCAGTTTACTGTAATGCCTTTTGGTTTGAAAAATGCACCTGCCACTTTTCAGAGGTTGGTGAACACAGTCCTGCAAGGGCTGGAAGCTTTCAGTGCAGCATATTTGGATGATATAGCTGTCTTTAGCTCCAGCTGGGATGATCACCTGGTCCACCTTTGGAAAGTTTTGGAGGCCCTGCAAAAGGCAGGCCTCACTATCAAGGCTTCAAAGTGCCAGATAGGGCAGGGTAAGGTGGTTTATCTGGGACACCTTGTTGGTGGGGAACAGATTGCACCACTTCAGTGGAAAATCCAAACAATTATTGATTGGGTTCCCCCTACCACTCAGACTCAGGTGAGAGCCTTCCTAGGCCTCACTGGGTATTACAGGAGGTTCATTAAGAACTATGGCTCCATTGCAGCCCCTCTTAATGACCTCACTTCCAAGAAAATGCCTAAAAAGGTATTATGGACAGCAAGCTGTCAGAAAGCTTTTGAGGAGCTGAAGCAGGCCATGTGCTCTGCACCTGTCCTGAAAAGCCCTTGTTACTCTAAAAAATTCTATGTCCAAACTGATGCATCTGAATTAGGAGTAGGGGCAGTCCTATCACAACTTAATTCTGAGGGCCAGGATCAACCTGTTGCTTTTATTAGTAGAAGGTTGACCCCTAGAGAAAAGCGTTGGTCTGCCATTGAGAGGGAGGCCTTTGCTGTGGTCTGGGCTCTGAAGAAGTTGAGGCCATACCTGTTTGGCACTCACTTCATTGTTCAGACAGACCACAAACCTCTACTTTGGCTAAAACAAATGAAAGGTGAAAATCCAAAATTGTTGAGGTGGTCCATATCCCTACCGGGAATGGACTATACAGTGGAACATAGACCTGGGAGTAGCCACTCCAATGCAGATGGACTCTCCAGATATTTCCACTTAGACAATGAAGACTCATCAGGTAATGGCGAGTCTTATTGTCCTTCGTTTGGGGGGGGGTTGTGTAGGAAAGTACCATCTTGCCTGGCATGTTACCCCCATTTTTCACTGTATATATGTTGTTTTAGTTGTATGTGTCACTGGGACCCTGGTAACCCAGGGCCCCAGTGCTCATAAGTGTGCCTGAATGTGTTACCTGTGTAGTGACTAACTGTCTCACTGAGGCTCTGCTAATCAGAACCTCAGTGGTTATGCTCTCTCATTTCTTTCCAAATTGTCACTAACAGGCTAGTGACCATTTTTACCAATCTACATTGGCTTACTGGAACACCCTTATAATTCCCTAGTATATGGTACTGAGGTACCCAGGGTATTGGGGTTCCAGGAGATCCCTATGGGCTGCAGCATTTCTTTTGCCACCCATAGGGAGCTCTGACAATTCTTACACAGGCCTGCCACTGCAGCCTGAGTGAAATAACGTCCACGTTATTTCACAGCCATTTTACACTGCACTTAAGTAACTTATAAGTCACCTATATGTCTAACCTTTACCTGGTAAAGGTTAGGTGCAAAGTTACTTAGTGTGAGGGCACCCTGGCACTAGCCAAGGTGCCCCCACATTGTTCAGAGCCAATTCACTGAACTTTGTGAGTGCGGGGACACCATTACACGTGTGCACTACATATAGGTCACTACCTATATGTAGCTTCACCATGGTAACTCCGAATATGGCCATGTAACATGTCTATGATCATGAAATTGCCCCCTCTATGTCATCCTGGCATTGTTGGTACAATTCCATGATCCCAGTGGTCTGTAGCACAGACCCTGGTACTGCCAGACTGCCCTTCCTGGGGTTTCTCTGAAGCTGCTGCTGCTGCCAACCCCTCAGACAGGCAGCTGCCCTCCTGGGGTCCAGCCAGGCCTGGCCCAGGATGGCAGGACAAAGAACTTCCTCTGAGAGAGGGTGTGACACCCTCTCCCTTTGGAAAATGGTGTGAAGGCAGGGGAGGAGTAGCCTCCCCCAGCCTCTGGAAATGCTTTGTTGGGCACAGATGTGCCCAATTCTGCATAAGCCAGTCTACACCGGTTCAGGGACCCCTTAGCCCCTGCTCTGGAGCGAAACTGGACAAAGGAAAGGGGAGTGACCACTCCCCTGACCTGCACCTCCCCTGGGAGGTGTCCAGAGCTCCTCCAGTGTGCTCCAGACCTCTGCCATCTTGGAAACAGAGGTGCTGCTGGCACACTGGACTGCTCTGAGTGGCCAGTGCCACCAGGTGACGTCAGAGACTCCTGCTGATAGGCTCCTTCAGGTGTTAGTAGCCTTTCCTCTCTCCTAGGTAGCCAAACCCTCTTTTCTGGCTATTTAGGGTCTCTGTCTCTGGGGAAACTTTAGATAACGAATGCATGAGCTCAGCCGAGTTCCTCTGCATCTCTCTCTTCACCTTCTGATAAGGAATCGACCGCTGACCGCGCTGGAAGCCTGCAAACCTGCAACATAGTAGCAAAGACGACTGCTGCAACTCTGTAACGCTGATCCTGCCGCCTTCTCGACTGTTTTCCTGCTTGTGCATGCTGTGGGGGTAGTCTGCCTCCTCTCTGCACCAGAAGCTCCGAAGAAATCTCCCGTGGGTCGACGGAATCTTCCCCCTGCAACCGCAGGCACCAAAAAGCTGCATTACCGGTCCCTTGGGTCTCCTCTCAGCACGACGAGCGAGGTCCCTTGAATCCAGCGACACCGTCCAAGTGACCCCCACAGTCCAGTGACTCTTCAGCCCAAGTTTGGTGGAGGTAAGTCCTTGCCTCACCTTGCTGGGCTGCATTGCTGGGAACCGCGACTTTGCAAGCTACTCCTTCCGCTGTGCACTTCCGGCGGAAATCCTTCGTGCACAGCCAAGCCTGGGTCCACGGCACTCTAACCTGCATTGCACGACTTTCTAAGTTGGTCTCCGGCGACGTGGGACTCCTTTGTGCAACTTCGGCGAGCACCGTTTCACGCATCCTCGTAGTGCCTGTTTCTGGCACTTTTCCGGGTGCTACCTGCTTCAGTGAGGGCTCTTTGTCTTGCTCGACGTCCCCTCTCCCTGCAGGTCCAATTTGCGACCTCCTGGTCCCTCCTGGGCCCCAGCAGCGTCCAAAAACGCCAAACGCACGATTTGCGTGTAGCAAGGCTTGTTGGCGTCCATCCGGCGGGAAAACACTTCTGCACGACTCTACAAGGCGTGGGGGATCCATCCTCCAAAGGGGAAGTCTCTAGCCCTTGTCGTTCCTGCAGTATTCACAGTTCTTCAGCCTAGTAAGAGCTTCTTTGCACCAACCGCTGGCATTTCTTGGGCATCTGCCCATCTCCGAGTTGCTTGTGACTTCTGGACTTGGTCCCCTTGTTCCACAGGTACCCTCAGTCAGGAATCCATCGTTGTTGCATTGCTGATTTGTGTTTTCCTTGCATTTTCCCTCTAACACGACTATTTTGTCCTTAGGGGAACTTTAGTGCACTTTGCACTCACTTTTCAGGGTCTTGGGGAGGGTTATTTTTCTAACTCTCACTATTTTCTAATAGTCCCAGCGACCCTCTACAAGGTCACATAGGTTTGGGGTCCATTCGTGGTTCGCATTCCACTTTTGGAGTATATGGTTTGTGTTGCCCCTATCCCTATGTTTCCCCATTGCATCCTATTGTAACTATACATTGTTTGCACTGTTTTCTAAGACTATACTGCATATTTTTGCTATTGTGTATATATATCTTGTGTATATTTCCTATCCTCTCACTGAGGGTACACTCTAAGATACTTTGGCATATTGTCATAAAAATAAAGTACCTTTATTTTTAGTATAACTGTGTATTGTGTTTTCTTATGATATTGTGCATATGACACTAAGTGGTACTGTGGTAGCTTCACACGTCTCCTAGTTCAGCCTAAGCTGCTCTGCTAAGCTACCATTATCTATCAGCCTAAGCTGCTAGACACCCTATACACTAATAAGGGATAACTGGGCCTGGTGCAAGGTGCAAGTACCCCTTGGTACTCACTACAAGCCAGTCCAGCCTCCTACATTGGTTGTGCAGCGGTGGGATAAGTGCTTGAGACTACTTACCACTCTTGTCATTGTACTTTTCATAAGAGAAAAATATACAAAACAAGGTCAGTGTATATACACATAGCCAAAAAGTTTTGCATTTCCTCTTTTCACTCTTTTCTAAGTGCTGAAAAGTACTTCTAAACTTTCAAAAAGTTCCTAAAAGTTTAAAAAGGTTTTTTTTTCTGTCTTTCCAAAAAGTTCTGAAAACTTTTTTCTCTTTTTTTATATCACTTTAACTCTCTCTAAAAAAATGTCTGGCACAGGAAAAAATGTTGAACTGTCCAAACTTGCATATGATCACCTTAGCTGGAAAGGAGCAAGGAGTCTCTGCATAGAGAGAGGTTTGAGTGTAGGGAAGAATCCTTCCTTAGAACTGTTAATTAACATGCTTAGAGTACAGGATAAGGCCATAAATGCCCAATCTGTAGAAAAAGTAGCTAATGGTTCTCAATCTGATCCAGGGACTCCCCCAGGAAAAGGTTCAGGAAAGAAACTTCTCAGCCTGCCCATTACTAGACAGTCTAGCATAGTTGGTACAGAGGTTGAATCACACCATACCGATGATGTGCTCTCACATTATGCTGGTAGCCAAGCTGTTAGGGTGCCCTCTGTAAGGGACAGGTCTCCTTCTGTTCATTCCCATCATACCTCTGTATCTAGAAATGTCCCTCCCACCCACCCTGATGACAGATTGTTAGAAAGGGAGCTCAATAGATTGAGAGTGGAACAAACCAGACTGAAGCTCAAGAAGCAACAGCTGGATTTGGATAGACAGTCTTTAGAAATAGAGAGGGAAAGACAGAAGTTGGGTTTAGATACCCATGGTGGCAGCAGCAGTATTCCCCATAGTCATCCTGCAAAAGAGCATGATTCCAGGAATCTGCACAAGATAGTTCCCCCTTATAAGGAGGGGGATGACATTAACAAGTGGTTTGCTGCACTTGAGAGGGCCTGTGCTGTACAGGATGTCCCTCAAAAGCAGTGGGCTGCTATCCTATGGCTATCATTTAGTGGAAAAGGTAGGGATAGGCTCCTTACAGTGAAAGAAAATGATGCCAATAATTTCCAAGTTCTTAAGAATGCACTCCTGGATGGTTATGGCTTAACCACTGAACAGTACAGGATAAAGTTCAGAGAGACCAAAAAGGAGTCTTCACAAGACTGGGTTGATTTCATTGACCAGGCAGTGAAGGCCTTGGAGGGGTGGTTACATGGCAGTAAAGTTACTGATTATGACAGCCTGTATAACTTAATCCTGAGAGAGCATATTCTTAATAATTGTGTGTCTGATTTGTTGCACCAGTACTTGGTGGACTCTGATCTTACCTCTCCCCAAGAATTGGGAAAGAAGGCAGACAAATGGGTCAGAACAAGAGTGAACAGAAAAGTTCATACAGGAGGTGACAAAGATGGCAACAAAAAGAAGAATGGTAAGTCTTCTGACAAGGGTGGGGACAAATCTAAAAATGAGTCTTCATCAGGCCCACAAAAACACTCTGGTGGGGGTGGTGGGCCCAAATCCTCCTTTAATCAGAACAAGGAAAAGAAACCATGGTGCTATTTATGTAAGATAAAAGGCCACTGGACAACAGATCCCAGTTGTCCAAAGAAAGGCACCACAGCTCCTACCACTACAACCCCTACTGCTACACCTAGTGTCCCTACTAATAGCAGTGGGGTTGGGAGCAAACCTACTAATAGCCAATCCAAGGGAGTAGCTGGGCTCACTTTTGGTAATTTAGTTGGGGTTGGTCTGATTAGGGAGACCACAGAGGCTACTTTAGTCTCTGAAGGGGCTATTGATTTAGCCACTTTGGTTGCTTGCCCCCATAACTTGGAGAAGTACAAGCAACTAACCCTAATAAATGGTGTTGAGGTCCAGGCCTACAGGGACACAGGTGCCAGTGTCACAATGGTGATTGAGAAACTGGTGCACCCTGAACAACACATACTTGGACACCAGTACCAAGTAACCGATGCTCACAACATAACACAAAGCCACCCCATGGCTGTTGTAAATCTCAACTGGGGGGGGTATCTGGTCCAAAGAAAGTTGTGGTAGCTTCAGATTTACCTGTAGACTGTCTATTAGGGAATGATTTGGAGACATCAGCTTGGTCAGATGTGGAGTTGGAGGCCCATGCAGCAATGCTGGGCATCCCAGGGCATATTTTTGCTTTGACAAGGGCTCAGGCCAAAAAGCAAAAAGGACAGGGAAGCTTGGATCCTGGAACAATGGACCAAGTGCTCCCTAAAGCTAGGGCTAGTAGAAGCAAACCACTTCCTACTATCCCTCCCTCTACAGTGGATTCTACTTCTGAGGAAGAAGAATTCCCTCCCTGTGCAGAACCTACACCAGAGGAGCTGGAAGCAGACACTGCTGAGCTTTTGGGTGAAGGGGGGCCTGCCAGGGAGGAGCTGAGTGTGGCACAGCAAACCTGTCCCACATTAGAGGGTCTCAGACAGCAAGCTGTCAAACAGGCTAATGGGGATGTCAGTGACTCACACAGAGTTTACTGGGAGGACAACCTCTTGTACACTGAGCATAGGGATCCTAAACCTGGAGCTGCCAGGAGATTAGTGATTCCTCAGGAGTACAGAAAGTTCCTCCTAACACTGGCACATGACATTCCCTTAGCTGGGCACCTGGGTCAAATGAAAACTTGGGACAGATTGGTACCATTGTTTCATTGGCCTAGGATGTCTGAGGACACAAAGGAATTTTGCAAGTCCTGTGAAACCTGTCAAGCCAGTGGCAAGACAGGTGGCACTCCAAAGGCACCCCTTATCCCACTGCCTGTGGTTGGGGTTCCCTTTGAAAGGGTAGGGGTTGACATAGTTGGCCCCCTTGACCCTCCTACTGCTTCAGGCAATAGGTTTATCTTGGTGGTAGTGGACCATGCCACAAGATATCCTGAAGCTATTCCTTTAAGGACCACTACAGCTCCTGCAGTGGCAAAGGCCCTCCTGGGAATATTTTCCAGGGTGGGCTTCCCAAAGGAAGTAGTATCAGACAGGGGACGCAATTTCATGTCTGCATACTTAAAGGCCATGTGGAAGGAGTGTGGTGTAACTTACAAGTTCACAACACCCTATCATCCACAAACAAATGGACTGGTGGAGAGATTTAATAAAACTCTCAAAGGCATGATTATGGGACTCCCTGAAAAACTCCGCAGGAGATGGGATATCCTTCTACCATGCCTCCTTTTTGCCTACAGGGAGGTACCCCAGAAAGGAGTGGGCTTCAGCCCCTTTGAACTTCTTTTTGGACACCCTGTTAGGGGTCCACTCACACTTGTAAAGGAGGGTTGGGAACAACCTTTAAAAGCTCCTAAGCAGGATATTGTGGATTATGTACTTGGCCTCAGATCAAGGATGGCTGAGTACATGAAAAAGGCCAGTAAAAACCTTCAGGCCAGCCAAGAGCTCCAGAAGCAATGGCATGATCAGAAGGCTGTTTTGGTTCAGTACCAACCAGGGCAGAAAGTGTGGGTCTTGGAGCCTGTGGCCCCAAGAGCACTCCAAGATAAATGGAGTGGACCCCACACAATTGTTGAAAAGAAGGGTGAAGTCACCTACTTGGTTGACTTAGGCACTGCCAGGAGTCCCCTTAGGGTGCTCCATGTCAACCGCCTGAAACCCTACTATGACAGGGCTGATCTCACCCTGCTCATGGCAACAGATGAGGGACAGGAAGAAGACAGTGATCCTCTACCTGATCTCTTCTCTTCCACAGAGCAAGATGCTCTTGTGGAAGGTGTAGTTTAGGATGATTGTCTTACTGCTGAGCAGAAAGACCATTGCATAAATCTCCTAGATCAGTTTTCTGAACTCTTCTCTACTGTGCCAGGTACCACTTCTTGGTGTGAGCACACTATAGATACTGGAGACAGTTTACCTGTCAAAAGTAAGATCTATAGGCAGCCTGACCATGTCAGGGACTGCATAAAGCAAGAAGTTCAGAAAATGTTGGAACTAGGAGTGGTTGAGCACTCTGACAGTCCATGGGCTTCTCCTGTGGTACTGGTACCAAAACCCAATTCTAAAGATGGAAAGAAAGAAATGCGGTTTTGTGTAGACTATAGAGGTCTCAACTTGGTAACCAAAACTGATGCTCACCCTATACCCAGGGCAGATGAGCTCATAGATACACTGGCATCTGCCAAGTATCTAAGCACTTTTGATTTGACTGCAGGGTATTGGCAGATCAAATTGTCAGAAGATGCTAAACCTAAGACTGCATTTTCTACCATTGGAGGACATTACCAGTTTACTGTAATGCCTTTTGGTTTGAAAAATGCACCTGCCACTTTTCAGAGGTTGGTGAACACAGTCCTGCAAGGGCTGGAAGCTTTCAGTGCAGCATATTTGGATGATATAGCTGTCTTTAGCTCCAGCTGGGATGATCACCTGGTCCACCTTTGGAAAGTTTTGGAGGCCCTGCAAAAGGCAGGCCTCACTATCAAGGCTTCAAAGTGCCAGATAGGGCAGGGTAAGGTGGTTTATCTGGGACACCTTGTTGGTGGGGAACAGATTGCACCACTTCAGGGGAAAATCCAAACAATTATTGATTGGGTTCCCCCTACCACTCAGACTCAGGTGAGAGCCTTCCTAGGCCTCACTGGGTATTACAGGAGGTTCATTAAGAACTATGGCTCCATTGCAGCCCCTCTTAATGACCTCACTTCCAAGAAAATGCCTAAAAAGGTATTATGGACAGCAAGCTGTCAGAAAGCTTTTGAGGAGCTGAAGCAGGCCATGTGCTCTGCACCTGTCCTGAAAAGCCCTTGTTACTCTAAAAAATTCTATGTCCAAACTGATGCATCTGAATTAGGAGTAGGGGCAGTCCTATCACAACTTAATTCTGAGGGCCAGGATCAACCTGTTGCTTTTATTAGTAGAAGGTTGACCCCTAGAGAAAAGCGTTGGTCTGCCATTGAGAGGGAGGCCTTTGCTGTGGTCTGGGCTCTGAAGAAGTTGAGGCCATACCTGTTTGGCACTCACTTCATTGTTCAGACAGACCACAAACCTCTACTTTGGCTAAAACAAATGAAAGGTGAAAATCCAAAATTGTTGAGGTGGTCCATATCCCTACAGGGAATGGACTATACAGTGGAACATATACCTGGGAGTAGCCACTCCAATGCAGATGGACTCTCCAGATATTTCCACTTAGACAATGAAGACTCATCAGGTAATGGCTAGTCTTATTGTCCTTCGTTTGGGGGGGGGTTGTGTAGGAAAGTACCATCTTGCCTGGCATGTTACCCCCATTTTTCACTGTATATATGTTGTTTTAGTTGTATGTGTCACTGGGACCCTGGTAACCCAGGGCCCCAGTGCTCATAAGTGTGCCTGAATGTGTTACCTGTGTAGTGACTAACTGTCTCACTGAGGCTCTGCTAATCAGAACCTCAGTGGTTATGCTCTCTCATTTCTTTCCAAATTGTCACTAACAGGCTAGTGACCATTTTTACCAATCTACATTGGCTTACTGGAACACCCTTATAATTCCCTAGTATATGGTACTGAGGTACCCAGGGTATTGGGGTTCCAGGAGATCCCTATGGGCTGCAGCATTTCTTTTGCCACCCATAGGGAGCTCTGACAATTCTTACACAGGCCTGCCACTGCAGCCTGAGTGAAATAACGTCCACGTTATTTCACAGCCATTTTACACTGCACTTAAGTAACTTATAAGTCACCTATATGTCTAACCTTTACCTGGTAAAGGTTAGGTGCAAAGTTACTTAGTGTGAGGGCACCCTGGCACTAGCCAAGGTGCCCCCACATTGTTCAGAGCCAATTCACTGAACTTTGTGAGTGCGGGGACACCATTACACGCGTGCACTACATATAGGTCACTACCTATATGTAGCTTCACCATGGTAACTCCGAATATGGCCATGTAACATGTCTATGATCATGAAATTGCCCCCTCTATGTCATCCTGGCATTGTTGGTACAATTCCATGATCCCAGTGGTCTGTAGCACAGACCCTGGTACTGCCAGACTGCCCTTCCTGGGGTTTCTCTGCAGCTGCTGCTGCTGCCAACCCCTCAGACAGGCAGCTGCCCTCCTGGGGTCCAGCCAGGCCTGGCCCAGGATGGCAGGACAAAGAACTTCCTCGGAGAGAGGGTGTGACACCCTCTCCCTTTGGAAAATGGTGTGAAGGCAGGGGAGGAGTAGCCTCCCCCAGCCTCTGGAAATGCTTTGTTGGGCACAGATGTGCCCAATTCTGCATAAGCCAGTCTACACCGGTTCAGGGACCCCTTAGCCCCTGCTCTGGCGCGAAACTGGACAAAGGAAAGGGGAGTGACCACTCCCCTGACCTGCACCTCCCCTGGGAGGTGTCCAGAGCTCCTCCAGTGTGCTCCAGACCTCTGCCATCTTGGAAACAGAGGTGCTGCTGGCACACTGGACTGCTCTGAGTGGGCAGTGCCACCAGGTGACGTCAGAGACTCCTGCTGATAGGCTCCTTCAGGTGTTAGTAGCCTTTCCTCTCTCCTAGGTAGCCAAACCCTCTTTTCTGGCTATTTAGGGTCTCTGTCTCTGGGGAAACTTTAGATAACGAATGCATGAGCTCAGCCGAGTTCCTCTGCATCTCTCTCTTCACCTTCTGATAAGGAATCGACCGCTGACCGCGCTGGAAGCCTGCAAACCTGCAACATAGTAGCAAAGACGACTACTGCAACTCTGTAACGCTGATCCTGCCGCCTTCTCGACTGTTTTCCTGCTTGTGCATGCTGTGGGGGTAGTCTGCCTCCTCTCTGCACCAGAAGCTCCGAAGAAATCTCCCGTGGGTCGACGGAATCTTCCCCCTGCAACCGCAGGCACCAAAAAGCTGCATTACCGGTCCCTTGGGTCTCCTCTCAGCACGACGAGCGAGGTCCCTCGAATCCAGCGACACCGTCCTAGTGACCCCCACAGTCCAGTGAATCTTCAGCCTAAGTTTGGTGGAGGTAAGTCCTTGCCTCACCTCGCTGGGCTGCATTGCTGGGAACCGCGACTTTGCAAGCTACTCCGGCCCCTGTGCACTTCCGGCGGAAATCCTTCGTGCACAGCCAAGCCTGGGTCCACGGCACTCTAACCTGCATTGCACGACTTTCTAAGTTGGTCTCCGGCGACGTGGGACTCCTTTGTGCAACTTCGGCGAGCACCGTTTCACGCATCCTCGTAGTGCCTGTTTCTGGCACTTTTCCGGGTGCTACCTGCTTTAGTGAGGGCTCTTTGTCTTGCTCGACGTCCCCTCTCCCTGCAGGTCTAATTTGCGACCTCCTGGTCCCTTCTGGGCCCCAGCAGCGTCCAAAAACGCCAAACGCACGATTTGCGTGTAGCAAGGCTTGTTGGCGTCCATCCGGCGGGAAAAGACTTCTGCACGACTCTCCAAGGCGTGGGGGATCCATCCTCCAAAGGGGAAGTCTCTAGCCCTTGTCGTTCCTGCAGTATTCACAGTTCTTCAGCCTAGTAAGAGCTTCTTTGCACCAACCGCTGGCATTTCTTGGGCATCTGCCCATCTCCGAGTTGCTTGTGACTTCTGGACTTGGTCCCCTTGTTCCACATGTACCCTCAGTCAGGAATCCATCGTTGTTGCATTGCTGATTTGTGTTTTCCTTGCATTTTCCCTCTAACACGACTATTTTGTCCTTAGGGGAACTTTAGTGCACTTTGCACTCACTTTTCAGGGTCTTGGGGAGGGTTATTTTTCTAACTCTCACTATTTTCTAATAGTCCCAGCGACCCTCTACAAGGTCACATAGGTTTGGGGTCCATTCGTGGTTCGCATTCCACTTTTGGAGTATATGGTTTGTGTTGCCCCTATCCCTATGTTTCCCCATTGCATCCTATTGTAACTATACATTGTTTGCACTGTTTTCTAAGACTATACTGCATATTTTTGCTATTGTGTATATATATCTTGTGTATATTTCCTATCCTCTCACTGAGGGTACACTCTAAGATACTTTGGCATATTGTCATAAAAATAAAGTACCTTTATTTTTAGTATAACTGTGTATTGTGTTTTCTTATGATATTGTGCATATGACACTAAGTGGTACTGTGGTAGCTTCACACGTCTCCTAGTTCAGCCTAAGCTGCTCTGCTAAGCTACCATTATCTATCAGCCTAAGCTGCTAGACACCCTATACACTAATAAGGGATAACTGGGCCTGGTGCAAGGTGCAAGTACCCCTTGGTACTCACTACAAGCCAGTCCAGCCTCCTACATATATTTCCTATCCTCTCACTGAGGGTACACTCTAAGATACTTTGGCATATTGTCATAAAAATAAAGTACCTTTATTTTTAGTATAACTGTGTATTGTGTTTTCTTATGATATTGTGCATATGACACTAAGTGGTACTGTAGTAGCTTCACACGTCTCCTAGTTCAGCCTAAGCTGCTCTGCTAAGCTACCATTATCTATCAGCCTAAGCTGCTAGACACCCTATACACTAATAAGGGATAACTGGGACTGGTGCAAGGTGCCAGTACCCCTTGGTACTCACTACAAGCCAGTCCAGCCTCCTACATTGGTTGTGCAGTGGTGGGATAAGTGCTTGAGACTACTTACCACTCTTGTCATTGTACTTTTCATAAGAGAAAAATATACAAAACAAGGTCAGTGTATATACACATAGCCAAAAAGTTTTGCATTTCCTCTTTTCACTCTTTTCTAAGTGCTGAAAAGTACTTCTAAACTTTCAAAAAGTTCTTAAAAGTTTAAAAAGTTTTTTCTGTCTTTCCAAAAAAGTTCTGAAAACTTTTTTCTCTTTTTCTATCACTTTAACTCTCTCAAAAAAATGTCTGGCACAGGAAAAAATGTTGAACTGTCCAAACTTGCATATGATCACCTTAGCTGGAAAGGAGCAAGGAGTCTCTGCATAGAGAGAGGTTTGAGTGTAGGGAAGAATCCTTCTTTAGAACTGTTAATTAATATGCTTAGAGTACAGGATAAGGCCATAAGTGCCCAATCTGTAGAAAAAGTAGCTAATGGTTCTCAATCTGATCCAGGGACTCCCCCAGGAAAAGGTTCAGGAAAGAAACTTCTCAGCCTGCCCATTACTAGACAGTCTAGCATAGTTGGTACAGAGGTTGAATCACACCATACTAATGGTGTGCTCTCACATTATACTGGTAGCCAAGCTGTTAGGGTGCCCTCTGTACGGGACAGGTCTCCTTCTGTTCATTCCCATCATACCTCTGTATCTAGAAATGTCCCTCCCACCCACCCTGATGACAGATTGTTAGAAAGGGAGCTCAATAGATTGAGAGTGGAACAAACCAGACTGAAGCTCAAGAAGCAACAGCTGGATTTGGATAGACAGTCTTTAGAAATAGAGAGGGAAAGACAGAAGTTGGGTTTAGATACCCATGGTGGCAGCAGCAGTATTCCCCATAGTCATCCTGCAAAAGAGCATGATTCCAGGAATCTGCACAAGATAGTTCCCCCTTATAAGGAGGGGGATGACATTAACAAGTGGTTTGCTGCACTTGAGAGGGCCTGTGCTGTACAGGATGTCCCTCAAAAGCAGTGGGCTGCTATCCTATGGCTATCATTTAGTGGAAAAGGTAGGGATAGGCTCCTTACAGTGAAAGAAAATGATGCCAATAATTTCCAAGTTCTTAAGAATGCACTCCTGGATGGTTATGGCTTAACCACTGAACAGTACAGGATAAAGTTCAGAGAGACCAAAAAGGAGTCTTCACAAGACTGGGTTGATTTCATTGACCAGGCAGTGAAGGCCTTGGAGGGGTGGTTACATGGCAGTAAAGTTACTGATTATGACAGCCTGTATAACTTGATCCTGAGAGAGCATATTCTTAATAATTGTGTGTCTGATTTGTTGCACCAGTACTTGGTGGACTCTGATCTGACCTCTCCCCAAGAATTGGGAAAGAAGGCAGACAAATGGGTCAGAACAAGAGTGAACAGAAAAGTTCATACAGGGGGTGACAAAGATGGCAACAAAAAGAAGGATGGTAAGTCTTCTGACAAGGGTGGGGACAAATCTAAAAATGAGTCTTCATCAGGCCCACAAAAACACTCTGGTGGGGGTGGTGGGCCCAAATCCTCCTTTAATCAGAACAAGGAAAAGAAACCATGGTGCTATTTATGTAAAATAAAAGACCATTGGACAACAGATCCCAGTTGTCCAAAGAAAGGCACCACAGCTCCTACCACTACAACCTCTACTGCTACACCTAGTGTCCCTACTAATAGCAGTGGTGGTGGGAGCAAACCTACTAATAGCCAATCCAAGGGAGTAGCTGGGCTCACTTTTGGTAATTTAGTTGGGGTTGGTCTGATTAGGGAGACCACAGAGGCTACTTTAGTCTCTGAAGGGGCTATTGATTTAGCCACTTTGGTTGCTTGCCCCCATAACTTGGAGAAGTACAAGCAACTAACCCTAATAAATGGTGTTGAGGTCCAGGCCTACAGGGACACAGGTGCCAGTGTCACAATGGTGATTGAGAAACTGGTGCACCCTGAACAACACATACTTGGACACCAGTACCAAGTAACCGATGCTCACAACATAACACAAAGCCACCCCATGGCTGTTGTAAATCTCAACTGGGGGGGGGGTAACTGGTCCAAAGAAAGTTGTGGTAGCTTCAGATTTACCTGTAGACTGTCTATTAGGGAATGATTTGGAGACATCAGCTTGGTCAGATGTGGAGTTGGAGGCCCATGCAGCAATGCTGGGCATCCCAGGGCATATTTTTGCTTTGACAAGGGCTCAGGACAAAAAGCAAAAAGTACAGGGAAGCTTGGATCCTGGAACAATGGACCAAGTGCTCCCTAAAGCTAGGGCTAGTAGAAGCAAACCACTTCCTACTATCCCTCCCTCTACAGTGGATTCTACTTCTGAGGAAGAAGAATTCCCTCCCTGTGCAGAACCTACACCAGAGGAGCTGGAAGCAGACACTGCTGAGCTTTTGGGTGAAGGGGGGCCTGCCAGGGAGGAGCTGAGTGTGGCACAGCAAACCTGTCCCACATTAGAGGGTCTCAGACAGCAAGCTGTCAAACAGGCTAGTGGGGATGTCAGTGACTCTCACAGAGTTTACTGGGAGGACAACCTCTTGTACACTGAGCATAGGGATCCTAAACCTGGAGTTGCCAGGAGATTAGTGATTCCTCAGGAGTACAGAAAGTTCCTCCTAACACTGGCACATGACATTCCCCTAGCTGGGCACCTGGGTCAAATGAAAACTTGGGACAGATTGGTTCCATTGTTTCATTGGCCTAGGATGTCTGAGGACACAAAGGAATTTTGTAAGTCCTGTGAAACCTGTCAAGCCAGTGGCAAGACAGGTGGCACTCCAAAGGCACCCCTTATCCCACTGCCTGTGGTTGGGGTTCCCTTTGAAAGGGTAGGGGTTGACATAGTTGGCCCCCTTGACCCTCCTACTGCTTCAGGCAATAGGTTTATCTTGGTGGTAGTGGACTATGCCACAAGATATCCTGAAGCTATTCCTTTAAGGACCACTACAGCTCCTGCAGTGGCAAAGGCCCTCCTGGGAATATTTTCCAGGGTGGGCTTCCCAAAGGAAGTAGTATCAGACAGAGGAAGCAATTTCATGTCTGCATACTTAAAGGCCATGTGGAAGGAGTGTGGTGTAACTTACAAGTTCACAACACCCTATCATCCACAAACAAATGGACTGGTGGAGAGATTTAATGAAACTCTCAAAGGCATGATTATGGGACTCCCTGAAAAACTCCGCAGGAAATGGGATATCCTTCTACCATGCCTCCTTTTTGCCTACAGGGAGGTACCCCAGAAAGGAGTGGGCTTCAGCCCCTTTGAACTTCTTTTTGGACACCCTGTTAGGGGTCCACTCACACTTGTAAAGGAGGGTTGGGAACAACCTTTAAAAGCTCCTAAGCAGGATATTGTGGATTATGTACTTGGCCTCAGATCAAGGATGGCTGAGTACATGAAAAAGGCCAGTAAAAACCTTCAGGCCAGCCAAGAGCTCCAGAAGCAATGGCATGATCAGAAGGCTGTTTTGGTTCAGTACCAACCAGGGCAGAAAGTGTGGGTCTTGGAGCCTGTGGCCCCAAGAGCACTCCAAGATAAATGGAGTGGACCCCACACAATTGTTGAAAAGAAGGGTGAAGTCACCTACTTGGTTGACTTAGGCACTGCCAGGAGTCCCCTTAGGGTGCTCCATGTCAACCGCCTGAAACCCTACTATGACAGGGCTGATCTCACCCTGCTCATGGCAACTGATGAGGGACAGGAAGAAGACAGTGATCCTCTACCTGATCTCTTCTCTTCCACAGAACAAGATGCTCTTGTGGAAGGTGTAGTTTTGGCTGATTGTCTTACTGCTGAGCAGAAAGATAATTGCATAAATCTCCTAGGACAATTTTCAGAACTCTTCTCTACTGTGCCAGGCACCACTTCTTGGTGTGAGCACACTATAGATACTGGAGACAGTTTACCTGTCAAAAGTAAGATCTATAGGCAGCCTGACCATGTCAGGGACTGCATAAAGCAAGAAGTTCAGAAAATGTTGGAACTAGGCGTGGTTGAGCACTCTGACAGTCCATGGGCTTCTCCTGTGGTACTTGTACCTGTAGGAGGCTGGACTGGCTTGTAGTGAGTACCAAGGGGTACTGGCACCTTGCACCAGGCCCAGTTATCCCTTATTAGTGTATAGGGTGTCTAGCAGCTTAGGCTGATAGATAATGGTAGCTTAGCAGAGCAGCTTAGGCTGAACTAGGAGACGTGTGAAGCTACTACAGTACCACTTAGTGTCATATGCACAACTCCAACTCCACATCTGACCAAGCTGATGTCTCCAAATCATTCCCTAGTAGACAGTCTACAGGTAAATCTGAGGCTACCACAACTTTCTTTGGACCAGTAACCCCCCCCCAGTTGAGATTAACAACAGCCATGGGGTGGCTAAGTGTGTTGTTGTGAGCATCGGTTACTTGGTACTGGTGACCAAGTAGGTGTTGTTCAGGGTGGACCAGTTTCTCTATGACCATAGTCACACTGGCACCAGTGTCCCTGTAGGCCTGAACCTCAACACCATTTATTAGGGGTAGCTGCCTGTACTTATCCATATTAAGGGGACAAGCAGCTAAGGTGGCTAAATCAATAGCCCCCTCAGACACTAACACAGCCTCTGTGGCCTCCCTAACAAGGCCAACCCCAACTAAATTACCAAAAGTGAGCCCAGCTACTCCCTTGGATTGGCTATTAGTAGGTTTGCTCCCACCACCACTGCTATTAGTAGGGACACTAGGTGTAGCAGTAGGGGTTGTAGTGGTAGGAGCAGTGGTGCTTTTCTTTGGACAACTGGGATCTGTTGTCAAATGGCCTTTTATCTTACATAAATAGCACCATGGTTTCTTTTCCTTGTTCTGATTAAAGGAGGATTTGGACCCACCACCCCCACCAGAGTGTTTTTGTGGGCCTGATGAAGACTCATTTTTAGATTTGTCCCCACCCTTGTCTGAAGACTTACCATCCTTCTTTTTGTTGCCATCTTTGTCACCCCCTGTATGAACTTTTCTGTTCACTCTTGTTCTGACCCATTTGTCTGCCTTCTTTCCCATTTCTTGGGGAGAGGTCAGATCAGAGTCCACCAAGTACTGGTGCAACAAATCAGACACACAATTATTAAGAATATGCTCTCTCAGGATCAAGTTATACAGGCTGTCATTATCAGTAATTTTACTGCCATGTAACCACCCCTCCAAGGCCTTCACTGAATGGTCAACCCAGTCTTGTGAAGACTCCTTTTTGGTCTCTCTGAACTTTATCCTGTATTGTTCAGTGGTTAAGCCATAACCGTCCAGGAGAGCATTCTTAAGAACTTGGAAATTATTGGCATCACTTTCTTTCACAGTAAGGAGCCTATCCCTACCTTTTCCACTAAATGATAGCCATAGGATAGCAGCCCACTGCCTTTGAGGGACATCCTGTACAACACAGGCCCTCTCAAGTGCAGCAAACCACTTGTTAATGTCATCCCCCTCCTTGTAAGGGGGAACTATCTTGTGCAGATTCCTGGAATCATGCTCTTTAACAGGATGACTATGGGGAATACTGCTGCTGCCACCATGGGTATCTAAACCCAACTTCTGTCTTTCCTTCTCTAATTCAAAAGACTGTCTATCCAAATCCAGCTGTTGCTTTTTAAGCTTCAGTCTGGTTTGTTCCACCCTCAACTTATTGAGTTCCCTCTCTAACATTCTGTCATCAGGGTTGGTGGGAGGGACATTCTTAGATACAGAGGTATGATGGGAATGAACAGAAGGAGACCTGTCCCTTACAGAAATCATTCTAACAGCTTGGCTTACAGAAACATCACTACCAGTATGGTGAGAATAAATGCTTTTGCTATGATGTGAGACAACACTATTTGTATGGTGTGGCTCATCATCATTACCATCTATGCTAGACTGTCTAGTAATGGGCAGGCTAGGAAGTTTCTTTCCTGAATCTTTTCCTGGGGGAGTCCCTGATTCAGATTGGGAACTATTAGGTACTTTTTCAACAGATGAGGCACCTATGGCCTTATCTTGTTCTCTAAGCATGTTAATTAACAGTTCCAAGGAAGGATTCTTCCCTACACTCAAACCTCTCTCTACACAGAGACTCCTTGCTCTTTTCCAGCTAAGGTTGTCATATGCAAGTTTGGACAGACCAACATTTTGGCCTGTGCCAGACATTTTTAGAGAGAGTTAAAGTGATAGAAAAAGAGAAAAAAGTTTTCAGAACTTTTTGGAAAGACAGAAAAAAAACTTTTTAAACTTTTAAGAACTTTTTGAAAGTTTAGAAGTACTTTTCAGCACTTAGAAAACAGTGAAAAGAGGAAATGCAAAACTTTTTAGCTATGTGTACATAAACTGAACTTGTTTTGTATATTTTTCTCTCATGAAAAGTACAATGACAAGTGGTAAGTAGTCTCAAAGCACTTATCCCACCGCTGCACAACCAATGTAGGAGGCTGGACTGGCTTGTAGTGAGTACCAAGGGGTACTTACACCTTGCACCAGGCCCAGGTATCCCTTATTAGTGTATAGGGTGTCTAGCAGCTTAGGCTGATAGATAATGGTAGCTTAGCAGAGCAGCTTAGGCCGAACTAGGAGACGTGTGAAGCTACTACAGTACCACAAGTGTCACTTGCACAATACCATAAGAAAACACAATACACAGTTATACTAAAAATAAAGGTACTTTATTTTTATGACAATATGTCACAGTATCTCAGAGTGTACCCTCAGAGTGAGGATAGCAAATATACACAAGTTATATGTACACAGTACAAAAAATATGCAGTATAGTCTTAGAAAACAGTGCAAACAATGTATAGTTACAATAGGATGCAATGGAGACACATAGGGATAGGGGCAACACAAACCATATACTCCAAAAGTGGAATGTGAACCACGAATGGACCCCAAACCTATGTGACCTTGTAGAGGGTCGCTGGGACTATTAGAAAATAGTGAGAGTTAGAAAACTAGCCCTCCCCAAGACCCTGAGAAGTGAGTGCAAAGTGCACTGAAGTTCCCCAAGAGACAAAGAAGTCGTAATAGAGGAATAATGCAGGAAAGACACAAACCAACAATGCAACAACTGTGGATTTCCAATCTAGGGTACCTGTGGAACAAGGGGACCAAGTCCAAAAGTCACAAGCAAGTCGGAGATGGGCAAATGCCCAGGAAATGCCAGCTGCGGGTGCAAAGAAGCTTCGACTGGACAGAAGAAGCAAAGGTTTCTGCAGGAACGAAAAGGGATAGAGACTTCCCCTTTGGTGGACCGACCTCTCTCGCCTTGGAGAGTCGTGCAGAAGTGTTTTCCCGCCGAAAGGACGCCAACAAGCCTTGCTAGCTGCAAATTGTGCGGTTGGCGTTTTTGGACGCTGCTGGGGCCCAGGAGGGACCAGGAGGTCGCAAATTGGACCTGGAGAGAGAGGGGATGTCGAGCAAGACAAGGAGCCTCTCTGAAGCAGGTAGCACCCGGAGAAGTGCCAGAAACAGGCACTACAAGGATGCGTGAAACGGTGCTCGCCAAAGTTGCACAAAGGTGTCCCACATCGCCGGAGACCAACTTAGAAAGTCGTGCAATGCAGGTTAGAGTGCCGTGGACCCAGGCTTGGCTGTGCACAAAGGATTTCCGCCGGAAGTGCACAGGGGCCGGAGAAGTTGCAAAAGTCGCGGTTACCAACAATGCAGTCTGGAGTGGGGAGGCAAGGACTTACCTCCACCAAACTTGGACTGACGAGTCACTGGACTGTGGGAGTCACTTGGACAGAGTTGCTGGATTCAAGGGACCTCGCTCGTCGTGCTGAGAGGAGACCCAAGGGACCGGTAATGCAGCTTTTTTGGTGCCTGCGGTTGCAGGGGGAAGATTCCGTCGACCCACGGGAGATTTCTTCGGAGCTTCTGGTGCAGAGAGGAGGCAGACTACTCCCACAGCATGCACAAGCAGGAAAACAGTCGAGAAGGCGGCAGGATCAGCGTTACAGAGTTGCAGTAGTCGTCTTTGCTACTATGTTGCAGGTTTGCAGGCTTCCAGCGCGGTCAGCAGTCGGTTCCTTATCAGAAGGTGAAGAGAGAGATGCAGAGGAACTCAGATGAGCTCTTGCATTCGTTATCTAAAGTTTCCCCAGAGACAGAGACCCTAAATAGCCAGAAAAGAGGGTTTGGCTACCTAGGAGAGAGGAGAGGCTACTAACATCTGAAGGAGCCTATCACAAGGAGTCTCTGACGTCACCTGGTGGCACTGGCCACTCAGAGCAGTCCAGTGTGCCAGCAGTGTGAGAAGGTAGCCTCTTTCTAGCCTTGTTACCCCCACTTTTGGCCTGTTTGTGAGTGTATGTCAGGGTGTTTGTCACTGGTTTCACTGTCTCACTGGGATCCTGATAGCCAGGCCTCAGTGCTCATAGTGAAAACACTATGTTTTCAGTATGTTTGTTATGTGTCACTGGGATCCTGCTGGTCAGGACCCCAGTGCTCATAGGTTTGTGGCCTATATGTATGTGTCACTGGGACCCTGTCACACAGGGCCCCAGTGCTCATAGGTGTGCATGTATATGTTCCCTGTGTGGTGCCTAACTGTCTCACTGAGGCTCTGCTAACCAGAACCTCAGTGGTTATGCTCTCTCATTACTTTCAAATTGTCACTGACAGGCTAGTGACCATTTTTACCAATTTACATTGGCTTACTGGAACACCCTTATAATTCCCTAGTATATGGTACTGAGGTACCCAGGGTATTGGGGTTCCAGGAGATCCCTATGGGCTGCAGCATTTCTTTTGCCACCCATAGGGAGCTCTGACAATTCTTACACAGGCCTGCCACTGCAGCCTGAGTGAAATAACGTTCACGTTATTTCACAGCCATTTTACACTGCACTTAAGTAACTTATAAGTCACCTATATGTCTAACCTTTACCTGGTAAAGGTTAGGTGCAAAGTTACTTAGTGTGAGGGCACCCTGGCACTAGCCAAGGTGCCCCCACATTGTTCAGAGCCAATTCACTGAACTTTGTGAGTGCGGGGACACCATTACACGCGTGCACTACATATAGGTCACTACCTATATGTAGCTTCACCATGGTAACTCCGAATATGGCCATGTAACATGTCTATGATCATGGAATTGCCCCCTCTATGCCATCCTGGCATTTTTGGTACAATTCCATGATCCCAGTGGTCTGTAGCACAGACCCTGGTACTGCCAGACTGCCCTTCCTGGGGTTTCACTGCAGCTGCTGCTGCTGCCAACCCCTCAGACAGGCAGCTGCCCTCCTGGGGTCCAGCCAGGCCTGGCCCAGGATGGCAGAACAAAGAACTTCCTCTGAGAGAGGGTGTGACACCCTCTCCCTTTGGAAAATGGTGTGAAGGCAGGGGAGGAGTAGCCTCCCCCAGCCTCTGGAAATGCTTTGTTGGGCACAGAGGTGCCCAATTCTGCATAAGCCAGTCTACACCGGTTCAGGGACCCCTTAGCCCCTGCTCTGGCGCGAAACTGGACAAAGGAAAGGGGAGTGACCACTCCCCTGACCTGCACCTCCCCTGGGAGGTGTCCAGAGTTCCTCCAGTGTGCTCCAGACCTCTGCCATCTTGGAAACAGAGGTGCTGCTGGCACACTGGACTGCTCTGAGTGGCCAGTGCCACCAGGTGACGTCAGAGACTCCTTGTGATAGGCTCCTTCAGGTGTTAGTAGCCTTTCCTCTCTCCTAGGTAGCCAAACCCTCTTTTCTGGCTATTTAGGGTCTCTGTCTCTGGGGAAACTTCAGATAACGAATGCATGAGCTCAGCCGAGATCCTTTGCATCTCCCTCTTCACCTTCTGATAAGGAATCGACCGCTGACCGCGCTGGAAGCCTGCAAACCTGCAACATAGTAGCAAAGATGACTACTGCAACTCTGTAACGCTGATCCTGCCGCCTTCTCGACTGTTTTCCTGCTTGTGCATGCTGTGGGGGTTGTCTGCCTCCTCTCTGCACCAGAAGCTCCGAAGAAATCTCCCGTGGGTCTACGGAATCTTCCCCCTGCAACCGCAGGCACCAAAAAGCTGCATTTCCGGTCCCTTGGGTCTCCTCTCAGCACGACGAGCGAGGTCCCTCGAATCCAGCGACACCGTCCAAGTGACCCCCACAGTCCAGTGACTCTTCAGCCCAAGTTTGGTGGAGGTAAGTCCTTGCCTCACCTCGCTGGGCTTCATTGCTGGGAACCGCGACTTTGCAAGCTACTCCGGCCCCTGTGCACTTCCGGCGGAAATACTTCGTGCACAGCGAAGCCTGGGTCCACGGCACTCTAACCTGCATTGCACGACTTTCTAAGTTGGTCTCCGGCGACGTGGGACTCCTTTGTGCAACTTCGGCGAGCACCGTTTCACGCATCTTCGTAGTGCCTGTTTCTGGCACTTCTCCGGGTGCTACCTGCTTCAGTGAGGGCTCTTTGTCTTGCTCGACGTCCCCTCTCTCTTCAGGTCCAATTTGCGACCTCCTGGTCCCTCCTGGGCCCCAGCAGCGTCCAAAAACGCCAAACGCACGATTTGCGTGTAGCAAGGCTTGTTGGCGTCCATCCGGCGGGAAAACACTTCTGCACGACTCTCCAAGGCGTGGGGGATCCATCCTCCAAAGGGAAAGTCTCTAGCCCTTGTCGTTCCTGCAGTATTCACAGTTCTTCAGCCTAGTAAGAGCTTCTTTGCACTAACCGCTGGCATTTCTTGGGCATCTGCCCATCTCCGAGCTGCTTGTGACTTTTGGACTTGGTCCCCCTGTTCCACAGGTACCTTCAGACAGGAATCCATCATTGTTGCATTGCTGATTTGTGTTTTCCTTGCATTCTCCCTCTAACACAACTATTTTGTCCTTAGGGGAACTTTGGTGCACTTTGCACTCACTTTTCAGGGTCTTGGGGTGGGTTATTTTACTAACTCTCACTATTTTCTAATAGTCCCAGCGACCCTCTACAAGGTCACATAGGTTTGGGGTCCATTCGTGGTTCGCATTCCACTTCTGGAGTATATGGTTTGTGTTGCCCCTATCCCTATGTTTCCCCATTGCATCCTATTGTAACTATACATTGTTTGCACTGTTTTCTAAGACTATACTGCATATTTTTGCTATTGTGTATATATATCTTGTGTATATTTCCTATCCTCTCACTGAGGGTACACTCTAAGATACTTTGGCATATTGTCATAAAAATAAAGTACCTTTATTTTTAGTATAACTATGTATTGTGTTTTCTTATGATATTGTGCATATGACACTAAGTGGTACTGTAGTAGCTTCACACGTCTCCTAGTTCAGCCTGAGCTGCTTTGCTAAGCTACCATTATCTATCAGCCTAAGCTGCTAGACACCCTATACACTAATAAGGGATAACTGGGCCTGGTGCAAGGTGCAAGTACCCCTTGGTACTCACTACAAGCCAGTCCAGCCTCCTACAAGCAGCACCTCTGTTTCCAAGATGGCAGAGGTCTGGAGCACACTGGAGGAGCTCTGGACACCTCCCAGGGGAGGTTGAGGTCAGGGGAGTGGTCACTCCCCTTTCCTTTGTCCAGTTTCGCGCCAGAGCAGGGGCTAAGGGGTCCCTGAACCGGTGTAGACTGGCTTATGCAGAATTGGGCACATCTGTGCCCAAGAAAGCATTTCCAGAGGCTGGGGGAGGCTACTCCTCCCCTGCCTTCACACCATTTTCCAAAGGGAGAGGGTGTAACACCCTCTCTCAGAGGAAGTCCTTTGTTCTGCCATCCTGGGACAAGCCTGGCTTGACCCCAGGAGGGCAGAAACCTGTCTGAGGGGTTGGCAGCAGCAGCAGCTGCAGTGAAACCCCAGGAAAGGCAGTTTGGCAGTACCAGAGTCTTTGCTACAGACCACTGGGATCATGGAATTGTCCCAATAATGCCAGGATGGCATAGAGGGGGCCATTCCATGATCTTAGACATGTTACATGGCCATATTCGGAGTTACCATTGTGAAGCTACATATAGGTAGTGACCTATATGTAGTGCACGCGTGTAATGGTGTCCCCGCACTCACAAAGTTCAGGGAATTGGCTCTGAACAATGTGGGGGCACCTTGGCTAGTGCCAGGGTGCCCTCACACTTAGTAACTTTGCACCTAACCTTTACCAGGTAAAGGTTAGACATATAGGTGACTTATAAGTTACTTAAGTGCAGTGTAAAATGGCTGTGAAATAACGTGGACGTTATTTCACTCAGGCATCAGTGGCAGGCCTGTGTAAGAATTGTCAGAGCTCCCTATGGGTGGCAAAAGAAATGCTGCAGCCCATAGGGATCTCCTGGAACCCCAATGCCCTGGGTACCTCAGTACCATATACTAGGGAATTATAAGGGTGTTCCAGAAAGCCAATGTAAATTGGTAAAATTGGTCACTAGCCTGTTAGTGACAATTTGAAAGAAATGAGAGAGCATAACCACTGAGGTTCTGATTAGCAGAGCCTCAGTGAGACAGTTAGTCACTACACAGGTAACACAGTCAGGCACACTTATGAGCACTGGGGCCCTGGAGAACAGGGTCCCAGTGACACATACAACTAAAACAACATATATACAGTGAAAAATGGGGGTAACATGCCAGGCAAGATGGTACTTTCCTACAATGATTCCCTTGGAACAGGTGCCACCCCAGGAGAGGTTTCTCCCACCACAGGAATGGTATCCTGAATGGTAGGGTGGATAGGGGATACTGTAATACCCTTTTTACCTGTTGATGGAGAGGGATCCTGAGTTTTCAGGCCTTCTCTCCTTTGCTTTTTCATTTCAGTAGAAATGAGAGGGAACAATTCCTCAGGGATGCCCAGCATGGCTGCATGGGCATAAAACTCTACATCAGCCCAACCTGAGGCCTCTAGGTCATTACCTAAGAGACAGTCTACAGGTAAGCTAGGTGATACCACCACCTGCTTAGGGCCAGTAACTCCACCCCAACTAAACTGAATTATAGCTAAGGGAAGAAACTTAGTGGAGTTATGGACATCAATAATCTTATATTGTTGTCCAATGATGTGTTGTTCAGGATGCACTAGGTTTTCAGTCACCAAAGTTATACTGGCACCTATGTCCCTGTAGGCCAAGGCCTCAACACCATTTATTGAAACTGTCTGCCTGTACTTATCCATTGTAAGGGGACAAGCAGCCAGTGTGGCAAGGCCAATGCCACTAGGTGTGACAGAAGCTGTCTTGGGACTGACTACCCCAGTTTCTACTATGGACCCATAAGTGAACCCAACTACACCCTTAACTTGACTGTTGCCAGCAGTCCCACCACTAGGACCACTACTGCTAGGGGCACTAGAGCTTGATGTATTAGTGGTGGTAGGCTCAGGGGGTTTACCTGGACAGGACTTATCCCCTGGCCTATGGCCTCTGTTTTTACACACAAAGCACCAAGGCTTTTTAAATTGTATAGGTTGAGAAGAAGAGGAAGAATGTGTTTTATCCCCACCCCCTGAAGAGTGTTTAAGATTTGAAGGGGATCTTTGGTTTTACCCTTGTCCCCATGCTTATCTTGAGATTTTTCACCATCTTTCTTCTTATTGTTCTCTTTGTCACCCCCTGTGTGAACTTTTCTGTTCACTCTTGTTCTGACCCATTTATCTGCCTTCTTTCCCAATTCTTGGAGAGAGGTCAGATCAGAGTCCACCAAGTACTGGTACAACAAATCAGACACACAATTATTAAGAATATGCTCTCTCAGGATCAAGTTATACAGGCTGTCATAATCAGTAACTTTACTGCCATGTAACCACCCCTCCAAGGCCTTCACTGAATGGTCAATGAAATCAACCCAGTCTTCTGAAGGCTCCTTTTTGGTCTCTCTGAACTTTATCCTGCATTGTTCAGTGGTTAAGCCATAACCATCCAGGAGTGCATTCTTAAGAACTTTGTAATCATTGGCTTCATTTTCTTTCACAGTAAGGAGCCTATCCCTACCTTTTCCACTAGATGATAGCCATAGGATAGCAGCCCACTGCCTTTGTGGGACATCCTGTACAGCACAGGCCCTCTCAAGTGCAGCAAACCACTTGTTAATGTCATCCCCCTTCTTATAAGGGGGAACTATCTTGTGCAGATTCCTGGAATCATGCTCTTTTGCAGGATGACTATGGGGAATACTGCCGCTGCCACCATGGGTTTCAAAACCCAGTTTCTGTCTCTCCTTCTCTACTTCTAAGGTCTGTCTATCCAAATCTAGCTGTTGCTTCTTGAGCTTCAGTCTGGTTTGTTCCAATCTCAATCTATTGAGCTCCCTTTCTAACATTCTGTCATCAGGGTGTGTGGGAGGGACATGCCTTGAAACAGAAGTGTGGTGAGAATGGACAGAAGGAGACCTGTCCCTTACAGAAGGCTCCCTAACAGCTTGGTTAACAGAAACATCACTTCTACTGTGGTGAGAAGTGTAGGAGGCTGGACTGGCTTGTAGTGAGTACCAAGGGGTACTTGCACCTTGCACCAGGCCCAGTTATCCCTTATTAGTGTATAGGGTGTCTAGCAGCGTAGGCTGATAGATAATGGTAGCTTAGCAGAGCAGCTTAGGCTGAACTAGGAGACGTGTGAAGCTACTACAGTACCACTTAGTGTCATATGCACAATATCATAAGAAAACACAATACACAGTTATACTAAAAATAAAGGTACTTTATTTTTATGACAATATGCCAAAGTATCTTAGAGTGTACCCTCAGTGAGAGGATAGGAAATATACACAAGATATATATGCACAATAGCAAAAATATGCAGTATAGTCTTAGAAAACAGTGCAAACAATGTATAGTTACAATAGGATGCAATGGGGAAACATAGGGATAGGGGCAACACAAACCATATACTCCAAAAGTGGAATGCGAACCACGAATGGACCCCAAACCTATGTGACCTTGTAGAGGGTCGCTGGGACTATTAGAAAATAGTGAGAGTTAGCAAAATAACCCTCCCCAAGACCCTGAAAAGTGAGTGCAAAGTGCACTAAAGTTCCCCTAAGGACAAAGTAGTCGTGTTAGAGGAATAATGCAGGAAAGACACAAACCAGCAATGCAACAACTGTGGATTTCCAATCTAGGGTACCTGTGGAACAAGGGGACCAAGTCCAAAAGTCACAAGCAAGTCGGAGATGGGCAGATGCCCAGGAAATGCCAGCTGCGGGTGCAAAGAAGCTTCTACTGGACAGAAGAAGCTGAGGTTTCTGCAGGAAAAAAAAGGGCTAGAGACTTCTCCTTTGGTGGACGGATCCCTCTTGCCGTGTAGAGTCGTGCAGAATTGTTTTCCCGCCGAAAAAACGCCAACAAGCCTTGCTAGCTGCAAATCGTGCGGTTAGCGTTTTTGGATGCTACTGGGGCCCAGAAGGGACCAGGAGGTCGCAAATTGGACCTGAAGAGAGAGGGGACGGCGAGCAAGACAAAGAACACTCACTGAAGCAGGTAGCACCCAGAGAAGTGCCAGAAACAGGCACTACAATGATGCGTGAAACGGTGCTCGCCGAAGTTGCACAAAGGAGTCCCACGTCGCCGGAGACCAACTTAGAAAGTCGTGCAATGCAGGTTAGAGTGCCGTGGACCCAGGCTTGGCTGTGCACAAAGGATTTCCGCCGGAAGTGCACAGGGGCCGGAGTAGCTGCAAAGTCGCGGTTCCCAGCAATGCAGCCCAGCGAGGTGAGGCAAGGACTTACCTCCACCAAACTTGGACTGAAGAGTCACTCGACTGTGGGGGTCCCTTGGACAGAGTCGCTGGATTCGAGGGACCTCGCTCGTTGTGCTGAGAGGAGACCCAAGAGACCGGTAATGCAGCTTTTTGGTGCCTGCGGTTGCAGGGGGAAGATTCCGTCGACCCACGGGAGATTTCTTCGGAGCTTCTGGTGCAGAGAGAAGGCAGACTACCCCCACAGCATGCACAAGCAGGAAAACAGTCGAGAAGGCGGCAGGATCAGCGTTACAGAGTTGCAGTAGTCGTCTTTGCTACTATGTTGCAGGTTTGCAGGCTTCCAGCGCGGTCAGCAGTCGTTTCCTTATCAGAAGGTGAAGAGAGAGATGCAGAGGAACTCGGATGAGCTCTTGCATTCGTTATCTAAAGTTTCCCCAGAGACAGAGACCCTAAATAGCCAGAAAAGAGGGTTTGGCTACCTAGGAGAGAGGATAGGCTACTAACACCTGAAGGAGCCTATCAGCAGGAGTCTCTGACGTCACCTGGTGGCACTGGCCACTCAGAGCAGTCCAGTGTGCCAGCAGCACCTCTGTTTCCAAGATGGCAGAGGTCTGGAGCACACTGGAGGAGCTCTGGACACCTCACAGGGGAGGTGCAGGTCAGGGGAGTGGTCACTCCCCTTTCCTTTGTCCAGTTTCGCGCCAGAGCAGGGGCTAAGGGGTCCCTGAACCGGTGTAGACTGGCTTATGCAGAATTGGGCACATCTGTGCCCAAGAAAGCATTTCCAGAGGCTGGGGGAGGCTACTCCTCCCCTGCCTTCACACCATTTTCCAAAGGGAGAGGGTGTAACACCTTCTCTCAGAGGAAGTCCTTTGTTCTGCCATCCTGCGCCAGGCCTGGCTGGACCCCAGGAGGGCAGATGCCTGTCTGAGGGGTTGGCAGCAGCAGCAGCTGCAGTGAAACCCCAGGAAGGGCAGTTTGGCAGTACCAGGGTCTGTGCTACAGACCACTGGGATCATGGGATTGTGCCAACTATGCCAGGATGGTAGAGGGGGCAATTCCATGATCATAGACATGTTACATGGCCATATTCGGAGTTACCATTGTGAAGCCACATATAGGTAGTGACCTATATGTAGTACACGCGTGTAATGGTGTCCCCGCACTCACAAAGTTCAGGGAATTGGCTCTGAACAATGTGGGGGCACCTTGGCTAGTGCCAGGGTGCCCTCACACTAAGTAACTTTGCACCTAACCTTTACCAGGTAAAGGTTAGACATATAGGTGACTTATAAGTTACTTAAGTGCAGTGTAAAATGGCTGTGAAATAACGTGGACATTATTTCACTCAGGCTGCAGTGGCAGGCCTGTGTAAGAATTGTCAGAGCTCCCTATGGGTGGCAAAAGAAATGCTGCAGCCCATAGGGATCTCCTGGAACCCCAATACCCTGGGTACCTCAGTACCATATACTAGGGAATTATAAGGGTGTTCCAGTAAGCCAATGTAAATTGGTAAAAATGGTTACTAGCCTGTTAGTGACAATTTGGAAAGAAATGAGAGAGCATAACCACTGAGGTTCTGATTAGCAGAGCCTCAGTGAGACAGTTAGTCACTACACAGGTAACACATTCAGGCACACTTATGAGCACTGGGGCCCTGGGTTACCAGGGTCCCAGTGACACATACAACTAAAACAACATATATACAGTGAAAAATGGGGGTAACATGCCAGGCAAGATGGTACTTTCCTACAAGAAGGAATACTCTTGCTTTGATGTGAGACACCACCATCTGTGTGGTGTGACTCCACATCAGTACCAACTATGCTAGACTGTCTAGTAATGGGCAGGCTAGGAAGTTTCTTTCCTGAATCTTTCCCTAGGGGAGTCCCTGGATCAGATTGGGAACCATTAGCTACTTTTTCAACAGATGGGGCCCTTTGGCCTTATCCTGTTCTCTAAGCATGTTAAGTAACAATTCCAAGGAAGGATTCTTCCCTACACTCAAACCTCTTTCTATACAGAGACTCCTTGCTCCTTTCCAGCTAAGGTTGTCATATGCAAGTTTGGACAGATCAACATTTTGGCCTGTGCCAGCCATTGTAGAAAGAGTTTAAGTGATAGAAAAAGTGAAGAAAATAAGTTTTTCTGAACTGTTAGAAAGACAGAAAAAAAACTTTTAAAACTTTTTAGAACTTTTTAGCAAGTTTAGAAGTACTTTTCAGCACTTAGAAAAGAGTGAAAAGAGGAAAAGCAAAACTTTTTAGTTATGTGTACACACACTGAACTTGTTTTGTATATTTTTCACTTATGAAAAGTACAATGACAAGAGTGGTAAGTAGTCTCAAAGCACTTATCCCACCGCTGCACAACCAATGTAGGAGGCTGGACTGGCTTGTAGCGAGTACCAAGGATTACTTGCACCTTGCACCAGGCCCAGTTATCCCTTATTAGTGTATAGGGTGTCTAGCAACATAGGCTGATAGATAATGGTAGCTTAGCAGAGCAGCTTAGGCTGAACTAGGAGACGAGTGAAGCTCCTACAGTACCACAAGTGTCACTTGCACAATATCATAAGAAAACACAATACACAGATATACTAATTTTTATGACAATATGCCAAAGTATCTCAGAGTGTACCCTCAGTATGAGGATAGCAAATATACACAAGATATATGTACACAATACCAAAAATATGCAGTATATAGTGTTAGAAAACAGTGCAAACAATGTATAGTTACAATAGGATGCAATGGGGACACATAGGGATAGGGGCAACACAAATCATATACTCCAAAAGTGGAATGCGAACCACGAATGGACCCCAAACCTATGTGACCTTGTAGAGGGTCGCTGGGACTATTAGAAAATAGTAAGGGTTAGAAAAATAGCCCACCCCAAGACCTTGAAAAGTGAGTGCAAAGTGCACTAAAGTTCCCCAAAGGACAAAAAGTCGTGATAGGGGAATTCTGCAGGAAAGACACAAACCAGCAATGCAACAACAATGGATTTCCAGTCGAGGGTACCTGTGGAACAAGGGGACCAAGTCCAAAAGTCACAAGCAAGTCGGAGATGGGCAGATGCCCAGGAAATGCCAGCTGTGGGTGCAAAGAAGCTGCTACTGGACAGTAGAAGCTGAGGATTCTGCAGGAACGACAAGGGCTAGAGACTTCCCCTTTGGAGGATGGTTCCCCCACGCCGTGGAGAGTTGTGCAGAAGTGTTTTCCCGCCGAAATATTGCCAACAAGCCTTGCTAGCTGCAAGTCGTGTGGTTAGTGTTTTTGGATGCTGCTGTGGCTCAGGAGGGACCAGGATGTCACCAATTGCATCTGGGGACAGAGGGGGCGTAGAGCAAGACAAAGAGCCCTCTCAGAAGCAGGCAGCACCCGCAGAATTGCCTGAACAGGCACTTTGAAGAAGAGTGAAACAGTGCTCACCTGAAGTTGCACAAAGGAGTCCCACGTTGCCGGAGACCAACTTAGAAAGTCGTGCAATGCAGGTTAGAGTGCCGTGGACCCAGGATTGGCTGTGCACAAAGAATTTCCGCCGGAAGTGCACAGAGGCCGGAGTAGCTGCAAAAGTCGCAGTTCCCAGCAATGCAGTCTGGCGTGGGGAGGCAAGGACTTACCTCCACCAAACTTGGACTGAAGAGTCACTTGACTGTGGGAGTCAATTGGACACAGTTGCTGGATTCAAGGGACCTCGCTCGTCGTGCTGAGAGGAGACCCAGGGGACCGGTGATGCAGTTCTTTGGTGCCTGCGGTAGCAGGGGGAAGAGTCCGTCGACCCACGGGAGATTTCTTCGGAGCTTCTAGTGCAGAGAGGAGGCAGACTACCCCCACAGCATGCACCACCAGGAAAACAGTTGAGAAGGCGGCAGGATCAGCGTTACAGAGTTGCAGTAGTCGTCTTTGCTACTTTGTTGCAGTTTTGCAGGCTTCCAGCGTGGTCAGCAGTCGATTCCTTGGCAGAAGGTGGAGAGAGAGATGCAGAGGATAGTTGGCACAATCCCATGATCCCAGTGGTCTGTAGCACAGACCCTGGTACTGCCAAACTGCCCTTCCTGGGGTTTCACTGCAGCTGCTGCTGCTGCCAACCCCTCAGACAGGCATCTGCCCTCCTGGGGTCCAGCCAGGCCTGGCCCAGGATGGCAGAACAAAGAACTTCCTCTGAGAGAGGGTGTGACACCCTCTCCCTTTGGAAAATGGTGTGAAGGCAGGGGAGGGGTAGCCTCCCCCAGCCTCTGGAAATGCTTTGTTGGGCACAGATGTGCCCAATTCTGCATAAGCCAGTCTACACCGGTTCAGGGGACCCCTTAGCCCTGCTCTGGCGCGAAACTGGACAAAGGAAAGGGGAGTGACCACTCCCATGACCTGCACCTCCCCTGGGAGGTGTCCAGAGCTCCTCCAGTGTGCTCCAGACCTCTGCCATCTTGGAAACAGAGGTGCTGCTGGCACACTGGACTGCTCTGACTGGCCAGTGCCACCAGGTGACGTCAGAGACTCCTTGAGATAGGCTCCTTATTTTTAGTATAACTGTGTATTGTGTTTTCTTATGATATTGTGCATATGACACTAAGTGGTACTGTAGTAGCTTCACACGTCTCCTAGTTCAGCCTAAGCTGCTCTGCTAAGCTACCATTATCTATCAGCCTAAGCTGCTAGACACCCTATACACTAATAAGGGATAACTGGGCCTGGTGCAAGGTGCAAGTACCCCTTGGTACTCACTACAAGCCAGTCCAGCCTCCTACAGTCATCCTGCAAAAGAGCATGATTCTAGGAATCTGCACAAGATAGTTGCCCCTTATAAGGAGGGGGATGACATTAACAAGTGGTTTGCTGCACTTGAGAGGGCCTGTGTGGTACAGGATGTCCCTCAAAGGCTGTGGGCTGCTATTGTATGGCTATCATTTAGTGGAAAGGGTAGGGATAGACTCCTTACTATGAAAGAAAGTGATGCCAATAATTTTACATTTCTTAAGAATGCACTCCTGGATGGTTATGGCGTAACCACTGAACAGTACAGGATGAAGTTCAGAGAGACCAAAAAGGAGTCTTCACAAGACTGGGTTGATTTTGTTGACCATTCAGTGAAGGACTTGGAATGGTGGTTACATGGCAGTAAAGTTACTGATTATGAAAGACTGTATAACTTGATCCTGAGAGAGCATATTCTTAATAATTGTGTGTCTGATTTGTTGCACCAGTACTTGGTGGACTCTGATCTGACCTCTCCCCAAGAATTGGGAAAGAAGACAGACAAATGGGTCAGAACAAGGGTGAACAGAAAAGTTCATACAGGGGGTGACAAAGATGGTAATAAGAAGAAGGATGGTAAGTCTTCTGACAAGGGTGGGGACAAATCTAAAAATGAGTCTTCATCAGGCCCACAAAACACTCTGGTGGGGCCAAATCCTCTTCTAATCAAAACAAAGAAAAGAAACCATGGTGCTATTTATGTAAAATAAAAGGCCATTGGACAACAGATCCCAGTTGTCCAAAGAAAAACACCAAGCCTCCTACCACTACAACCCCTACTGCTACACCTAGTGTCCCTACTAATAGCAGTGGTGGTGGGAGCAAACCTACTAATAGCCAATCCAAGGGAGTAGCTGGGCTCACTTTTGGTAACTTAGTTGGGGTTGGTCTGATTAGGGAGACCATAGAGGCTGTTAGTCTCTGAGGGGGCTATTGATTTAGCTACCTTGGTTGCTTGTCCCCTTAACATGGATAAGTACAAGCAACTACCCCTAATAAATGGTGTTGAGGTTCAGGCCTACAGGGACACTGGGCCAGTGTTACAATGGTAATAGAGAAACTGGTCCACCCTGAACAACACCTACTTGGTCACCAGTACCAAGTAACCGATGCTCATAACAACACCCTTAGCCACCCCATGGGTGTTGTGAATCTCAACTGGGGGGGGGGGGGTGGTGGTTACTGGCCCAAAGAAAGTTGTGGTTGCCTCAGATTTACCTGTAGACTGTCTACTAGGGAATGATTTGGAGACATCAGCTTGGTCAGATGTGGAGTTGGAGGCTCATGCAGCAATGCTGGGCATTCCAGGGCATATTTTTGCTTTGACCAGGGCTCAGGCCAAAAAGCAAAAAGGACAAGGCGACTTGGATTCTGGAAGAATGGACCAAGTGCTCCCTAAAGCTAGGGTTAGTAAGAGTAAATCACTACCTACTATCCCTCCCTCTACAGTGGATTCTTCTTCTGAGGAAGAAGAATTTCCACCCTCTGCAGAACCTACACCAGAGGAGCTGGAAGCCGACACTGCTGAGCTTTTGGGTGAAGGGGGGCCTGCCAGGGAGGAGCTGAGTGTGGCACAGCAAACCTGTCCCACACTAGAGGGTCTAAGGCAGCAAGCTGTCAAACAAGCAAATGGGGATGTCAGTGACTCTCACAGTGTTTACTGGGAGGACAACCTCTTGTACACTGAAGCAAGGGACCCAAAACCTGGAGCTGCCAGGAGATTGGGGATTCCTCAGGAGTACAGAAAGTTCCTCCTAACTCTTGCTCACGACATTCCCTTAGCTGGACATTTGGGGCAAATGAAAACTTGGGACAAGCTTGTTCCCTTGTTTCATTGGCCTAGAATGTCAGAGGACACAAAGGAATTTTGAGAGTTCTGTGAAACCTGTCAAGCCAGTGGCAAGACAGGTGGCACCCCAAAGGCACCCCTTATTCCACTGCCTGTGGTTGGGGTTCCCTTTGAAATTGAAGGGGTTGACATAGTTGGCCCCCCTGACCCTCATACTGCTTCAGGCAATAGGTTTATCTTGGTGGTAGTGGACCATGCCACAAAATATCCTGAAGCAATTCCTCTAAGGACCACTACAGCTCCTGCAGTGGCAAAGGCCCTCCTGGGAATCTTTTCCAGGGTGGCCTACCCAAAAGAGGTGTTATCAGACAGGGGAAGCAATTTCATGTCTGCTTACTTAAAGGTCATGTGGAAGTAGTGTGGTGTGACATACGAGTTCACCACACCCTATCATCCTCAATCAAATGGACTGGTGGAGAGATTTAACAAACCTCTCAAAGGCATGATTATGAGACTCCCTGAAAGCTCCGCAGGAGATGGGACACGTCTGCACGACTCTTCACGACGTGGGACATCCATCCTCTAAAGGGGACGTTTCTAGTCCTTGTCGTTCTTGCAGAATCCACAGCTTCTACCATCCGATGGCAGCTTCATTGCACCCACAGCAGGCATTTCCTGGGCATCTGCCCACTCCCGACTTGATCGTGACTCTTGGACTTGGTCCCCTTGTTCCACAGGTACTCTCGCCAGGAAATCCATTGTTGTTGCATTGCTGGTGTTGGTCTTCCTTGCAGAATTCCCCTATCACGACTTCTGTGCTCTTTGGGAAACTTAGGTGCACTTTGCACCCACTTTTCAGGGTCTTGGGGAGGGCTATTTTCCTAACCCTCACTGTTTTCTTACAGTCCCAGTGACCCTCTACAAGGTCACATAGGTTTGGGGTCCATTCGTGGTTCGCATTCCACTTCTAGAGTATACGGTTTGTGTTGCCCCTATCCCTATGTGTCCCCTTTGCATTCTATTGTGACTATACATTGTTTGCACTGTTTTCTATTGCTATTACTGCATATTTTGGTATTGTGTACATATATCTTGTGTATATTTGCTATCCTCATACTGAGGGTACTCACTGAGATACTTTGGCATATTGTCATAAAAATAAAGTACCTTTATTTTTAGTATATCTGTGTATTGTGTTTTCTTATGATATTGTGCATATGAAACTAGTCGTACTGTAGGAGCTTCACTCGTCTCCTAGTTCAGCCTAAGCTGCTCTGCTAAGCTACCTTTTCTATCAGCCTAAGCTGCTATACACCCCTCTACACTAATAAGGGATACCTGGGCCTGGTGCAAGGTGTAAGTACCCCTTGGTACCCACTACAAGCCAGTCCAGCTTCCTACAGTCGCCCCTTGTAGGAGGCTGGACTGGCTTGTAGTGAGTACCAAGGGGTACTTACACCTTGCACCAGGCCCAGGTATCCCTTAATAGTGTAGAGGGTGTCTAGCAGCTTAGGCTGATAGATAATGGTAGCTTAGCAGAGCAGCTTAGGCTGAACTAGGAGACGTGTGAAGCTACTACAGTACCACAAGTGTCACTTGCACAATACCATAAGAAAACACAATACACAGTTATACTAAAAATAAAGGTACTTTATTTTTATGACAATATGTCACAGTATCTCAGAGTGTACCTTCAGAGTGAGGATAGCAAATATACACAAGTTATATGTACACAGTACTAAGAATATGCAGTATAGTCTTAGAAAACAGTGCAAACAATGTATAGTTACTATAGGATGCAATGGAGACACATAGGGATAGGGGCAACACAAACCAGATACTCCAAAAGTGGAATGCGAACCACGAATGGATCCCAAACCTATGTGACCTTGTAGAGGGTTGCTGGGACTATTAGAAAATAGTGAGAGTTAGAAAATTAGCCCTCCCAAGACCCTGAAAAGTGAGTGCAAAGTGCACTGAAGTTCCCCAAGAGACAAAGAAGTCGTAATAGAGGAATAATGCAGGAAAGACACAAACCAACAATGCAACAACTGTGGATTTCCAATCTAGGGTACCTGTGGAACAAGGGGACCAAGTCCAAAAGTCACAAGCAAGTCGGAGATGGGCAAATGCCCAGGAAATGCCAGCTGCGGGGGCAAAGAAGCTTCGACTGGACAGAAGAAGCAAAGGTTTCTGCAGGAACGAAAAGGGCTAGAGACTTCGCCTTTGGTGGACGGATCCCGCTCGCCTTGGAGAGTCGTACAAAAGTGTTTTCCCGCCGAAAGGACGCCAACAAGCCTTGCTAGCTGCAAATCGTGTGTTTGGCGTTTTTGGACGCTGCTGAGGCCCAGGAGGGACCAGGAGGTCGCAAATTGGAACTGAAGAGAGAGGGGACGTCGAGTAAGGCAAGAAGCCCTCTCTGAAGCAGGTAGCGCCTGGAGAAGACCAGAAATAGGCACTACAAGGATGCGTGAAACGGTGCTCGCCGAAGTTGCACAAAGGAGTCCCACGTCGCCGGAGACCAACTTAGAAAGTCGTGCAATGCAGGTTAGAGTGCCGTGGACCCAGGCTTGGCTGTGCACAAATGATTTCCACCGGAAGTGCACAGGGGCCGGAGAACTTGCAAAAGTCGCGGTTACCAACAATGCAGTCTGGAGTGGGGAGGCAAGGACTTACCTCCACCAAACATGGACTGAAGAGTCACTGGACTGTGACAGTCTCTTGGACAGAGTTGCTGGATTCAAGGGACCTCGCTCGTCATGCTGAGAGGAGACCCAAGGGACCAGTAATGCAGCTTTTTGGTGCCTGCGGTTGCAGGGGGAAGATTCCGTCGACCCACGGGAGATTTCTTCGGAGCTTCTGGTGCAGAGAGGAGGCAGGCTACCCCCACAGCATGCACAAGCAGGAAAACAGTCGAGAAGGCGGCAGGATCAGCATTACAGAGTTGCAGTAGTAGTCTTTGCTACTATGTTGCAGGTTTGCAGGCTTCCAGCGCGGTCAGCAGTCGTTTCCTTATCGGAAGGTGAAGAGAGAGATGCAGAGGAACTCGGATGAGCTCTTGCATTCGTTATCTAAAGTTTCCCCAGAGACAGAGACCCTAAATAGCCAGAAAAGAGGGTTTGGCTATCTAGGAGAGAGGAGAGGCTACTCACACCTGAAGGAGCCTATCACAAGAGTCTCTGACGTCACCTGGTGGCACTGGCCACTCAGAGCAGTCCAGTGTGCCAGCAGCACCTCTGTTTCCAAGATGGCATAGGTCTGGAGCACACTGGAGGAGCTCTGGACACCTCCCAGGGGAGGTGCAGGTCAGGGGAGTGGTCACTCCCCTTTCCTTTGTCCAGTTTCGCGCCAGAGCAGGGGCTAAGGGGTCCCTGAACCGGTGTAGACAGGCTTATGCAGAATTGGGCACATCTGTGCCCAAGAAAGCATTTCCAGAGGCTGGTGGAGGCTACCCCTCCCCTGCCTTCACACCATTTTCCAAAGGGAGAGGGTGTAACACCCTCTCTCAGAGGAAGTGCTTTGTTCAGCCATCCTGGGACAAGCCTGGCTTGACCCCAGGAGGGCAGAAACCTGTCTGAGGGGTTGGCAGCAGCAGCAGCTGCAGTGAAACCCCAGGAAAGGCAGTTTGGCAGTACCAGGGTCTGTGCTACAGACCACTGGGGTCATGGAATTGTCCCAATAATGCCAGGATGGCATAGAGGGGGCCATTCCATGATCTTAGACATGTTACATGGCCATATTCGGAGTTACCATTGTGAAGCTACATATAGGTATTGACCTATATGTAGTGCACGCGGGTAATGGTGTCCCCGCACTCACAAAGTTCAAGGAATTGGCTCTGAACAATGTGGGGGCACATTGGCTAGTGCCAGGGTGCCCTCACACTTAGTAACTTTGCACCTAATCCTTTACCAGGTAAAGGTTAGACATATAGGTGACTTATAAGTTACTTAAGTGCAGTGTAAAATGGCTGTGAAATAACGTGGACGTTATTTCACTCAGGCTGCAGTGGCAGGCTTGTGTAAGAATTGTCAGAGCTCCCTATGGGTGGCAAAAGAAATGCTGCAGCCCATAGGGATCTCCTGGAACCCCAATACCCTGGGTACCTCAGTCCCATATACTAGGGAATTATAAGGGTGTTCTAGAAAGCCAATGTAAATTGGTAAAATTGGTCACTAGCCTGTTAGTGACAATTTGGAAAGAAATGAGAGAGCATAACCACTGAGGTTCTGATTAGCAGAGCCTCAGTGAGACAGTTAGTCACTACACAGGTAACACAGTCAGGCACACTTATGAGCACTGGGGCCCTGGAGAACAGGGTCCCAGTCACACATACAACTAAAACAACATATGTACAGTGAAAAATGGGGGTAACATGCCAGGCAAGATGGTACTTTCCTACACAACCCCCCCCAAACAAAGGACAATAAGACTAGCCATTACCTGATGAGTCTTCATTGTCTAAGTGGAAATATCTGGAGAGTCCATCTGCATTGGAGTGGCTACTCCCAGGTCTATGTTCCACTGTATAGTCCATTCCCTGTAGGGATATGGACCACCTCAACAATTTAGGATTTTCACCTTTCATTTGTTTTAGCCAAAGTAGAGGTTTGTGGTCTGTCTGAACAACGAAGTGAGTGCCAAACAGGTATGGCCTCAACTTCTTCAGTGCCCACACCACAGCAAAGGCCTCCCTCTCTATGGCAGACCAACGCTTTTCTCTAGGGGTCAACCTCCTACTAATAAAAGCAACAGGTTGATCCTGGCCCTCAGAATTGAGTTGTGATAGGACTGCCCCTACTCCTAATTCAGATGCATCAGTTTGGACATAGAATTTTTTAGAGTAACAAGGGCTTTTCAGGACAGGTGCAGAGCACATGGCCTGCTTCAGCTCCTCAAAAGCTTTCTGACAGTTTGCTGTCCATAATACCTTTTTAGGCATCTTTTTTGAAGTGAGGTCATTAAGAGGGGCTGCAATGGAGCCATAGTTCTTAATGAACCTCCTGTAATACCCAGTGAGGCCTAGGAAGGCTCTCACCTGAGTCTGTGTGGTAGGGGGAACCCAATCAACAATTGTTTGGATTTTCCCCTGTAGTGGTGCAATCTGTTCCCCACCAACAAGGTGTCCCAGATAAACCACCTTACCCTTCCCTATCTGGCACTTTGAAGCCTTGATAGTGAGGCCTGCCTTTTGCAGGGCCTCCAAAACTTTCCATAGGTGGACCAGGTGATCATCCCAGCTGGGGCTAAAGACAGCTATATCGTCCAGATATGCTGCACTGAAAGCTTCCAGCCCTTGCAGGACTGTGTTCACCAACCTCTGAAAAGTGGCAGGTGCATTCTTCAAACCAAAAGGCATTACAGTAAACTGGTAATGTCCTCCAATGGTCGAAAATGCAGTCTTAGGTTTAGCATCTTCTGACAATTTGATCTGCCAATACCCTGCAGTCAGGTCAAAAGTGCTTAGATACTTGGCAGATGCCAGTGTATCTATGAGCTCATCTGCCCTGGGTATAGGGTGAGCATCAGTTTTGGTTACAAGATTGAGACCTCTATAGTCTACACAAAACTGCATTTCCTTCTTTCCATCTTTGGAATGGGGTTTTGGTACAAGTACCACAGGAGAAGCCCATGGACATTCAGAGTGCTCAACCACTCCTAGTTCCAACATTTTCTGGACCTCTTGCTTTATGCAGTCCCTGACATGGTCAGGCTGCCTATAGATCTTACTTTTGACAGGCAAGCTGTCTCCAGTATCTATAGTGTGCTCACACCAAGAAGTGGTACCTGGCACAGTAGAGAAGAGTTCAGAGAATTGATCTAGGAGGTTTATGCAATTGTCTTTCTGCTCAGCAGTAAGACAATCAGCCAAAACTACACCTTCCACAAGAGCATCTTCTTCTGTGGAAGAGAAGAGATCAGGTAGAGGATCACTGTCTTCTTCCTGTCCCTCATCAGTTGCCATGAGCAGGGTGAGATCAGCCCTGTCATAGTAGGGTTTCATGCGGTTTACATGGAGCACCCTAAGGGGACTCCTTGCAGTGCCTAAGTCAACTAAATAGGTGACTTCACCCTTTTTCTCAACAATTGTGTGGGGTCCACTCCATTTATCTTGGAGTGCTCTTGGGGCCACAGGCTCCAAGACCCACTCTTTCTGTCCTGGTTGGTACTGCACCAAAACAGCCTTCTGATCATGCCATTGCTTCTGGAGCTCTTGGCTGGCCTGAGGGTTCTTACTGGCCTTTTTCATATACTCAGCCATCCTTGATCTGAGGCCAAGTACATAATCCACAATATCTTGTTTAGGAGCTTTTAAAGGTTGTTCCCAACCCTCCTTAACAAGTGTGAGTGGACCCCTAACAGGGTGTCCAAAAAGAAATTCAAAGGGGCTGAAGCCCACTCCTTTCTGGGGTACCTCCCTGTAGGCAAAAAGGAGGCATGGTAGAAGGATATCCCATCTCCTGCGGAGTTTTTCAGGGAGACCCATAATCATGCCTTTTAGAGTTTTGTTAAATCTCTCAACCAGTCCATTTGTTTGTGGATGATAGGGTGTGGTGAACTTGTACGTTACCCCACACTCCTTCCACATGGCCTTTAAGTATGCAGACATGAAATTGCTTCCCCTGTCTGATACTACTTCCTTTGGGAAGCCCACCCTGGAAAATATTCCCAGGTAGGCCTTTGCCACTGCAGGAGCTGTAGTGGTCCTTAAAGGAATAGCTTCAGGATATCTTGTGGCATGGTCCACTACCACCAAGATGAATCTATTGCCTGAAGCAGTAGGAGGGTCAAGGGGGCCAACTATGTCAACCCCTACCCTTTCAAAGGGAACCCCAACCACAGGCAGTGGAATAAGGGGTGCCTTTGGAGTGCCACCTGTTTTGCCACTGGCTTGACAGGTTTCACAGGACTTACAAAAATCTTTTGTGTCCTCAGACATCCTAGGCCAATGAAACAAAGGAACAAGCCTGTCCCAAGTTTTCATCTGTCCTAGGTGCCCAGCTAGGGGAATGTCATGTGCCAGTGTTAGGAGGAACTTTCTGTACTCCTGAGGAATCACTAATCTCCTGGCAGCTCCAGGTTTAGGATCCCTTTGCTCAGTGTACAAGAGGTTGTCCTCCCAGTAAACTCTGTGAGAGTCACTGACATCCCCATTAGCCTGTTTGACAGCTTGCTGTCTAAGACCCTCTAATGTGGGACAGGTTTGCTGTGCCACACTCAGCTCCTCTCTGGCAGGCCCCCCTTCACCCAAAAGTTCAGCAGTGTCTGCTTGAAGCTCCTCTGGTGTAGGTTCTGCACAGGGAGGGAATTCTTCTTCCTCAGAAGTAGAATCCACTGTAGAGGGAGGGATAGTAGGAAGTGGTGTGCTTCTACTAGCCCTAGCTTTAGGGAGCACTTGGTCCATTGTTCCAGGATCCAAGCTTCCCTCTCTTTTTTGCTTTTTGGCCTGAGCCCTTGTCAAAGCAAAAAATATGCCCTGTAATGCCCAGCATTGCTGCATGGGCCTCCAACTCCACATCTGACCAAGCTGATGTCTCCAAATCATTTCCTAGTAGACAGTCTACAGGTAAATCTGAGGCTACCACAACTTTCTTTGGACCAGTAACCCCCCCCCCAGTTGAGATTAACAACAGCCATGGGGTGGCTAAGTGTGTTGTTGTGAGCATCGGTTACTTGGTACTGGTGACCAAGTAGGTGTTGTTCAGGGTGGACCAGTTTCTCTATGACCATAGTCACACTAGCACCAGTGTCCCTGTAGGCCTGAACCTCAACACCATTGATTAGGGGTAGCTGCTTGTACTTATCCATATTAAGGGGACAAGCAGCTAAGGTGGCTAAATCAATAGCCCCCTCAGAGACTAACACTGCCTCTGTGGCCTCCCTAACAAGGCCAACCCCAACTAAATTACCAAAAGTGAGCCCAGCTACTCCCTTGGATTGGCTATTAGTAGGTTTGCTCCCACCACCACTGCTATTAGTAGGGACACTAGGTGTAGCAGTAGGGGTTGTAGTGGTAGGAGCATTGGTGCCTTTCTTTGGACAACTGGAATCAGTTGACCAATGGCCTTTTATCTTACATAAATAGCACCATGGTTTCTTTTCCTTGTTCTGATTAAAGGAGGATTTGGACCCACCACCCCCACCAGAGTGTTTTTGTGGGCCTGATGAAGACTCATTTTTAGATTTGTCCCCACCCTTGTCTGAAGACTTACCATCCTTCTTTTTGTTGCCATCTTTGTCACCCCCTATATGAACTTTTCTGTTCACTCTTGTTCTAACCCATTTGTCTGCCTTCTTTCCCAATTCTTGGGGAGAGGTCAGATCAGAGTCCACCAAGTACTGGTGCAACAAATCAGACACACAATTATTAAGAATATGCTCTCTCAGGATCAAGTTATACAGGCTGTCATAATCAGTAACTTTACTGCCATGTAACCACCCCTCCAAGGCCTTCATTGAATGGTCAATGAAATCAACCCAGTCTTGTGAAGACTCCTTTTTGGTCTCTCTGAACTTTATCCTGTATTGTTCAGTGGTTAAGCCATAACCGTCCAGGAGTGCATTCTTAAGAACTTGGAAATTATTGGCATCACTTTCTTTCACAGTAAGGAGCCTATCCCTACCTTTTCCACTAAATGATAGCCATAGGATAGCAGCCCACTGCCTTTGAGGGACATCCTGTACAACACAGGCCCTCTCAAGTGCAGCAAACCACTTGTTAATGTCATCCCCCTCCATATAAGGGGGAACTATCTTGTGCAGACTCCTGGAATCATGCTCTTTCACAGGATGACTATGGGGAATACTGCTGCTGCCACCATGGGTTTCAAAACCCAACTTCTGTCTTTCCTTCTCTAATTCAAAAGACTGTCTATCCAAATCCAGCTGTTGCTTTTTAAGCTTCAGTCTGGTTTGTTCCACCCTCAACTTATTGAGTTCCCTCTCTAACATTCTGTCATCAGTGTTGGTGGGAGGGACATTCTTAGATACAGAGGTATGATGGGAATGAACAGAAGGAGACCTGTCCCTTACAGAAATCATTCTAACAGCTTGGCTTACAGAAACATCACTACCAGTATGGTGAGAATAAATGCTTTTGCTATGATGTGAGACAACACTATTTGTATGGTGTGGCTCATCATCATTACCATCTATGCTAGACTGTCTAGTAATGGGCAGGCTAGGAAGTTTCTTTCCTGAATCTTTTCCTGGGGGAGTCCCTGACTCAGATTGGGAACTATTAGGTACTTTTTCAACAGATGAGGCACCTATGGCCTTATCCTGTTCTCTAAGCATGTTAATTAACAGTTCCAAGGAAGGATTCTTCCCTACACTCAAACCTCTCTCTACACAGAGACTCCTTGCTCTTTTCCAGCTAAGGTTGTCATATGCAAGTTTGGACAGATCAACATTTTGGCCTGTGCCAGACATTTTTAGAGAGAGTTAAAGTGATAGAAAAAGAGAAAAAAGTTTTCAGAACTTTTTTGGAAAGACAGAAAAAAAAACTTTTTAAACTTTTAAGAACTTTTTGAAAGTTTAGAAGTACTTTTCAGCACTTAGAAAACAGTGAAAAGAGGAAATGCAAAACTTTTTAGCTATGTGTACACAAACGGAACTTGTTTTGTATATTTTTCTCTTATGAAAAGTACAATGACAAGAGTGGTAAGTAGTCTCAAAGCACTTATCCCACCGCTGCACAACCAATGTAGGAGGCTGGACTGGCTTGTAGTGAGTACCAAGGGGTACTTACACCTTGCACCAGGCCCAGGTATCCCTTATTAGTGTAGAGGGTGTCTAGCAGCTTAGGCTGATAGATAATGGTAGCTTAGCAGAGCAGCTTAGGCTGAACTAGGAGACGTGTGAAGCTACTACAGTACCACAAGTGTCACTTGCACAATACCATAAGAAAACACAATACACAGTTATACTAAAAATAAAGGTACTTTATTTTTATGACAATATGTCACAGTATCTCAGAGTGTACCCTCAGAGTGAGGATAGCAAATATACACAAGTTATATGTACACAGTACTAAGAATATGCAGTATAGTCTTAGAAAACAGTGCAAACAATGTATAGTTACAAGAAGATGCAATGGAGACACATAGGGATAGGGGCAACACAAACCATATACTCCAAAAGTGGAATGCGAACCACGAATGGACCCCAAACCTATGTGACCTTGTAGAGGGTCGCTGAGACTATTAGAAAATAGTGAGAGTTAGAAAATTAGCCCTCCCCAAGACCCTGAAAAGTGAGTGCAAAGTGCACTGAAGTTCCCCAAGAGACAAAGAAGTCGTAATAAAGGAATAATGCAGGAAAGACACAAACCAACAATGCAACAACTGTGGATTTCCAATCTAGGGTACCTGTGGAACAAGGGGACCAAGTCCAAAAGTCACAAGCAAGTCGGAGATGGGCAAATGCCCAGGAAATGCCAGCTGCGGGTTCAAAGAAGCTTCGACTGGACAGAAGAAGCAAAGGTTTCTGCAGGAACGAAAAGGGCTAGAGACTTCCCCTTTGGTGGACGGATCCCTCTTGCCTTGGAGAGTCGTGCAGTTGTATTTTCCCGCCAAAAGGACGCCAACATGCCTTGCTAGCGGCAAATCGTGCGGTTGGCGTTTTTGGACGCTGCTGAGGCCCAGGAGGGACCAGGAGGTTGCAAATTGGACCTGAAGAGAGAGGGGTCGTCGAGCAAGACACAGAGCCCTCTCTGAAGCAGATAGCTCCCGGAGAAGTGCCAGAAACAGGCACTACAAGGATGCGTGAAACGGTGCTTGCCAAAGTTGCACAAAGGAGTCCCACGTCTCCGGAGACCAACTTAGAAAGTCGTGCAATGCAGGTTAGAGTGCCGTGGACCTAGTCTTGGCTGTGCACAAAGGATTTCCGCCGGAAGTGCACAGGGGCCGGAGAAGTTGCAAAAGTCGCGGTTACCAACAATGCAGTCTGGAGTGGGGAGGCAAGGACTTACCTCCACCAAACTTGGACTGAAGAGTCACTGGACTGTTGCAGTGTCTTGGACAGAGTTGCTGGATTCAAGGGACCTCGCTCATCGTGCTGAGAGGAGACCCAAGGGACCAGTAATGCAGCTTTTTGGTGCCTGCGGTTGCAGGGGGAAGATTCCGTCGACCCACGGGAGATTTCTTCGGAGCTTCAGGTGCAGAGAGGAGGCAGGCTACCCCCACAGCATGCACAAGCAGGAAAACAGTCGAGAAGGCGGCAGGATCAGCGTTACAGAGTTGCAGTAGTCGTCTTTGCTACTATGTTGCAAGTTTGCAGGCTTCCAGCGCGGTCAGCAGTCGTTTCCTTATCAGAAGGTGAAGAGAGAGATGCAGAGGAACTCGGATGAGCTCTTGCATTCATTATCTAAAGTTTCCCCAGAGACAGAGACCCTAAATAGCCAGAAAAGAGGGTTTGGCTACCTAGGAGAGAGGAGAGGCTACTAACACCTGAAGGAGCCTATCACAAGGAGTCTCTGACGTCACCTGGTGGCACTGGCCACTCAGAGCAGTCCAGTGTGCCAGCAGCACCTCTGTTTCCAAGATGGCAGAGGTCTGGAGCACACTGGAGGAGCTCTGGACACCTCCCAGGGGAGGTGCAGGTCAGGGGAGTGGTCACTCCCCTTTCCTTTGTCCAGTTTCGCGCCAGAGCAGGGGCTAAGGGGTCCCTGAACCGGTGTAGACTGGCTTATGCAGAATTGGGCACATCTGTGCCCAAGAAAGCATTTCCAGAGGCTGGGGGAGGCTACTCCTCCCCTGCCTTCACACCATTTTCCAAAGGGGGAGGGTGTAACACCCTCTCTCAGAGGAAGTCCTTTGTTCTGCCATCCTGGGACAAGCCTGGCTTGACCCCAGGAGGGCAGAAACCTGTCTGAGGGGTTGGCAGCAGCAGCAGCTGCAGTGAAACCCCAGGAAAGGCAGTTTGGCAGTACCAGGGTCTGTGCTACAGACCACTGGGATCATGGAATTGTCCCAATAATGCCAGGATGGCATAGAGGGGGCCATTCCATGATCTTAGACATGTTACATGGCCATATTCGGAGTTACCATTGTGAAGCTACATATAGGTAGTGACCTATATGTAGTGCACGCGGGTAATGGTGTCCCCGCACTCACAAAGTTCAGGGAATTGGCTCTGAACAATGTGGGGGCACCTTGGCTAGTGCCAGGGTGCCCTCACACTTAGTAACTTTGCACCTAACCTTTACCAGGTAAAGGTTAGACATATAGGTGACTTATAAGTTACTTAAGTGCAGTGTAAAATGGCTGTGAAATAACGTGGACGTTATTTCACTCATGCTGCAGTGGCAGGCCTGTGTAAGAATTGTCAGAGCTCCCTATGGGTGGCAAAAGAAATGCTGCAGCCCATAGGGATCTCCTGGAACCCCAATACACTGGGTACCTCAGTACCATATACTAGGGAATTATAAGGGTGTTCTAGAAAGCCAATGTAAATTGGTAAAATTGGTCACTAGCCTGTTAGTGACAATTTGGAAAGAAATGAGAGAGCATAACCACTGAGGTTCTGATTAGCAGAGCCTCAGTGAGACAGTTAGTCACTACACAGGTAACACAGTCAGGCACACTTATGAGCACTGGGGCCCTGGAGAACAGGGTCCCAGTGACACATACAACTAAAACACCATATATTTACAGTGAAAAATGGGGGTAACATGCCAGGCAAGATGGTACTTTCCTACACCCCTTCTGTCTCCTCACGCAATTGGTGACATCCTGGTCCCTCCTGGGCCACAGCAGCATCCAAAAACCCTAACCGCGACCCTTGCAGCTAGCAAGGCTTGTTTGCGGTCTTTCTGCGTGGGAACCCCTCTGCAAGCTTCTTCACAACGTGGGACATCCATCCTCCAAAGGGGAAGTTACTAGTCCTCTTCGTTCTTGTAGAATCCACAGCTTCTACCATCCTGTGTGTCATGACCACACAAACTTGCCAAGTCAAATCAAAGAAGTGCATGAGAAAAGCAAAGAGATATCCTCAGTGGAGACAGCAAAGCCAAAACTGGAAGAAGGTTTGCAGAGTAATCTTGCGCTTATTTCAAAGGAAGAATCAAGAATAGAAGATCCAAGATGGCCGCTGTGAGTCCTGAAGGTTAGTTACAGTTCTAGTCTTGCAATCGGTTGGTTGCTAGGTTACGAGCTCTCCAGCTGGAAGCCTTGCACTTCAACTGAGGTCTGACAGGAATCAGCTGTGTGGAGAGAGTGCGCGCTTCAGAACAGAAACTCCTGTGAGGTAAAATTACATTTGAAGATTATATTACAGAAAACAGATAAATATTGTCAAGGTTTATTCGAAGAGTTTGATAGTAGACTGTTCCCGTGGGAGTCGGCAAGGCTACAGAGTTAATGTTTGAATTAACCTTATGTTTACAAGGTTCTTGTTTAAGATATTAAAGTCAAAGAAAAAACAAACTTTAAAAGAGCAAGTATTTACAAATGTAAAGGTGATAAACGAAGGCCAAGTTTAAAGGAGAAAAGAACTGTTAACAAATAAGCATTTACAAATTCAATGGTAATAAACCAAAATAGAGTTTAAAAGAGAAACTAACTTAAATAAACAAGCATTTACAACTATAAGTTATCGACAGATGTCGAAGCAAGGAAGGAGAAACTAACTGTAATAAACAAGCATTTACAAATACAAGTTATCAACAAATGTCGAAGTAAGAAAGGAGAAACGAACTTTAATAAACAAGCATTTACAAATACAAGTATTGATAGAAGTCACAATAAGACAGGAGAAATTAAATAACATCAGCTGATTTGAAGAACGCATTATCACCAACTATATATATATATATATATATATATAGCAACATAAAACCAATCTCTAACAAAGGTTGAGAAGTTCTTCCAGAATCAGTAATAAGCATTTTTTAAGAAGAGCTATCATTCATAGTGAGAAGCAAGGCTACAGAGAACTCAGGGTGAGTGAAGAAATAATAGAATTAAAGAGAATTAAGTGTTGAGAGTAGAAAGTGAAAAACTGATGTTGTATGTCCCTAGTAATTGCGACTGTGACTCTTGCAGGAGCTGTATCCAATGTTAGATGTGAAGAGGCAGACTGAGCACTGGCGTTCATCATCTCTGTGGCAGTCGCTCTACCATCCCATTCCCCTTTCCCCCTCCGGGGTACTCAGCACGAAGGATTAATATTCGTTGTGAGTAGCTCGGGTCGGGACTGAGGAGTTATCTTCTGCTTCTGAGGAAATCGAATTGAAGTATCCTGACAGATTGAAGTGCCGTCACCCTAATTTTAGGGAAAAAACAGATTTCCTCCTGAGCAGAATGGCAGAGGGAATTGATATAAAAGCATTAGCCACCGTTTTGGAAGGGTTACAGAAACAATTAAATAACACCATAGAAGAAACAGTCCAAATAAAACAGCCAATAAATGAGTTAGGGAACACCGCTAAATCAAATGAATCTGTGTTTTCACAAATCCCTAGCCCTTCACAGTCTGCAGGTATGTCCACTCAAGTAATTCATGCAGTTTCCCCTATTATTCCTTTGGCTCAACCCGAGCGCTTCGGTGGGGATCCAAATAAGGCGCCGATTTTTCTGACCCAATGCTCATTGCATTTTTTATGTAGACCAGTCATTTTTTCCGAAGACCAGTCCACAGTGGCATTTATATTGTCTTATCTGACAGGAGATGAGGCCGCATGGTCCATGCCAATAATTTCCAGAAATGATCCTGTTTTATGTAATTTCCAAAATTTCAAGGAAGAGTTCTTAAGAATATTTGATCGGCGAATGTAGGAAAGTACCATCTTGCCTGGCATGTTACCCCCATTTTTCACTGTATATATGTTGTTTTAGTTGTATGTGTCACTGGGACCCTGCCAGCCAGGGCCCCAGTGCTCATAAGTGTGCCTGAATGTGTTACCTGTGTTATGACTAACTGTCTCACTGAGGCTCTGCTATCCAGAACCTCAGTGGTTATGCTCTCTCATTTCTTTCAAATTGTCACTAACAGGCTAGTGACCAATCTTACCAATTTACATTGGCTTACTGGAACACCCTTATAATTCCCTAGTATATGGTACTGAGGTACCCAGGGTATTGGGGTTCCAGGAGATCCCTATGGGCTGCAGCATTTCTTTTGCCACCCATAGGGAGCTCTGACAATTCTTACACAGGCCTGCCACTGCAGCCTGAGTGAAATAACGTCCATGTTATTTCACAGCCATTTACCACTGCGCTTCAGTAACTTATAAGTCACCTATATGTCTAACCTTTACCTGGCAAAGGTTAGGTGCAAAGTTACTTAGTGTGAGGGCACCCTGGCACTAGCCAAGGTGCCCCCACATTGTTCAGGGCAAATTCCCCTGACTTTTTGAGTGCGGGGACACCATTAAACGTGTGCACTACACATAGGTCACTACCTATGTGTAGCTTCACAATGGTGTAGGAGGCTGGACTGGCTTGTAGTGAGTACCAAGTGGTACTTGCACCTTGCACCAGGCCCAGTTATCCCTTATTAGTGTATAGGGTGTCTAGCAGCTTAGGCTGATAGATAATGGTAGCTTCGCAGAGCAGCTTAGGCTGAACTAGGAGACGTGTGAAGCTACTACAGTACCACAAGTGTCACTTGCACAATACCATAAGAAAACACAATACACAGTTATACTAAAAATAAAGGTACTTTATTTTTATGACAATATGTCACAGTATCTCAGAGTGTACCCTCAGAGTGAGGATAGCAAATATACACAAGTTATATGTACACAGTACTAAGAATATGCAGTATAGTCTTAGAAAACAGTGCAAACAATGTATAGTTACAATAGGATGCAATGGAGACACATAGGGATAGGGGCAACACAAACCATATACTCCAAAAGTGGAATGCGAACCACGAATGGACCCCAAACCTATGTGACCTTGTAGAGGGTCGCTGGGACTATTAGAAAATAGTGAGAGTTAGAAAATTAGCCCTCCCCAAGACCCTGAAAAGTGAGTGCAAAGTGCACTGAAGTTCCCCAAAAGACAAAGAAGTCGTGATAGAGGAATAAGGCAGGAAAGTCACAAACCAACAATGTAACAACTGTGGACTTCCAATCTAGGGTACCTGTGGAACAAGGGGACCAAGTCCAAAAGTCACAAGCAAGTCGGAGATGGGCAGATGCCCAGGAAATGCTAGCTGCGGGTGCAAAGAAGCTTCGACTGGACAGAAGAAGCTGCAGTTTCTGCAGGAACAAAAAAGCCTAGAGACTTCCCCTTTGGTGGAAGGATCCCACTTGCCTTGGAGAGTCGTGCAGAAGTGTTTTCCCGCCAAAACGACGCCAACAAGCCTTGTTAGCTGCAAATTGTGCGGTTGGTGTTTTTGGACGCTGCTGAGGCCCAGGAAGGACCACGAGGTCGCAAATTAGAACAGCAGAGAGAGGGGGTGTCGAGCAAGAAAAGGAGCCCTCTCAGAAGCAGGTAGCACCCTGAGAAGTGCCAGAAACAGGCACTACGAGGATGCGTGAAACGGTCCTCGCCGAAGTTGCACAAAGGAGTCCCACGTCGCCGGAGACCAACTTAGAAAGTCGTGCAATGCAGGTTAGAGTGCCGTGGACCCAGGCTTGGCTGTGCACAAAGGATTTCCGCCGGAAGTGCACAGGGGCCGGAGAAGTTGCAAAAGTCACGGTTACAAACAATGCAGTCTGGAGTGGGGAGGCAAGGACTTACCTCCACCAAACTCGGACTGAAGAGTCACTGGACAGTGGAAGTCACTTGTACAGAGTTGCTGGATTCAAGGGACCTCGCTCGTTGTGCTGAGAGGAGACCCAAGGGACCGGTAATGCAGCTTTTTGGTGCCTGCGGTTGCAGGGGGAAGATTCCGTCGACCCACGGGAGATTTCTTCGGAGCTTCTGGTGCAGAGAGGAGGCAGACTACCCCCACAGCATGCACAAGCAGGAAAACAGTCGAGAAGGCGGCAGGATCAGCGTTACAGAGTTGCAGTAGTCGTCTTTGCTACTATGGTGCAGGTTTGCAGGCTTCCAGCGCGGTCAGCAGTCGTTTCCTTATCAGAAGGTGAAGAGAGAGATGCAGAGGAACTCGGATGAGCTCTTGCATTCGTTATCTAAAGTTTCCCCAGAGAAAGAGACCCTAAATAGCCAGAAAAGAGGGTTTGGCTACCTAGGAGAGAGGATAGGCTACTAACACCTGAAGGAGCCTATCAGCAGGAGTCTCTGACGTCACCTGGTGGCACTGGCCACTCAGAGCAGTCCAGTATGCCAGCAGCACCTCTGTTTCCAAGATGGCAGAGGTCTGGAGCACACTGGAGGAGCTCTGGACACATCCCAGGGGAGGTGCAGGTCAGGGGAGTGGTCACTCCCCTTTCCTTTGTCCAGTTTCGCGCCAGAGCAGGGGCTAAGGGGTCCCTGAACCGGTGTAGACTGGCTTATGCAGAATTGGGCACATCTGTGCCCAAGAAAGCATTTCCAGAGGCTGGGGGAGGCTACTCCTCCCCTGCCTTCACACCATTTTCCAAAGGGAGAGGGTGTAACACCCTCTCTCAGAGGAAGTCCTTTGTTCTGCCATCCTGGGACAAGCCTGGCTTGACCCCAGGGGGGGCAGAAACCTGTCTGAGGGGTTGGCAGCAGCAGCAGCTGCAGTGAAACCCCAGGAAAGGCAGTTTGGCAGTACCAGGGTCTGTGCTACAGACCACTGGGATCATGGAATTGTCCCAATAATGCTAGGATGGCATAGAGGGGGCAATTCCATGATCTTAGACATTTTACATGGCCATATTCGGAGTTACCATTGTGAAGCTACATATAGGTAGTGACCTATGTGTAGTGCACGCGTGTAATGGTGTCCCCGCACTCACAAAGTTCAGGGAATTGGCCCTGAACAATGTGGGGGCACCTTGGCTAGTGCCAGGGTGCCCTCACACTAAGTAACTTTGCACCTAACCTTTACCAGGTAAAGGTTAGACTTATAGGTGACTTATAAGTTACTTAAGTGCAGTGTAAAATGGCTGTGAAATAACGTGGATGTTATTTCACTCAGGCTGCAGTGGCAGGCCTGTGTAAGAATTGTCAGGGCCCCCTATGGGTGGCAAAAGAAATGCTGCAGCCCATAGGGATCTCCTGGAACCCCAATACCCTGGGTACCTCAGTACCATATACTAGGGAATTATAAGGGTGTTCCAGTAAGCCAATGTAAATTGGTAAAATTGGTCACTAGCCTGTTAGTGACAATTTGGAAAGAAATGAGAGAGCATAACCACTGAGGTTCTGATTAGCAGAGCCTCAGTGAGACAGTTAGTCACTACACAGGTAACACAGTCAGGCACACTTATGAGCACTGGGGCCCTGGATACCAGGGTCCCAGTGACACATACAACTAAAACAACATATATACAGTGAAAAATGGGGGTAACATGCCAGGCAAGATGGTACTTTCCTACACAACCCCCCCCCAAACGAAGGACAATAAGGCTAGTCATTACCTGATGAGTCTTCATTGTCTAAGTGGAAATATCTGGAGAGTCCATCTGCATTGGAGTGGCTACTCCCAGGTCTATGTTCCACTGTATAGTCCATTCCCTGTAGGGATATGGACCACCTCAACAATTTAGGATTTTCACCTTTCATTTGTTTTAGCCAAAGTAGAGGTTTGTGGTCTGTCTGAACAATGAAGTGAGTGCCAAACAGGTATGGCCTCAACTTCTTCGGTGCCCAGACCACAGCAAAGGCCTCCCTCTCTATGGCAGACCAACGCTTTTCTCTAGGGGTCAACCTCCTACTAATAAAAGCAACAGGTTGATCCTGGCCCTCAGAACTGAGTTGTGATAGGACTGCCCCTACTCCTAATTCAGATGCATCAGTTTGGACATAGAATTTTTTAGAGTAACAAGGGCTTTTCAGGACAGGTGCAGAGCACATGGCCTGCTTCAGCTCCTCAAAAGCTTTCTGACAGTTTGCTGTCCATAATACCTTTTTAGGCATTTTCTTGGAAGTGAGGTCATTAAGAGGGGCTGCAATGGAGCCATAGTTCTTAATGAACCTCCTGTAATACCCAGTGAGGCCTAGGAAGGCTCTCACCTGAGTCTGAGTGGTAGGGGGAACCCAATCAATAATTGTTTGGATTTTCCCCTGTAGTGGTGCATTCTGTTCCCCACCAACAAGGTGTCCCAGATAAACCACCTTACCCTGCCCTATCTGGCACTTTGAAGCCTTGATAGTGAGGCCTGTCTTTTGCAGGGCCTTCAGAACTTTCCATAGGTGGACCAGGTGATCATCCCAGCTGGAGCTAAAGACAGATATATCGTCTAGATATGCTGCACTGAAAGCTTCCAGCCCTTGCAGGACTGTGTTCACCAGCCTCTGAAAAGTGGCAGGTGCATTCTTCAAACCAAAAGGCATTACTGTGAATTGGTAATGTCCTCCTATGGTTGAAAATGCAGTTTTAGGTTTAGCATCTTCTGACAATTTGATCTGCCAATACCCTGCAGTCAAATCAAAAGTGCCTAGATACTTGGCAGATGCCAGTGTATCTATGAGCTCATCTGCCCTGGGTATAGGGTGAGCATCAGTTTTGGTTACAAGGTTGAGACCTCTATAGTCTACACAAAACCGCATTTCCTTCTTTCCATCTTTGGAATGGGGTTTTGGTACAAGTACCACAGGAGAAGCCCATGGACTTTCAGAGTGCTCAACCACTCCTAGTTCTAACATTTTCTGGACTTCTTGCTTTATGCAGTCCCTGACATGGTCAGGCTGCCTATAGATCTTACTTTTGACAGGCAAGCTGTCTCCAGTATCTATAGTGTGCTCACACCAAGAAGTGGTACCTGGCACAGTAGAGAAGAGTTCAGAGAATTGAGCTAGGAGGTTTATGCAATTGTCTTTCTGCTCAGCAGTAAGGCAATCAGCCAAAACTACACCTTCCACAAGAGCATCTTGCTCTGTGGAAGAGAAGAGATCAGGTAGAGGATCACTGTCTTCTTCCTGTCCCTCATCAGTTGCCATGAGCAGGGTGAGATCAGCCCTGTCATTTCAGGCGGTTTACATGGAGCACCCTAAGGGGACTCCTTGCAGTGCCTAAGTCAACCAAATAGGTGACTTCACCCTTTTTCTCAACAATTGTGTGGGGTCCACTCCATTTATCTTGGAGTGCTCTTGGGGCCACAGGCTCCAAGACCCACACCTTCTGCCCTGGTTGGTACTGAACCTAAACAGCCTTCTGATCATGCCATTGCTTCTGGAGCTCTTGGCTGGCCTGAAGGTTCTTACTGGCCTTTTTCATATACTCAGCCATCCTTGATCTGAGGCCAAGTACATAATCCACAATATCCTGCTTAGGAGCTTTTAGAGGTTGTTCCCAACCCTCCTTTACAAGTGTGAGTGGACCCCTAACAGGGTGTCCAAAAAGAAGTTCAAAGGGGCTGAAGCCCACTCCTTTCTGGGGTACCTCCCTGTAGGCAAAAAGGAAGCATGGTAGAAGGATATCCCATCTCCTGCGGAGTTTTTCAGGGAGACCCATAATCATGCCTTTGAGAGTTTTGTTAAATCTCTCAACCAGTCCATTTGTTTGTGGATGATAGGGTGTGGTGAACTTGTAAGTTACCCCACACTCCTTCCACATGGCTTTTAAGTATGCAGACATGAAATTGCTTCCTCTGTCTGATACTACTTCCTTTGGGAAGCCCACCCTGGAAAATATTCCCAGGAGGGCCTTTGCCACTGCAGGAGCTGTAGTGGTCCTTAAAGGAATAGCTTCAGGGTATCTTGTGGCATGGTCCACTACCACCAAGATTAATCTATTGCCTGAAGCAGTAGGAGGCTCAAGGGGGCCAACTATGTAAACCCCTACCCTTTCAAAGGGAACCCCAACCACAGGCAGTGGAATAAGGGGTGCCTTTGGGGTGCCACCTGTCTTGCCACTGGCTTGACAGGTTTCACAGGACTTACAAAACTCTTTTGTGTCCTCAGACATCCTAGGCCAATGAAACAGGGGAACAAGTGTGTCCCAAGTTTTCATTTGTCCTAGATGTCCAGCTAGGGGAATGTCATGTGCCAGTGTTAGGAGGAACTTTCTGTACTCCTGAGGAATCACTAATCTCCTGGCAGCTCCAGGTTTAGGATCCCTATGCTCAGTGTACAAGAGGTTGTCCTCCCAGTAAACTCTGTGAGAGTCACTGACATCCCCATTAGCCTGTTTGACAGCTTGCTGTCTCAGACCCTCTAATGTGGGACAGGTTTGCTGTGCCACACTCAGCTCCTCTCCGGCAGGCCCCCCTTCACCCAAAAGCTCAGCAGTGTCTGCTTGAAGCTCCTCAGGTGTAGGTTCTGCACAGGGAGGGAATTCTTCTTCCTCAGAAGTAGAATCCACTGTAGAGGGAGGGATAGTAGGAAGTGGTTTGCTTCTACTAGCCCTAGCTTTATGGAGCACTTGGTCCATTGTTCCAGGATCCAAGCTTCCCTGTCCTTTTTGCTTTTTGGCCTGAGCCCTTGTCAAAGCAAAAATATGCCCTGGGATGCCCAGCATTGCTGCATGGGCCTCCAACTCCACATCTCACCAAGCTGATGTCTCCAAATCATTTCCTAGTAGACAGTCTACAGGTAAATCTGTGGCTACCACAACTTTCTTTGGACCAGTAACTCCCCCCCAGTTGAGATTAACAACAGCCATGGGGTGGCTAAGTGTGTTGTTGTGAGCATCGGTTACTTGGTACTGGTGACCAAGTAGGTGTTGTTCAGGGTGGACCAGTTTCTCTATGACCATAGTCACACTGGCACCAGTGTCCCTGTAGGCCTGAACCTCAACACCATTTATTAGGGGTAGCTGCCTGTACTTATCCATATTAAGGGGACAAGCAGCTAAGGAAGCTAAATCAATAGCCCCTAACACAGCCTCTGTGGCCTCCCTAACAAGGCCAACCCCAACTAAATTACCAAAAGTGAGCCCAGCTACTCCCTTGGATTGGCTATTAGTAGGTTTGCTCCCACCACCACTGCTATTAGTAGGGACACTAGGGGTAGCAGTAGGGGTTGTAGTGGTAGGAGCATTGGTGCCTTTCTTTGGACAACTGGAATCAGTTGACCAATGGCCTTTTATCTTACATAAATAGCACCATGGTTTCTTTTCCTTGTTCTGATTAAAGGAGGATTTGGACCCACCACCCCCACCAGAGTGTTTTTGTGGGCCTGATGAAGACTCATTTTTAGATTTGTCCCCACCCTTGACTGAAGACTTACCATCCTTCTTTTTGTTGCCATCTTTGTCACCCCCTGTATGAACTTTTCTGTTCACCCTTGTTCTGACCCATTTGTCTGCCTTCTTTCCCAATTCTTGGGGAGAGGTCAGATCAGAGTCCACCAAGTACTGGTGCAACAAATCAGACACACAATTATTAAGAATATGCTCTCTCAGGATCAAGTTATACAGGCTGACATAATCAGTAACTTTACTGCCATGTAACCACCCCTCCAAGGCCTTCACTGAATGGTCAATGAAATCAACCCAGTCTTGTGAAGACTCCTTTTTGGTCTCTCTGAACTTTATCCTGTATTCTTCAGTGGTTAAGCCATAACCGTCCAGGAGTGCATTCTTAAGAACTTGGAAATTATTGGCATCACTTTCTTTCACAGTAAGGAGCCAATCCCTACCTTTTCCACTAAATGATAGCCATAGGATAGCAGCCCACTGCCTTTGAGGGACATCCTGTACAACACAGGCCCTCTCAAGTGCAACAAAACACTTGTTAATGTCATCCCCCTCCTTATAAGGGGGAACTATCCTGTGCAGATTCCTGGAATCATGCTCTTTTACAGGATGACTATGGGGAATACTGCTGCTGCCACCATGGGTTTCTAAACCCAACTTCTGTCTTTCCTTCTCTAATTCAAAAGACTGTCTATCCAAATCCAGCTGTTGCTTTTTAAGCTTCAGTCTGGTTTGTTCCACCCTCAACTCATTGAGTTCCCTATCTAACATTCTGTCATCAGGTTGGTGGGAGGGACATTCCTAGATACAGAGGTATGATGGGAATGAACAGAAGGAGACAAGTCCCTTACAGAAGCCACCCTAACAGCTTGGCTTACAGAAACATCACTACCAGTATGGTGAGAATAAATGCTTTTGCTATGATGTGAGACAACACTATTTGTATGGTGTGGCTCATCATCATTACCAACTGTAGGAAAGTACCATCTTGCCTGGCATGTTACCCCCATTTTTCACTGTATATATGTTGTTTTAGTTGTATGTGTCACTGGGACCCTGGTAACCCAGGGCCCCAGTGCTCATAAGTGTGCCTGAATGTGTTACCTGTGTAGTGACTAACTGTCTCACTGAGGCTCTGCTAATCAGAACCTCAGTGGTTATGCTCTCTCATTTCTTTCCAAATTGTCACTGACAGGCTAGTGACCATTTTTACCAATTTACATTGGCTTACTGGAACACCCTTATAATTCCCTAGTATATGGTACTGAGGTACCCAGGGTATTGGGGTTCCAGGAGATCCCTATGGGCTGCAGCATTTCTTTTGCCACCCATAGGGAGCTCTGACAATTCTTACACAGGCCTGCCACTGCAGCCTGAGTGAAATAACGTCCATGTTATTTCACAGCCATTTTACACTGCACTTAAGTAACTTATAAGTCACCTATATGTCTAACCTTTACCTGGTAAAGGTTATGTGCAAAGTTACTTAGTGTGAGGGCACCCTGGCACTAGCCAAGGTGCCCCCACATTGTTCAGAGCCAATTCACTGAACTTTGTGAGTGCGGGGACACCATTACACGCGTGCACTACATATAGGTCACTACCTATATGTAGCTTCACCATGGTAACTCCGAATATGGCCATGTAACATGTCTATGATCATGGAATTGCCCCCTCTATGCCATCCTGGCATTGTTGGTACAATTCCATGATCCCAGTGGTCTGTAGCACAGACCCTGGTACTGCCAGACTGCCCTTCCTGGGGTTTCACTGCAGCTGCTGCTGCTGCCAACCCCTCAGACAGGCAGCTGCCCTCCTGGGGTCCAGCCAGGCCTGGCCCAGGATGGCAGAACAAAGAACTTCCTCTGAGAGAGGGTGTGACACCCTCTCCCTTTGGAAAATGGTGTGAAGGCAGGGGAGGAGTAGCCTCCCCCAGCCTCTGGAAATGCTTTGTTGGGCACAGATGTCCCCAATTCTGCATAAGCCAGTCTACACCGGTTCAGGGACCCCTTAGCCCCTGCACTGGCGCGAAACTGGACAAAGGAAAGGGGAGTGACCACTCCCCTGACCTGCACCTCCCCTGGGAGGTGTCCAGAGCTCCTCCAGTGTGCTCCAGACCTCTGCCATCTTGGAAACAGAGGTGTCACACTGGACTGCTCTGAGTGGCCAGTGCCACCAGGTGACGTCAGAGACTCCTGCTGATAGGCTCCTTCAGGTGTTAGTAGCCTTTCCTCTCTCCTAGGTAGCCAAACCCTCTTTTCTGGCTATTTAGGGTCTCTGTCTCTGGGGAAACTTTAGATAACGAATGCATGAGCTCAGCCGAGTTCCTCTGCATCTCCCTCTTCACCTTCTGATAAGGAATCGACCGCTGACCGCGCTGGAAGCCTGCAAACCTGCAACATAGTAGCAAAGACGACTACTGCAACTCTGTAACGCTGATCCTGCCGCCTTCTCGACTGTTTTCCTGCTTGTGCATGCTGTGGGGGTAGCCTGCCTCCTCTCTGCACCAGAAGCTCCGAAGAAATCTCCCGTGGGTCGACGGAATCTTCCCCTTGCAACCGCAGGCACCAAAAGCTGCATTACCGGTCCCTTGGGTCTCCTCTCAGCACGACGAGCGAGGTCCCTCGAATCCAGCGACGCTGTCCAAGTGACCCCCACAGTCCAATGACTCTTCAGCCCAAGTTTGGTGGAGGTAAGTCCTTGCCTCACCTCGCTGGGCTGCATTGCTGGGAACCGCGACTTTGCAGCTACTCCGGCCCCTGTGCACTTCCGGCGGAAATCCTTTGTGCACAGCCAAGCCTGGGTCCACGGCACTCTAACCTGCATTGCACGACTTTCTAAGTTGGTCTCCGGCGACGTGGGACTCCTTTGTGCAACTTCGGCGAGCACCGTTTCACGTATCCTCGTAGTGCCTGTTTCTGGCACTTCTCCGGGTGCTACCTGCTTCAGTGAGGGCTCTTTGTCTTGCACGACGTCCCCTCTCTCTGCAGGTCCAATTTGCGACCTCCTGGTCCCTCCTGGGCCCCAGCAGCGTCCAAAAACTCCAAACGCACGATTTGCGTGTAGCAAGGCTTGTTGGCGTCCTTTCGGCGGGAAAGTACTTCTGCACGACTCTGCAAGGCTAGAGGGATCCTTCCACCAAAGGGAAAGTCTCTAGCCCTTTTCGTTCCTGCAGAAACCTCAGCTTCTTCTGTCCAGTCAAAGCTTCTTTGCACCCACAGCTGGCATTTCCTGGGCATCTGCCCATCTCCGACTTGCTTGTGACTTTTGGACTTGGTCCCCTTGTTCCACAGGTACCCTAGATTGGAAATCCACAGTTGTTGCATTGCTGGTTTGTGTCTTTCCTGCATTATTCCTCTAACACGACTTCTTTGTCCTTAGGGGAACTTTAGTGCACTTTGCACTCACTTTTCAGGGTCTTGGGAAGGGTTATTTTGCTAACTCTCACTATTTTCTAATAGTCCCAGCGACCCTCTACCAGGTCACATAGGTTTGGGGTCCATTCGTGGTTCGCATTCCACTTCTGGAGTATATGGTTTGTGTTGCCCCTATCCCTATGTTTCCCCATTGCATCCTATTGTAACTATACATTGTTTGCACTGTTTTCTAAGACTATACTGCATATTTTTGCTATTGTGTATATATATCTTGTGTATATTTCCTATCCTCTCACTGAGGGTACACTCTAAGATACTTTGGCATATTGTCATAAAAATAAAGTACCTTTATTTTTAGTATAACTGTGTATTGTGTTTTCTTATGATATTGTGCATATGACACTAAGTGGTACTGTAGTAGCTTCACACGTCTCCTAGTTCAGCCTAAGCTGCTCTGCTAAGCTACCATTATCTATCAGCCTAAGCTGCTAGACACACTATACACTAATAAGGGATAACTGTGCCTTGTGCAAGGTGCAAGTACCCCTTGGTACTCACTACAAGCCAGTCCAGCCTCCTACATTGGTTGTGCAGTGGTGGGATAAGTGCTTGAGACTACTTACCACTCTTGTCATTGTACTTTTCATAAGAGAAAAATATACAAAACAAGGTCAGTGTATATACACATAGCCAAAAAGTTTTGCATTTCCTCTTTTCACTCTTTTCTAAGTGCTGAAAAGTACTCCAAAACTTTCAAAAAGTTCTTAAAAGTTTTAAAAAGTTTTTTCTGTCTTTCCAAAAAGTTCTGAAAACTTTTTTCTCTTTTTCTATCACTTTAACTCTCTCTAAAAAATGTCTGGCACAGGAAAAAATGTTGAACTGTCCAAACTTGCATATGATCACCTTAGCTGGAAAGGAGCAAGGAGTCCCTGCATAGAGAGAGGTTTGAGTGTAGGGAAGAATCCTTCCTTAGAACTGTTAATTAATATGCTTAGAGTACAGGATAAGGCCATAAGTGCCCAATCTGTAGAAAAAGTAGCTAATGGTTCTCAATCTGATCCAGGGACTCCCCCAGGAAAAGGTTCAGGAAAGAAACTTCTCAGCCTGCCCATTACTAGACAGTCTAGCATAGTTGGTACAGAGGTGGAATCACACCATACTGATGGGGTGCTCTCACATTATGCTGGTAGCCAAGCTGTTAGGGTGCCCTCTGTAAGGGACAGGTCTCCTTCTGTTCATTCCCATCATACCTCTGTATCTAGAAATGTCCCTCCCACCCACCCTGATGACAGATTGTTAGAAAGGGAGCTCAATAGATTGAGAGTGGAACAAACCAGACTGAAGCTCAAGACGCAACAGCTGGATTTGGATAGACAGTCTTTAGAAATAGAGAGGGAAAGACAGAAGTTGGGTTTAGATACCCATGGTGGCAGCAGCAGTATTCCCCATAGTCATCCTGCAAAAGAGCATGATTCCAGGAATCTGCACAAGATAGTTCCCCCTTATAAGGAGGGGGATGACATTAACAAGTGGTTTGCTGCACTTGAGAGGGCCTGTGCTGTACAGGATGTCCCTCAAAAGCAGTGGGCTGCTATCCTATGGCTATCATTTAGTGGAAAAGGTAGGGATAGGCTCCTTACAGTGAAAGAAAATGATGCCAATAATTTCCAAGTTCTTAAGAATGCACTCCTGGATGGTTATGGCTTAACCACTGAACAGTACAGGATAAAGTTCAGAGAGACCAAAAAGGAGTCTTCACAAGACTGGGTTGATTTCATTGACGAGGCAGTGAAGGCCTTGGAGGGGTGGTTACATGGCAGTAAAGTTACTGATTATGACAGCCTGTATAACTTGATCCTGAGAGAGCATATTCTTAATAATTGTGTGTCTGATTTGTTGCACCAGTACTTGGTGGACTCTGATCTGACCTCTCCCCAAGAATTGGGAAAGAAGGCAGACAAATGGGTCAGAACAAGAGTGAACAGAAAAGTTCATACATGGGGTGACAAAGATGGCAACAAAAAGAAGGATGGTAAGTCTTCTGACAAAGGTGGGGACAAATCTAAAAATGAGTCTTCATCAGGCCCACAAAAACACTCTGGTGGGGGTGGTGGGTCCAAATCCTCCTTTAATCAGAACAAGGAAAAGAAACCATGGTGCTATTTATGTAAAATAAAAGGCCATTGGACAACAGATCCCAGTTGTCGAAAGAAAGGCACCACAGCTCCTACCACTACAACCCCTACTGCTACACCTAGTGTCCCTACTAATAGCAGTGGTGGTGGGAGCAAACCTACTAATAGCCAATCCAAGGGAGTAGCTGGGCTCACTTTTGGTAATTTAGTTGGGGTTGGTCTGATTAGGGAGACCACAGAGGCTACTTTAGTCTCTGAAGGGGCTATTGATTTAGCCACTTTGGTTGCTTGCCCCCATAACTTGGAGAAGTACAAGCAACTAACCCTAATAAATGGTGTTGCGGTCCAGGCCTACAGGGACACAGGTGCCAGTGTCACAATGTTGATTGAGAAACTGGTGCACCCTGAACAACACATACTTAGACACCAGTACCAAGTAACCGATGCTCACAACATAGCACAAAGCCACCCCATGGCTGTTGTAAATCTCAACTGGGGGGGGTAACTGGTCCAAAGAAAGTTGTGGTAGCTTCAGATTTACCTGTAGACTGTCTATTAGGGAATGATTTGGAGACATCAGCTTGGTCGGATGTGGAGTTGGAGGCCCATGCAGCAATGCTGGGCATTCCAGGGCATATTTTTGCTTTGACAAGGGCTCAGGCCAAAAAGCAAAAAGGACAGGGAAGCTTGGATCCTGGAACAATGGACCAAGTGCTCCCTAAAGCTAGGGCTAGTAGAAGCAAACCACTTCCTACTATCCCTCCCTCTACAGTGGATTCAACTTCTGAGGAAGAAGAATTCCCTCCCTGTGCAGAACCTACACCAGAGGAGCTGGAAGCAGACACTGCTGAGCTTTTGGGTGAAGGGGGGCCTGCCAGGGAGGAGCTGAGTGTGGCACAGCAAACCTGTCCCACATTAGAGGGTATCAGACAGCAAGCTGTCAAACAGGCTAATGGGGATGTCAGTGACTCTCACAGAGTTTACTGGGAGGACAACCTCTTGTACACTGAGCATAGGGATCCTAAACCTGGAGCTGCCAGGAGATTAGTGATTCCTCAGGAGTACAGAAAGTTCCTCCTAACACTGGCACATGACATTCCCTTAGCTGGGCACCTGGGTCAAATGAAAACTTGGGACAGATTGGTACCATTGTTTCATTGGCCTAGGATGTCTGAGGACACAAAGGAATTTTGTAAGTCCTGTGAAACCTGTCAAGCCAGTGGCAAAACAGGTGGCACTCCAAAGGCACCCCTTATCCCACTGCCTGTGGTTGGGGTTCCCTTTGAAAGGGTAGGGGTTGACATAGTTGGCCCCCTTGACCCTCCTACTGCTTCAGGCAATAGGTTTATCTTAGTGGTAGTGGACCATGCCACAAGATATCCTGAAGCTATTCCTTTAAGGACCACTACAGAACCTGCAGTGGCAAAGGCCCTCCTGGGAATATTTTCCAGGGTGGGCTTCCCAAAGGAAGTAGTATCAGACAGGGGAAACAATTTCATGTCTGCATACTTAAAGGCCATGTGGAAGGAGTGTGGTGTAACTTACAAGTTCACAACACCCTATCATCCACAAACAAATGGACTGGTGGAGAGATTTAATAAAACTCTCAAAGGCATGATTATGGGACTCCCTGAAAAACTCCGCAGGAGATGGGATATCCTTCTACCATGCCTCCTTTTTGCCTACAGGGAGGTACCCCAGAAAGGAGTGGGCTTCAGCCCCTTTGAACTTCTTTTTGGACACCCTGTTAGGGGTCCACTCACACTTGTAAAGGAGGGTTGGGAACAACCTTTAAAAGCTCCTAAGCAGGATATTGTGGATGATGTACTTGGCCTCAGATCAAGGATGGCTGAGTACATGAAAAAGGCCAGTAAAAACCTTCAGGCCAGCCAAGAGCTCCAGAAGCAATGGCATGATCAGAAGGCTGTTTTGGTTCAGTACCAACCAGGGCAGAAAGTGTGGGTCTTGGAGCCTGTGGCCCCAAGAGCACTCCAAGATAAATGGAGTGGACCCCACACAATTGTTGAAAAGAAGGGTGACGTCACCTACTTGGTTGACTTAGGCACTGCCAGGAGTCCCCTTAGGGTGCTCCATGTCAACCGCCTGAAACCCTACTATGACAGGGCTGATCTCACCCTGCTCATGGCAACTGATGAGGGACAGGAAGAAGACAGTGATCCTCTACCTGATCTCTTCTCTTCCACAGAACAAGATGCTCTTGTGGAAGGTGTAGTTTTGGCTGATTGTCTTACTGCTGAGCAGAAAGACAATTGCATAAATCTCCTAGGACAATTTTCAGAACTCTTCTCTACTGTGCCAGGCACCACTTCTTGGTGTGAGCACACTATAGATACTGGAGACAGTTTACCTGTCAAAAGTAAAATCTATAGGCAGCCTGACCATGTCAGGGACTGCATAAAGCAAGAAGTTCAGAAAAGGTTGGAACTAGGAGTGGTTGAACACTCTGACAGTCCATGGGCTTCCCCTGTGGTACTGGTACCAAAACCCAATTCTAAAGATGGAAAGAAAGAAATGCGGTTTTGTGTAGATTATAGAGGTCTCAACTTGGTAACCAAAACTGATGCTCACCCTATACCCAGGGCAGATGAGCTCATAGATACACTGGCATCTGCCAAGTATCTAAGCACTTTTGATTTGACTGCAGGGTATTGGCAGATCAAATTGTCAGAAGATGCTAAACCTAAGACTGCATTTTCTACCATTGGAGGACATTACCAGTTTACTGTAATGCCTTTTGGTTTGAAAAATGCACCTGCCACTTTTCAGAGGTTGGTGAACACAGTCCTGCAAGGGCTGGAAGCTTTCAATGCAGCATATTTGGACGATATAGCTGTCTTTAGCTCCAGCTGGGATGATCACCTGGTCCACCTATGGAAAGTTTTAGAGGCCCTGCAAAAGGCAGGCCTCACTATCAAGGCTCCAAAGTGCCAGATAGGGCAGGGTAAGGTGGTTTATCTGGGACACCTTGTTGGTGGGGAACAGATTGCACCACTTCAGGGGAAAATCCAAACTATTATTGATTGGGTTCCCCCTACCACTCAGACTCAGGTGAGAGCCTTCCTAGGCCTCACTGGGTATTACAGGAGGTTCATTAAGAACTATGGCTCCATTGCAGCCCCTCTTAATGACCTCACATCCAAAAAAATGCCTAAAAAGGTATTATGGACAGCAAGCTGTCAGAAAGCTTTTGAGGAGCTGAAGCAGGCCATGTGCTCTGCACCTGTCCTGAAAAGCCCTTGTTACTCTAAAAAATTCGATGTCCAAACTGATGCATCTGAATTAGGAGTAGGGGCAGTCCTATCACAACTTAATTCTGAGGGCCAGGATCAACCTGTTGCTTTTATTAGTAGAAGGTTGACCCCTAGAGAAAAGCGTTGGTCTGCCATTGAGAGGGAGGCCTTTGCTGTGGTCTGGGCTCTGAAGAAGTTGAGGCCATACCTGTTTGGCACTCACTTCATTGTTCAGACAGACCACAAACCTCTACTTTGGCTAAAACAAATGAAAGGTGAAAATCCTAAATTGTTGAGGTGGTCCATATCCCTACAGGGAATGGACTATACAGTGGAACATAGACCTGGGAGTAGCCACTCCAATGCAGATGGACTCTCCAGATATTTCCACTTAGACAATGAAGACTCATCAGGTAATGGCTAGTCTTATTGTCCTTCGTTTGGGGGGGGTTGTGTAGGAAAGTACCAACTTGCCTGGCATGTTACCCCCATTTTTCACTGTATATATGTTGTTTTAGTTGTATGTGTCACTGGGACCCTGGTAACCCAGGGCCCCAGTGCTCATAAGTGTTCCTGAATGTGTTACCTGTGTAGTGACTAACTGTCTCACTGAGGCTCTGCTAATCAGAACCTCAGTGGTTATGCTCTCTCATTTCTTTCCAAATTGTCACTGACAGGCTAGTGACCATTTTTACCAATTTGCATTGGCTTACTGGAACACCCTTATAATTCCCTAGTATATGGTACTGAGGTACCCAGGGTATTGGGGTTCCAGGAGATCCCTATGGGCTGCAGCATTTCTTTTGCCACCCATAGGGAGCTCTGACAATTCTTACACAGGCCTGCCACTGCAGCCTGAGTGAAATAACGTCCACGTTATTTCACAGCCATTTTACACTGCACTTAAGTAACTTATAAGTCACCTATATGTCTAACCTTTACCTGGTAAAGGTTAGGTGCAAACTTACTTAGTGTGAGGGCACCCTGGCTCTAGCCAAGGTGCCCCCACATTATTCAGAGCCAATTCACTGAACTTTGTGAGTGCGGGGACACCATTACACGCGTGCACTACATATAGGTCACTACCTATATGTAGCTTCACCATGGTAACTCCGAATATGGCCATGTAACATGTCTATGATCATGGAATTGCCCCCTCTATGCCATCCTGGCATTGTTGGTACAATTCCATGATCCCAGTGGTCTGTAGCACAGACCCTGGTACTGCCAGACTGCCCTTCCTGGGGTTTCACTGCAGCTGCTGCTGCTGCCAACCGCTCAGACAGGCAGCTGCCCTCCTGGGGTCCAGCCAGGCCTGGCCCAGGATGGCAGAACAAAGAACTTCCTCTGAGAGAGGGTGTGACACCCTCTCCCTTTGGAAAATGGTGTGAAGGCAGGGGAGGAGTAGCCTCCCCCAGCCTCTGGAAATGCTTTGTTGGGCACAGATGTGCCCAATTCTGCATAAGCCAGTCTACACCGGTTCAGGGACCCCTTAGCCCCTGCTCTGGCGCGAAACTGGACAAAGGAAAGGGGAGTGACCACTCCCCTGACCTGCACCTCCCCTGGGAGGTGTCCAGAGCTCCTCCAGTGTGCTCCAGACCTCTGCCATCTTGGAAACAGAGGTGCTGCTGGCACACTGGACTGCTCTGAGTGGCCAGTGCCACCAGGTGACGTCAGAGACTCCTGCTGATAGGCTCCTTCAGGTGTTAGTAGCCTCTCCTCTCTCCTAGGTAGCCAAACCCTCTTTTCTGGCTATTTAGGGTCTCTGTCTCTGGGGAAACTTTAGATAACGAATGCATGAGCTCAGCCGAGTTCCTCTGCATCTCCCTCTTCACCTTCTGATAAGGAATCGACCGCTGACCGCGCTGGAAGCCTGCAAACCTGCAACATAGTAGCAAAGACGACTACTGCAACTCTGTAACGCTGATCCTGCCGCCTTCTCGACTGTTTTCCTGCTTGTGCATGCTGTGGGGGTAGCCTGCCTCCTCTCTGCACCAGAAGCTCCGAAGAAATCTCCCGTGGGTCGACGGAATCTTCCCCCTGCAACCGCAGGCACCAAAAGCTGCATTACCAGTCCCTTGGGTCTCCTCTCAGCACGACGAGCGAGGTCCCTCGAATCCAGCGACGCTGTCCAAGTGACCCCCACAGTCCAGTGACTCTTCAGCCCAAGTTTGGTGGAGGTAAGTCCTTGCCTCACCTCGCTGGGCTGCATTGCTGGGAACCGCGACTTTGCAGCTACTCCGGCCCCTGTGCACTTCCGGCGGAAATCCTTTGTGCACAGCCAAGCCTGGGTCCACGGCACTCTAACCTGCATTGCACGACTTTCTAAGTTGGTCTCCGGCGACGTGGGACTCCTTTGTGCAACTTCGGCGAGCACCGTTTCACGCATCCTTGTAGTGCCTGTTTCTGGCACTTCTCTGGGTGCTACCTGCTTCAGTGAGGGCTCTTTGTCTTGCTCGACGTCCCCTCTCTCTGCAGGTCCAATTTGCGACCTCCTGGTTCCTCCTGGGCCCCAGCAGCGTCCAAAAACGCCAAACGCACGATTTGCGTGTAGCAAGGCTTGTTGGCGTTCTTCCGGAGGGAAAATACTTTTGCCCAACTCCCCAAGGCGAGAGGGATCCTTCCACCAAAGGGAAAGTCTCTAGCCCTTTTCGTTCCTGCAGAAACCTCAGCTTCTTCTGTCCAGTCGAAGCTTCTTTGCACCCGCAGCTCGCATTTCCTGGGCATCTGCCCATCTCCGACTTGCTTGTGACTTTTGGACTTGGTCCCCTTGTTCCACAGGTACCCTAGATTGGAAATCCACAGTTGTTGCATTGCTGGTTTGTGTCTTTCCTGCATTATTCCTCTAACACGACTTCTTTGTCCTTAGGGGAACTTTAGTGCACTTTGCACTCACTTTTCAGGGTCTTGGGGAGGGTTATTTTGCTAACTCTCACTATTTTCTAATAGTCCCAGCGACCCTCTACCAGGTCACATAGGTTTGGGGTCCATTCGTGGTTCGCATTCCACTTCTGGAGTATATGGTTTGTGTTGCCCCTATCCCTATGTTTCCCCATTGCATCCTATTGTAACTATACAATGTTTGCACAGTTTTCTAAGACTATACTGCATATTTTTGCTATTGTGTATATATATCTTGTGTATATTTCCTATCCTCTCACTGAGGGTACACTCTAAGATACTTTGGCATATTGTCATAAAAATAAAGTACCTTTATTTTTAGTATAACTGTGTATTGTGTTTTCTTATGATATTGTGCATATGACACTAAGTGGTACTGTAGTAGCTTCACACGTCTCCTAGTTCAGCCTAAGCTGCTCTGCTAAGCTACCATTATCTATCAGCCTAAGCTGCTAGACACCCTATACACTAATAAGGGATAACTGGGCCTGGTGCAAGGTGCAAGTACCCCTTGGTACTCACTACAAGCCAGTCCAGCCTCCTACACCAACTATGCTAGACTGTCTAGTAATGGGCAGGCTAGAAAGTTTCTTTCCTGAATCTTTTCCTGGGGGAGTCCCTGAATCAGATTGGGAACTATTAGGTACTTTTTCAACAGATGAGGCACCTATGGCCTTATCTTGTTCTCTAAGCATGTTAATTAACAGTTCCAAGGAAGGATTCCTCCCAACACTCAAACCTCTCTCTACACAGAGACTCCTTGCTCTTTTCCAGCTAAGGTTGTCATATGCAAGTTTGGACAGATCAACATTTTGGCCTGTGCCAGACATTTTTAGAGAGAGTTAAAGTGATAGAAAAAGACAAAAAAGTTTCCAGAACTTTTTGGAAAGACAGAAAAATAACTTTTTAAACTTTTAAGAACTTTTTGAAAGTTTAGAAGTACTTTTCAGCACTTAGAAAACAGTGAAAAGAGGAAATGCAAAACTTTTTAGCTATGTGTACACAAACTGAACTTGTTTTGTATATTTTTCTCTTATGAAAAGTACAATGACAAGAGTGGTAAGTAGTCTCAAAGCACTTATCCCACCGCTGCACAACCAATGTAGGAGGCTGGACTGGCTTGTAGTGAGTACCAAGTGGTACTTGCGCCTTGCACCAGGCCCAGTTATCCCTTATTAGTGTATAGGGTGTCTAGCAGCTTAGGCTGATAGATAATGGTAGCTTAGCAGAGCAGCTTAGGCTGAACTAGGAGACGTGTGAAGCTACTACAGTACCACAAGTGTCACTTGCACAATACCATAAGAAAACACAATACACAGTTATACTCAAAATAAAGGTACTTTATTTTTATGACAATATGTCACAGTATCTCAGAGTGTACCCTCAGAGTGAGGATAGCAAATATACACAAGTTATATGTACACAGTACTAAAAATATGCAGTATAGTCTTAGAAAACAGTGCAAACAATGTATAGTTACAATAGGATGCAATGGAGACACATAGGGATAGGGGCAACACAAACCATATACTCCAAAAGTGGAATGCGAACCACGAATGGACCCCAAACCTATGTGACCTTGTAGAGGGTTGCTGGGACTATTAGAAAATAGTGAGAGTTAGAAAATTAGCCCTCCCCAAGACCCTGAAAAGTGAGTGCAAAGTGCACTGAAGTTCCCCAAAAGACAAAGAAGTCATGATAGAGGAATAAGGCAGGAAAGTCACAAACCAACAATGCAACAACTGTGGACTTCCAATCTAGGGTACCTTTGGAACAAGGGGACAAAGTCCAAAAGTCACAAGCAAGTCGGAGATGGGCAGATGCCCAGGAAATGCCAGCTGCGGCTGCAAAGAAGCTTCGACTGGACAGAAGAAGCTGTGGTTTCTGCAGGAACGAAAAGGGCTAGAGACTTCCCCTTTGTTGGACGGATCCCTCTTGCCTTGGAGAGTCATGCAAAAGTGCTTCCCCGCCAAAAGGACGCCAACAAGCCTTGCTAGCTGCAAATCGTGTGGTTGGCGTTTTTGGACGCTGCTGAGGCCCAGGAGGGACCAGGAGGTCGCAAATTTGACCAGCAGAGAGAGGGGATGACGAGCAAGACAAGGAGCCCTCTCTGAAGCAGGTAGATCCCGTAGAAGTGCCAGAAACAGGCACTACAAGGATGCGTTAAACGGTGCTGGCCGAAGTTGCACAAAGGAGTCCCACGTCGCCGGAGACCAACTTAGAAAGTCGTGCAATGCAGGTTAGAGTGCCGTGGACCCAGGCTTGCTGTGCTCAAAGGATTTCCGCCGGAAGTGCACAGGGGCCGGAGAAGTTGCAAAAGTCACGGTTATCAACAATGCAGTCTGGAGTGGGGAGACAAGGACTTACCTCCACCAAACTCGGACTGAAGAGTCACTGGACTGTGGGAGTCACTTGGACAGAGTTGCTGGATTCAAGGGACCTCGCTCGTCATGCTGAGAGGAGACCCAAGGGACCGGTAATGCAGCTTTTTGGTGCCTGCGGTTGCAGGGGGAAGATTCCGTCGACCCACGGGAGATTTCTTCGGAGCTTCTGGTGCAGAGAGGAGGCAGACTACCCCCACAGCATGCACAAGCAGGAAAACAGTCGAGAAGGCGGCAGGATCAGCGTTACAGAGTTGCAGTAGTCGTCTTTGCTACTATGTTGCAGGTTTGCAGGCTTCCAGCGCGGTCAGCAGTCGTTTCCTTATCAGAAGGTGAAGAGAGAGATGCAGAGGAGCTCGGATGAGCTCTTGCATTCGTTATCTAAAGTTTCCCCAGAGACAGAGACCCTAAATAGCCAGAAAAGAGGGTTTGGCTACCTAGGAGAGAGGATAGGCTACTAACACCTGAAGGAGCCTATCAGCAGGAGTCTCTGACGTCACCTGGTGGCACTGGCCACTCAGAGCAGTCCAGTGTGCCAGCAGCACCTCTGTTTCCAAGATGGCAGAGGTCTGGAGCACACTGGAGGAGCACTGGACACCTCCCAGGGGAGGTGCAGGTCAGGGGAGTGGTCACTCCCCTTTCCTTTGTCCAGTTTCGCACCAGAGCAGGGGCTAAGGGGTCCCTGAACTGGTGTAGACTGGCTTATGCAGAATTGGGCACATCTGTGCCCAAGAAAGCATTTCCAGAGGCTGGGGGAGGCTACTCCTCCCCTGCCTTCACACCATTTTCCAAAGGGAGAGGGTGTAACACCATCTCTCAGAGGAAGTCCTTTGTTCTGCCATCCTGGGACAAGCCTGGCTTGACCCCAGGGGGGGCAGAAACCTGTCTGAGGGGTTGGCAGCAGCAGCAGCTGCAGTGAAACCCCAGGAAAGGCAGTTTGGCAGTACCAGTGTCTGTGCTACAGACCACTGGGATCATGGAATTGTCCCAATAATGCTAGGATGGCATAGAGGGGGCAATTCCATGATCTTAGACATGTTACATGGCCATATTCGGAGTTACCATTGTGAAGCTACATATAGGTAGTGACCTATATGTAGTGCACGCGTGTAATGGTGTCCCCGCACTCACAAAGTTCAGGGAATTGGCCCTGAACAATGTGGGGGCACCTTGGCTAGTGCCAGGGTGCCCTCACACTAAGTAACTTTGCACCTAACCTTTACCAGGTAAAGGTTAGACATATAGGTGACTTATAAGTTACTTAAGTGCAGTGTAAAATGGCTGTGAAATAACGTGGACATTATTTCACTCAGGCTGCAGTGGCAGGCCTGTGTAAGAATTGTTAGGGCTCCCTATGGGTGGCAAAAGAAATGCTGCAGCCCATAGGGATCTCCTGGAACCCCAATACCCTGGGTACCTCAGTACCATATACTAGGGAATTATAAGGGTGTTCCAGTAAGCCAATGTAAATTGGTAAAAATGGTCACTAGCCTGTTAGTGACAATTTGGAAAGAAATGAGAGAGCATAACCACTGAGGTTCTGATTAGCAGAGCCTCAGTGAGCCAGTTAGTCACTACACAGGTAACACATTCAGGCACACTTATGAGCACTGGGGCCCTGGGTTACCAGGGTCCCAATGACACATACAACTAAAACAACATATATACAGTGAAAAATGGGGGTAACATGCCAGGCAAGATGGTACTTTCCTACACAACCCCCCCCCAAACGAAGGACAATAAGACTAGCCATTACCTGATGAGTCTTCATTGTCTAAGTGGAAATATCTGGAGAGTCCATCTGCATTGGAGTGGCTACTCCCAGGTCTATGTTCCACTGTATAGTCCATTCCCTGTAGGGATATGGACCACCTCAACAATTTAGGATTTTCACCTTTCATTTGTTTTAGCCAAAGTAGAGGTCTGTTGTCTGTCTGAACAATGAAGTGAGTGCCAAACAGGTATGGCCTCAACTTCTTCAGAGCCCAGACCACAGCAAAGGACTCCCTCTCAATGGCAGACCAACGCTTTTCTCTAGGGGTCAACCTCCTACTAATAAAAGCAACAGGTTGATCCTGGCCCTTAGAATTAAGTTGTGATAGGACTGCCCCTACTCCTAATTCAGATGCATCAGTTTGGACATAGAATTTTTTAGAGTAACAAGGGCTTTTCAGGACAGGTGCAGAGCACATGGCCTGCTTCAGCTCCTCAAAAGCTTTCTGACAGCTTGCTGTCCACAATACCTTTTTAGGCATTTTCTTGGATGTGAGGTCATTAAGAGGGGCTGCAATGGAGCATAGTTCTTAATGAACCTCCTGTAATACCCAGTGAGGCCTAGGAAGGCTCTCACCTGAGTCTGAGTGGTAGGGGGAACCCAACCAATAATAGTTTGGATTTTCCCCTGAAGTGGTGCAATCTGTTCCCCACCAACAAGGTGTCCCAGATAAACCACCTTACCCTGCCCTATCTGGCACTTTGAAGCCTTGATAGTGAGGCCTGCCTTTTGCAGAGCCTCCAAAACTTTCCATAGGTGGACCAGGTGATCATCCCAGCTGGAGCTAAAGACAGCTATATCATCCAAATATGCTGCACTGAAAGCTTCCAGCCCTTGCAGGACTGTGTTCACCAACCTCTGAAAAGTGGCAGGTGCATTTTTCAAACCAAAAGGCATTACAGTAAACTGGTAATGTCCTCCAATGGTAGAAAATGCAGTCTTAGGTTTAGCATCTTCTGACAATTTGATCTGCCAATACCCTGCAGTCAAATCAAAAGTGCTTAGATACTTGGCAGATGCCAGTGTATCTATGAGCTTATCTGCCCTGGGTATAGGGTGAGCATCAGTTTTGGTTACCAAGTTGAGACCTCTATAGTCTACACAAAACCTCATTTCCTTCTTTCCATCTTTAGAATTGGGTTTTGGTACCAGTACCACAGGAGAAGCCCATGGACTGTCAGAGTGCTCAACCACTCCTAGTTCCAACATTTTCTGAACTTCTTGCTTTATGCAGTCCCTGACATGGTCAGGCTGCCTATAGATCTTACTTTTGACAGGTAAACTGTCTCCAGTATCTATAGTGTGCTCACACCAAGATGTGGTGCCTGGCACAGTAGAGAAGAGTTCTGAAAATTGTCCTAGGAGATTTATGCAATTATCTTTCTGCTCAGCAGTAAGACAATCAGCCAAAACTACACCTTCCACAAGAGCATCTTGTTCTGTGGAAGAGAAGAGATCAGGTAGAGGATCACTGTCTTCTTCCTGTCCCTCATCAGTTGCCATGACCAGGGTGAGATCTGCCCTGTCATAGTAGGGTTTCAGGCGGTTGACATGAAGCACCCTAAGGGGACTCCTGGCAGTGCCTAAGTCAACCAAGTAGGTGACTTCACCCTTCTGTTCAACAATTGTGTGGGGTCCACTCCATTTATCTTGGAGTGCTCTTGGGGCCACAGGCTCCAAGACCCACACTTTCTGCCCTGGTTGGTACTGAACCAAAACAGCCTTCTGATCATGCCATTGCTTCTGGAGCTCTTGGCTGGCCTGAAGGTTTTTACTGGCCTTTTTCATGTACTCAGCCATCCTTGATCTGAGGCCAAGTACATAATCCACAATATCCTGCTTAGGAGCTTTTAAAGGTTGTTCCCAACCCTCCTTTACAAGTGTGAGTGGACCCCTAACAGGGTGTCCAAAAAGAAGTTCAAAGGGGCTGAAGCCCACTCCTTTCTGGGGTACCTCCCTGTAGGCAAAAAGGAGGCATGGTAGAAGGATATCCCATCTCCTGCGGAGTTTTTCAGGGAGACCCATAATCATGCCTTTGAGAGTTTTATTAAATCTCTCCACCAGTCCATTTGTTTGTGGATGATAGGGTGTTGTGAACTTGTAAGTTACACCACACTCCTTCCACATGGCCTTTAAGTATGCAGACATGAAATTGCTTCCTCTGTCTGATACTACTTCCTTTGGGAAGCCCACTCTGGAAAATATTCCCAGGAGGGCCTTTGCCACTGCAGGAGCTGTAGTGGTCCTTAAAGGAATAGCTTCAGGATATCTTGTGGCATGGTCCACTACCACCAAGATAAACCTATTGCCTGAAGCAGTAGGAGGGTCAAGGGGGCCAACTATGTCAACCCCTACCCTTTCAAAGGGAACCCCAACCACAGGCAGTGGGATAAGGGGTGCCTTTGGAGTGCCACCTGTCTTGCCACTGGCTTGACAGGTTTCACAGGACTTACAAAATTCCTTTGTGTCCTCAGACATCCTAGGCCAATGAAACAATGGTACCAATCTGTCCCAAGTTTTCATTTGACCCAGGTGCCCAGCTAAGGGAATGTCATGTGCCAGTGTTAGGAGGAACTTTCTGTACTCCTGAGGAATCACTAATCTCCTGGCAGCTCCAGGTTTAGGATCCCTATGCTCAGTGTACAAGAGGTTGTCCTCCCAGTAAACTCTGTGAGAGTCACTGACATCCCCATTAGCCTGTTTGACAGCTTGCTGTCTGAGACCATCTAATGTGGGACAGGTTTGCTGTGCCACACTCAGCTCCTCTCTGGCAGGCCCCCCTTCACCCAAAAGCTCAGCAGTGTCTGCTTCCAGCTCCTCTGGTGTAGGTTCTGCACAGGGAGGGAATTCTTCTTCCTCAGAAGTAGAATCCACTGTAGAGGGAGGGATAGTAGGAAGTGGTTTGCTTCTACTAGCCCTAGCTTTAGGGAGCACTTGGTCCATTGTTCCAGGATCCAAGCTTCCCTGTCCTTTTTGCTTTTTGGCCTGAGCCCTTGTCAAAGCAAAAATATGCCCTGGAATGCCCAGCATTGCTGCATGGGCCTCCAACTCCACATCTGACCAAGCTGATGTCTCCAAATCATTCCCTAATAGACAGTCTACAGGTAAATCTGAAGCTACCACAACTTTCGTTGGACCAGTTACCCCCCCCCAGTTGAGATTTACAACAGCCATGGGGTGGCTTTGTGTTATGTTGTGAGCATCGGTTACTTGGTACTGGTGTCCAAGTATGTGTTGTTCAGGGTGCACCAGTTTCTCAATCACCATTGTGACACTGGCACCTGTGTCCCTGTAGGCCTGGACCTCAACACCATTTATTAGGGTTAGTTGCTTGTACTTCTCCAAGCTATGGGGGCAAGCAACCAAAGTGGCTAAATCAACAGCCCCTTCAGAGACTAAAGTAGCCTCTGTGGTCTCCCTAATCAGACCAACCCCAACTAAATTACCAAAAGTGAGCCCAGCTACTCCCTTGGATTGGCTATTAGTAGGTTTGCTCCCACCACCACTGCTATTAGTAGGGACACTAGGTGTAGCAGTAGGGGTTGTAGTGGTAGGAGCTGTGGTGCCTTTCTTTGGACAACTGGGATCTGTTGTCCAATGGCCTTTTATTTTACATAAATAGCACTATGGTTTCTTTTCCTTGTTCTGATTAAAGGAGGATTTGGACCCACCAACCCCACCAGAGTGTTTTTGTGGGCCTGATGAAGACTCATTTTTAGATTTGTCCCCACCCTTGTCAGAAGACTTACCATCCTTCTTTTTGTTGCCATCTTTGTCACCCCCTGTATGAACTTTTCTGTTCACTCTTGTTCTGACCCATTTGTCTGCCTTCTTTCCCAATTCTTGGGGAGAGGTCAGATCAGAGTCCACCAAGTACTGGTGCAACAAATCAGACACACAATTATTAAGAATATGCTCTCTCAGGATCAAGTTATACAGGCTGTCATAATCAGTAACTTTACTGCCATGTAACCACCCCTCCAAGGCCTTCACTGAATGGTCAATAAAATCAACCCAGTCTTGTGAAGACTCCGTTTTGGTCTTTCTGAACTTTATCCTGTACTGTTCAGTGGTTAAGCCATAACCATCCAGGAGTGCATTCTTAAGAACTTGGAAATTGTTAGCATCATTTTCTTTCACAGTAAGGAGCCTATCCCTACCTTTTCCACTAAATGATAGCCATAGGATAGCAGCCCACTGCCTTTGAGGGACATCCTGTACAACACAGGCCCTCTCAAGTGCAGCAAACCACTTGTTAATGTCATCCCCCTCCTTATAAGGGGGAACTATCTTGTGCAGATTCCTGGAATCATGCTCTTTTGCAGGATGACTATGGGGAATACTGCTGCTGCCACCATGGGTATCTAAACCCAACTTCTGTCTTTCCTTCTCTAATTCAAAAGACTGTCTATCCAAATCCAGCTGTTGCTTTTTAAGCTTCAGTCTGGTTTGTTCCACCCTCAACTTATTGAGTTCCCTTTCTAACATTCTGTCATCAGGGTTGGTGGGAGGGACATTTCTAGAAACAGAGCTATGATGGGAATGAACAGAAGGAGACCTGTCCCTTACAGAAGGCACCCTAACAGCTTGGTTTACAGAAACATTACTACCAGTATGGTGAGAATATATGCTTTTGCTATGATGTGAGACAACACTATTTATTTGGTGTGGCTCATCATCATTACCATCTATGCTAGATTGTCTAGTAATGGGCAGGCTAGGAAGTTTCTTTCCTGAATCTTTTCCTGGGGGAGTCCCTGAATCAGATTGAGAACTATTAGGTACTTTTTCAACAGATGGGGCAGCTATGGCCTTATCCTGTTCTCTAAGCATGTTAAGTAACAGTTCCAAGGAAGGATTCTTCCCTACACTCAAACCTCTCTCTATACAGAGACTCCTTGCTCTTTTCCAGCTAAGGTTGTCATATGCAAGTTTGGACAGATCAACACTTTGGCCTGTGCCAGACATTTTTTAAAGTGATAGAAAAAGAGAAAAAAGTTTTCAGAACTTTTTGGAAAGACAGAAAAAAACTTTTTAAACTTTTAAGAACTTTTTGAAAGTTTAGAAGTACTTTTCAGCACTTAGAAAAGAGTGAAAAGAGAAAATGCAAAACTTTTTTGGCTATGTGTATATACACTGACCTTGTTTTGTATATTTTTCTCTTATGAAAAGTACAATGACAAGAGTGGTAAGTAGTCTCAAGCACTTATCCCACCACTGCACAACCAATGTAGGAGGCTGGACTGGCTTGTAGTGAGTACCAAGGGGTACTTGCACCTTGCACCAGGCCCAGTTATCCCTTATTAGTGTATAGGGTGTCTAGCAGCTTAGGCTGATAGATAATGGTAGCTTAGCAGAGCAGCTTAGGCTGAACTAGGAGACGTGTGAAGCCACTACAGTACCACTCAGTGTCATATGCACAATATCATAAGAAAACACAATACACAGTTATACTAAAAATAAAGGTACTTTATTTTTATGACAATATACCAAAGTATCTTAGAGTGTACCCTCAGTGAGAGGATAGGAAATATACACAAGATATATATACACAATAGCAAAAATATGCAGTATAGTCTTAGAAAACAGTGCAAACAATGTATAGTTACAATAGGATGCAATGGGGAAACATAGGGATAGGGGCACCACAAACCATATACTCCAAAAGTGGAATGCGAACCACGAATGGACCCCAAACCTATGTGACCTTGTAGAGGGTCGCTGGGACTATTAGAAAATAGTGAGAGTTAGAAAAATAACCGTCCCCAAGACCCTGAAAAGTGAGTGCAAAGTGCACTAAAGTTCCCCTAAGGACAAAGAAGTCGTGTTAGAGGAATAATGCAGGAAAGACACAAACCAGCAATGCAACAACTGTGGATTTCCAATCTAGGGTACCTGTGGAACAAGGGGACCAAGTCCAAAAGTCACAAGCAAGTCGGAGATGGGCAGATGCCCAGGAAATACCGGCTGCGGGTGCAAAGAAGCTTCGACTGGACAGAAGAAGCTGAGGTTTCTGCAGGAACGAAAAGGGCTAGAGACTTTCCCTTTGGGGGACGGATCCCACTTACCGTGGAGAGTCGTGCAGACGTGTTTTCCCGCCGAAAGAACGCCAACAAGCCTTGCTAGCTGCAAATCGTGCGTTTGGCGTTTTTGGACGCTGCTGGGGCCCAGGAGGGACCAGGAGGTTGCAAATTGGACCTGAAGAGAGAGGGGACGTCGAGCAAGACAAAGAGCCCTCACTGAAGCAGGTAGCACCAGGAGAAAAGCCAGAAACAGGCACTAAGAGGATGCGTGAAACGGTGCTCACCGAAGTTGCACAAAGGAGTCCCATGTCGCCGGAGACCAACTTAGAAAGTCGTGCAATGCAGGTTAGAGTGCCGTGGACCCAGGCTTGGCTGTGCACAAAGGATTTCCGCCGGAAGTGCACAGGGGCCGGAGTAGCTGCAAAGTCGCGGTTCCCAGCAATGCAGCCCAGCGAGGTGAGGCAAGGACTTACCTCCACCAAACTTGGGCTGAAGAGTCACTGGACTGTGCGGGTCACTTGGACAGAGTTGCTGGATTCGAGGGACCTCGCTCGTCGTGCTGAGAGGAGACCCAAGTGACCGGTAATGCAGCTTTTTGGTGCCTGCGGTTGCAGGGGGAAGATTCCGTCGACCCACGGGAGATTTCTTTGGAGCTTCTGGTGCAGAGAGGAGGCAGACTACCCACACAGCATGCACAAGCAGGAAAACAGTCGAGAAGGCGGCAGGATCAGCGTTACAGAGTTGCAGTAGTCGTCTTTGCTACTATGTTGCAGGTTTGCAGGCTTCCAGCGCGGTCAGCAGTCGATTCCTTATCAGAAGGTGAAGAGGGAGATGCAGAGGAACTCGGATGAGCTCTTGCATTCGTTATCTAAAGTTTCCCCAGAGACAGAGACCCTAAATAGCCAGAAAAGAGGGTTTGGCTACTTAGGAGAGAGGATAGGCTACTAACACCTGAAGGAGCCTATCAGCAGGAGTCTCTGACGTCACCTGGTGGCACTGGCCACTCAGAGCAGTCCAGTGTGCCAGCAGCACCTCTGTTTCCAAGATGGCAGAGGTCTGGAGCACACTGGAGGAGCTCTGGACACCTCCCAGGGGAGGTGCAGGTCAGGGGAGTGGTCACTCCCCTTTCCTTTGTCCAGTTTCGCGCCATTGCAAGGGCTAAGGGGTCCCTGAACCGGTGTAGACTGGCTTATGCAGAATTGGGCACATGTGTGCCCAAGAAAGCATTTCCAGAGGCTGGGGGAGGCTACCCCTCCCCTGCCTTCACACCATTTTCCAAAGGGGGAGGGTGTAACACCCTCTCTCAGAGGAAGTCCTTTGTTCTGCCATCCTGGGACAAGCCTGGCTTGACCCCAGGAGGGCAGAAACCTGTCTGAGGGGTTGGCAGCAGCAGCAGCTGCAGTGAAACCCCAGGAAGGGCAGTTTGGCAGTACCAGGGTCTGTGCTACAGACCACTGGGATCATGGGATTGTGCCAACTATGCCAGGATGGCATAGAGGGGGCCATTCCATGATCATAGACATGTTACATGGTCATATTCGGAGTTACCATTGTGAAGCTACATATAGGTAGTGACCTATATGTAGTGCACGCGTGTAATAGTGTCCCGGCACCCACAAAGTTCAGGGAATTGGCTCTGAACAATGTGGGGGCACCTGGGCTAGTGCCAGGGTGCCCTCACACTAAGTAACTTTGCACCTAACCTTTACCAGGTAAAGGTTAGACATATAGGTGACTTATAACTTACTTAAGTGCAGTGTAAAATGGCTGTGAAATAACGTGGACGTTATTTCACTCAGGCTGCAGTGGCAGGCCTGTGTAAGAATTTTCAGAGCTCCCTATGGGTGGCAAAAGAAATGCTGCAGCCCATAGGGATCTCCTGGAACCCCAATACCCTGGGTACCTCAGTACCATATACTAGGGAATTATAAGGGTGTTCCAGTAAGCCAATGTAAATTGGTAAAAATGGTCACTAGCCTGTCAGTGACAATTTGGAAAGAAATGAGAGAGCATAACCACTGAGGTTCTGGTTAGCAGAGCCTCAGTGAGACAGTTAGTCACTACACAGGTAACACATTCAGGCACACTTATGAGCACTGGGGCCCTGGGTTACCAGGGTCCCAGTGACACATACAACTAAAACAACATATATACAGTGAAAAATGGGGGTAACATGCCAGGCAAGATGGTACTTTCCTACATCTGTAGCACAGACCCTGGTACTGCCAAACTGCCTTTCCTGGGGTTTCACTGCAGCTGCTGCTGCTGCCAACCCCTCAGACAGGTTTCTGCCACCCTGGGGTCAAGCCAGGCTTTTTCCAGGATGGCAGAACATAGGACTTCACACCATTTTCCAAAGGGAGAGGGTGTAACACCCTCTCTCAGAGGAAGTCCTTTGTTCTGCCATCCTGGGACAAGCCTGGCTTGACCCCAGGGTGGCAGAAACCTGTCTGAGGGGTTGGCAGCAGCAGCAGCTGCAGTGAACCCCCAGGAAAGGCAGTTTGGCAGTACCAGGGTCTGTGCTACAGACCACTGGGATCATGGGATTGTGCCAACTATGCCAGGATGGCATAGAGGGGGCAATTCCATGATCCTAGACATGTTACATGGCCATATTCGGAGTTACCATTGTGAAGCAACATATAGGTAGTGACCTATATGTAGTGCACGCGTGTAATGGTGTCCCTGCACTCACAAAGTCCAGGGAATTGGCCCTGAACAATGTGGGGGCACCTTGGCTAGTGCCAGGGTGCCCTCACACTAAGTTACTTTGCACCTAACCTTTACTAGGTAAAGGTTAGACATATAGGTGACTTTAAGTTACTTAAGTGCAGTGTAAAATGGCTGTGAAATAACGTGGACGTTATTTCACTCAGGCTGCAGTGGCAGGCCTGTGTAAGAATTGTCAGAGCTCCCTATGGGTGGCAAAAGAAATGCTGCAGCCCATAGGGATCTCCTGGAACCCCAATACCCTGGGTACCTCAGTACCATATACTAGGGAATTATAAGGGTGTTCCAGTAGCCAATGTAAATTGGTAACATTGGTCACTAGCCTGTTAGTGACAATTTGAAAGAAATGAGAGAGCATAACCACTGAGGTTCTGATTAGCAGAGCCTCAGTGAGACAGTTAGTCACTACACAGGTAACACAGTCAGGCACACTTATGAGCACTGGGGCCCTGGGTACCAGGGTCCCAGTGACACATACAACTAAAACAACATATATACAGTGAAAAATGGGGGTAACATGCCAGGCAAGATGGTACTTTCCTACACAACCCCCCCCCAAACGAAGGACAATAAGACTAGCCATGACCTGATGAGTCTTCATTGTCTAAGTGGAAATATCTGGAGAGTCCATCTGCATTGGAGTGACTACTCCCAGGTCTATGTTCCACTGTATAGTCCATTCCCTGTAGGGATATGGACCACCTCAACAATTTAGGATTTTCACCTTTCATTTGTTTTAGCCAAAGTAGAGGTCTGTTGTCTGTCTGAACAATGAAGTGAGTGCCAAACAGGTATGGCCTCAACTTCTTCAGAGCCCAGACCACAGCAAAGGACTCCCTCTCAATGGCAGACCAACGCTTTTCTCTAGGGGTCAACCTCCTACTAATAAAAGCAACAGGTTGATTCTGGCCCTCAGAATTAAGTTGTGATAGGACTGCCCCTACTCCTAATTCAGATGCATCAGTTTGGACATAGAATTTTTTAGAGTAACAAGGGCTTTTCAGGACAGGTGCAGAGCACATGGCCTGCTTCAGCTCCTCAAAAGCTTTCTGACAGTTTGCTGTCCATAATACCTTTCTAGGCATCTTTTTGGAAGTGAGGTCATTAAGAGGGGCTGCAATGGAGCCATAGTTCTTAATGAACCTCCTGTAATACCCAGTGAGGCCTAGGAAGGCCCTCACCTGAGTTTGAGTAGTAGGGGGAACCCAATCAATAATTGTTTGGATTTTCCCCTGTAGTGGTGCAATCTGTTCCCCACCAACAAGGTGTCCCAGATAAACCACCTTCCCCTGCCCTATCTGGCACTTTGAAGCCTTGATAGTGAGGCCTGCCTTTTGCAGGGCCTCCAAAACTTTCCATAGGTGCACCATGTGATCATCCCAACTGGAGCTAAAGACAGCTATATCGTCCAGATATGCTGCACTGAAAGCTTCCAGCCCTTGCAGGACTGTGGTCACCAACCTCTGAAAAGTGGCAGGTGCATTTTTCAATCCAAAAGGCAATACAGTAAACTGTTATTGTCCTCCAATGGTTGAAAATGCAGTTTTAGGTTTAGCATCTTCTGATAATTTGATCTGCCAATACCCTGCAGTCAAATCAAAAGTGCTTAGATACTTGGCAGATGCCAGTGTATCTATGAGCTCATCTGCCCTGGGTATAGGGTGAGCATCAGTTTTGGTTACAAGGTTGAGACCTCTGTAGACTACACAAAAACGCATTTCCTTCTTTCCATCTTTGGAATGGGGTTTTGGTTCAAGTACCACAGGAGAAGCCCATGGACTTTCAGAGTGCTCAACCACTCCCAGTTCTAACATTTTCTGCACCTCTTGCTTTATGCAGTCCCTGACATGGTCAGGCTGCCTATAGATTTTACTTTTGACAGGCAAGCTGTCTCCAGTATATATAGTGTGCTCACACCAAGAAGTGGTACCTGGCACAGAAGAGAAGAGTTCAGAGATTTGATCTAGGAGATTTATGCAATGGTCTTTCTGCTCAGCAGTAAGACAATCAGCCAAAACTACACCTTCCACAAGAGCATCTTGTTTTGTGGAAGAGAAGAGATCAGGTAGAGGATCACTGTCTTCTTCCTGTCCCTCATCAGTTGCCATGAGCAGGGTGAGATCAGCCCTGTCATAGTAGGGTTTCAGGCGGTTGACATGGAGCACCCTAAGGGGACTCCTAGCTGTGCCTAAGTCAACTAAATAAGTGACTTCACCCTTTTTCTCAACAATTGTGTGGGGTCCACTCGATGTATCTTGGAGTGCTCTTGGGGCCACAGGCTCCAAGACCCACACTTTCTGCCCTGGTTGGTAATGAACCAAAACAGCCTTCTGGTCATGCCATTGCTTCTGGAGCTCTTGGCTGGCCTGAAGGTTCTTACTGGCCTTTTTCATATACTCAGCCATCCTTGATCTGAGGCCAAGTACATAATCCACAATATCTTGCTTAGGAGCTTTTAAAGGTTGTTCCCAACCCTCCTTGACAAGTGTGAGTGGACCCCTAACAGGGTGTCCAAAAAGAAGTTCAAAAGGGGCTGAAGCCCACTCCTTTCTGGGGTACCTCCCTGTAGGCAAAAAGGAGGCATGGTAGAAGGATATCCCATCTCCTGCGGAGTTTTTCAGGGAGACCCATAATCATGCCTTTGAGAGTTTTATTAAATCTCTCCACCAGTCCATTTGTTTGTGGATGATAGGGTGTAGTGAACTTGTAAGTCACACCACACTCCTTCCACATGGCCTTTAAGTATGCAGACATGAAATTGCTTCCTCTGTCTGATACTACTTCCTTTGGGAACCCTACCCTGGAAAATATTCCCAGGAGGGCCTTTGCCACTGCAGGAGCTGTAGTGGTCCTTAAAGGAATAGCTTCAGGGTATCTTGTGGCATGGTCCACTACCACCAAGATGAATCTATTGCCTGAAGCAGTAGGAGGGTCAAGGGGGCCAACTATGTCAACCCCTACCCTTTCAAAGGGAACCCCAACCACAGGCAGTGGAATAAGGGGTGCCTTTGGTGTGCCACCTGTCTTGCCACTGGCTTGACAGGTTTCACAGGACTTACAAAACTCTTTTGTGTCCTCAGACATCCTAGGCCAATGAAACAATGGAACAAGTCTGTCCCAAGTTTTCATTTGTCCCAGATGCCCTGCTAGGGGAATGTCGTGAGCAAGAGTTAGGAGGACCTTTCTGTACTCCTGAGGGATCACTAATCTCCTGGCAGCTCCAGGTTTAGGATCCCTTGCCTCAGTATACAAGAGATTGTCCTCTCAGTAAACTCTGTGAGAGTCACTGACATCCCCATTAGCCTGTTTGACAGCTTGCTGTCTCAGACCCTCTAATGTGGGACAGGTTTGCTGTGCCACACTCAGCTCCTCTCTGGCAGGCCCCCCTTCACCCAAAAGCTCAGCAGTGTCTGCTTCAAGCTCCTCTGGTGTAGGTTCTGCACAGGGAGGGAATTCTTCTTCCTCAGAAGTAGAATCCACTGTAGAGGGAGGGATAGTAGGAAGTGGTTTGCTTCTACTAGCCCTAGCTTTAGGGAGCACTTGGTCCATTGTTCCAGGATCCAAGCTTCCCTGTCCTTTTTGCTTTTTGGCCTGAGCCCTTGTCAAAGCAAAAATATGCCCTGGGATGCCCAGCATTGCTGCATGGGCCTCCAACTCCACATCTGACCAAGCTGATGTCTCCAAATCATTTCCTAGTAGACAGTCTACAGGTAAATCTGTGGCTACCACAACTTTCTTTGGACCAGTAACCCCCCCCCAGTTGAGATTTACAACAGCCATGGGGTGGCTAAGTGTGTTGTTGTGAGCATCGGTTACTTGGTACTGGTAACCAAGTAGGTGTTGTTCAGGGTGGACCAGTTTCTCTATGACCATAGTCACACTGGCACGGGTGTCCCTGTAGGCCTGAACCTCAACACCATTTATTAGGGGTAGCTGCTTGTACTTATCCATATTAAGGGGACAAGCAACTAAGGTGGCTAAATCAATAGCCCCCTCAGAGACTAACACAGCCTCTGTGGTCTCCCTAACAAGACCAACCCCAACTAAGTTACCAATAGTGAGCCCAGCTACTCCCTTGGATTGGCTATTAGTAGGTTTGCTCCTACCACCACTGCTATTAGTAGGGACACTAGGGGTAGCAGTAGGGGTTGTAGTGGTAGGAGTCTTGGTGCTTTTCTTTGGACAACTGAGATCTGTTGTCCAATGGCCTTTTACTTTACATAAATAGCACCATGGTTTCTTTTCTTTGTTTTGATTAAAAGAGGATTTGGTCACACCACCCCCACCAGAGTGTTTTTGTGGGCCTGATGAAGACTCATTTTTAGATTTGTCCCCACCCTTGTCAGAAGACTTACCATCCTTCTTTTTGTTGCCATCTTTGTCACCCCCTGTATGAACTTTTCTGTCCACCCTTGTTCTGACCCATTTGTCTGCCTTCTTTCCCAATTCTTGGGGAGAGGTCAGATCAGAGTCCACCAAGTACTGGTGCAACAAATCAGACACACAATTATTAAGAATATGCTCTCTCAGGATCAAGTTATACAGGCTTTCAAAATCAGTAACTTTACTGCCTTGTAACCACCCCTCCAAGGCCTTCACTGATAGGTCAATGAAATCAACCCAGTCTTGTGAAGACTCCTTTTTGGTCTCTCTGAACTTTATCCTGTATTGTTCAGTGGTTAAGCCATAACCATCCAGGAGTGCATTCTTAAGAACTGTAAAATTCTTGGCATCACTTTCTTTCACAGTAAGGAGCCTATCCCTACCTTTTCCACTAAATGATAGCCATAGGATAGCAGCCCACTGCCTTTGAGGGACATCCTGTACAACACAGGCCCTCTCAAGTGCAGCAAACCACTTGTTAATGTCATCCCCCTCCTTATAAGGGGGAACTATCTTATGCAGATTCCTGGAATCATGCTCTTTTACAGGATGACTATGGGGAATACTGCTGCTGCCACCATGGGTTTCTAAACCCAACTTCTGTCTTTCCTTCTCTAGTTCAAAAGACTGTCTATCCAAATCCAGCTGTTGCTTTTTAAGCTTCCGTCTGGTTTGTTCCACCCTCAACTTATTGAGTTCCCTTTCTAACATTCTGTCATCAGGGTTGGTGGGAGGGACATTCCTAGATACAGAGGTATGATGGGAATGAACAGAAGGAGACCTGTCCCTTACAGAAGCCACCCTAACAGCTTGGCTAACAGAAACATCACTTCCACTGTGGTGAGAATGAATGCTCTTGCTATGATGTGAGACAACACTATTTGTATGGTGTGGCTCTTCATCATTACCAACTATGATAGACTGTCTAGTAATGGGCAGGCTGGGAACTTTCTTTCCTGAATCTTTTCCTGAGGGAGTCCCTGGATCAGATTGGGAACCATTTGCTACTTTGTCAACAGATGTGGCCCCTTTGGCCTTATCTTGTTCTCTAAGCATATTAAGCAACCATTCCAAGGAAGGATTCCTCCCTACACTCAAACCTCTCTCTATACAGAGACTCCTTGCTCCTTTCCAGCTAAGGTGGTCATATGCAAGTTTGGACAGATCAACATTTTGGCCTGTGCCATACATTTTTAGAGTGTGTTAAAGTGATAGAAAAAGAGAAAAAAGTTTGTCAGAGCTTTTTAGAAAGACAGAAAAAAAAACTTTTTAAACTTTTAAGAACTTTTTGAAAGTTTAGAAGTACTTTTCAGCACTTTAGAAAACAGTGAAAAGAGAAAATGCAAAACTTTTTAGCTATGTGTACACACACTGAACTTGTTTTGTATATTTTTCTCTTATGGAAAGTACAATGACAAGAGTGGTAAGTAGTCTCAAAGCACTTATCCCACCGCTGCACAACCAATGTAGGAGGCTGGACTGGCTTGTAGTGAGTACCAAGGGGTACTTACACCTTGCACCAGGCCCAGGTATCCCTTATTAGTGTATAGGGTGTCTAGCAGCTTAGGCTGATAGATAATGGTAGCTTAGCAGAGCAGCTTAGGCTGAACTAGGAGACGTGTGAAGCTACTACAATACCACAAGTGTCACTTGCACAATATCATAAGAAAACACAATACACAGTTATACTAAAAATAAAGGTACTTTATTTTTATGACAATATGCCAAAGTATCTCAGAGTGTACCCTCAGAGTGAGGATAGCAAATATACACAAGTTATATGTACACAGTACTAAACATATGCAGTATAGTCTTAGAAAACAGTGCAAACAATGTATAGTTGCAATAGGATGCAATGGAGACACATAGGGATAGGGGCAACACAAACCATATACTCCAAAAGTGGAATGCGAACCACAAATGGACCCCAAACCTATGTGATCTTGTAGAGGGTCGCTGGGACTATTAGAAAATAGTGAGGGTTAGAAAAATAGCCCACCCCAAGACCCTGAAAAGTGAGTGCAAAGTGCACTAAAGTTCCCCCAAAGACAAAGAAGTCGTGATAGAGGAATAATGCAGGAAAGACACAAACCAACAATGCAACAACGGTGGATTTCCAATCTAGGGTACCTGTGGAACAAGGGGACCAAGTCCAAAAGTCACAAGCAAGTCGGAGATGGGCAGATGCCCAGGAAATGCCAGCTGTTGGTGCAAAAGAAGCTTCTACTGGACAGAAGAAGCTGAGGTTTCTGCAGGAACAAAAAGGGCTAGAGACTTCCCCTTTGGTAGACAGATCTCTCTTGCCGTGGAGAGTTGTGCAGAAGTGTTTTCTCGCCAAAAGAATGCCAACAAGCCTTGCTAGCTGCAAATTGTGCGGTTAGCGTTTTTGGACGCTGCTGTGGCTCGGGGGGACCAGGAGGTAGCAAATTGGACCAGGAGGTAGAGGGGACGTCGAGCAAGACAAGGAGTCCTCTCAGCAGCAGGTAGCTCCCGGAGAAGTGCCAGAAACAGGCACTACAAGGATGTGTGAAATGGTGCTCACCCGAAGTTACACAAAGGAGTCCCACATCGCCGGAGACCAACTTAGAAAGTCGTGCAATGCAGGTTAGAGTGCTGTGGACCCAGGCTTGGCTGTGCACAAAGGATTTCCGCCGGAAGTGCACAGGGACCGGAGAAGTTTCAAAAGTCGCGGTTACCAACAATGCAGTCTGGCGTGGGGAGGCAAGGACTTACCTCCACCAAACTTGGACTGAAGAGTCACTGGACTGTGGGAGTCACTTGGACAGAGTTGCTGGATTCAAGGGACCTCGTTCGTCGTGCTGAGAGGAGACCCAAGGGACCGGTAATGCAGCTTTTTGGTGCCTGCGGTTGCAGGGGGAAGATTCCGTCGACCCACGGGAGATTTCTTCGGAGCTTCTAGTGCAGAGAGGAGGCAGACTACCCCCACAGCATGCACCACCAGGAAAACAGTTGAGAAGGCGGCAGGATCAGCGTTACAGAGTTGCAGTAGTTGTCTTTGCTACTATGTTGCACTTTTGCAGGCTTCCAGCGCGGTCAGCAGTCGATTCCCTGGCAGAAGGTGAATAGAGAGATGCAGAGGAACTCTGATGAGCTCTTGCATTCGTTATCTAAAGTTTCCCCAGAGACAGAGACCCTAAATAGCCTGAAAAGAGGGTTTGGCTACCTAGGAGAGAGGATAGGCTAGCAACACCTGAAGGAGCCTATCAGAAGGAGTCTCTGACGTCACCTGGTGGCACTGGCCACTCAGAGCAGTCCAGTGTGCCAGCAGCACCTCTGTTTCCAAGATGGCAGAGGTATGGAGCACACTGGAGGAGCTCATTACACCTCCCAGGGGAGGTGCAGGTCAGGGGAGTGGTCACTCCCCTTTCCTTTGTCCAGTTTTGCGCCAGAGCAGGGCTGAGGAGTCCCTGAACCGGTGTAGACTGGATTATGCAGAAATGGGCACCATCTGTGCCCATGAAAGCATTTCCAGAGGCTGGGGGAGGCTACTCCTCCCCTGCCTTCACACCATTTTCCAAAGGGAGAGGGTGTGACACCCTCTCTCTGAGGAAGTCCTTTGTTCTGCCATCCTGGGCCAAGCCTGGCTGGACCCCAGGAGGGCAGAAACCTGTCTGAGGGGTTGGCAGCAGCAGCCGCTGCAGTGAAACCCCTGAAAAGGCAGTTTGGCAGTACCAGGGTCTGTGCTACAGACCACTGGGATTATGGGATTGTGCCAACAATGCCAGGGTGGCATAGAGGGGGCAATTCCATGATCTTAGACATGTTACATGGCCATATTCGGAGTTACCATTGTGAAGCTACACATAGGTAGTGACCTATGTGTAGTGCACGCGTGTAATGGTGTCCCCGCACTCACAAAGTCCGGGGAATTTGCCCTGAACTATGTGGGAGCACCTTGGCTAGTGCCAGGGTGCCCCCACACTAAGTAACTTTGCACCTAACCTTTACTAGGTAAAGGTTAGACATATAGGTGACTTATAAGTTACTTAAGTGCAGTGTAAAATGGCTGCGAAATAACGTGGACGTTATTTCACTCAGGCTGCAGTGGCAGGCCTGTGTAAGAATTTTCAGAGCTCCCTATGGGTGGCAAAAGAAATGCTGCAGCCCATAGGGATCTCCTGGAACCCCAATACCCTGGGTACCTCAGTACCATATACTAGGGAATTATAAGGGTGTTCCAGTAGCCAATGTTCCCTGCAGGGAACACAACATCATCCAGAGATACCGGTTGAACTGGCAGGCCATTCAGCAGCTGCTGAGAAATATTGAACAGCAGTTGGCCCCCACTTTGGTGACACCCCGCACCATCCCAACAGAAACAAAGCTGCTTGCCGTACTTCACCTGCTGGCAAGTGGCTCCTTTCAAACAACTGGTGCCCTGGTTGGTGGAATATCACAACCATCATTCTCTGCATTCCTGCCAAAAGTACTGGATGCCATCATTCGCCTGACACCCCGCCACATCTGCTTCCCTAACACACTGCAGAAGCAGCAGGAAACTAAACAGGGGTTCTACGCCATCAGTGGCTTCCCACACGTCCTTGGTGCAATCGACTGCACACACGTACGCCTTGTGCCACCTGCTGCAACAGAACACCTCTACCGCAACAGGAAGCACACACATTCAATCAACGTGCAGGCCATAGTCGATCACCAAGGACTGATCAGCAACATCGTGGCTAAATATCCTGGGAGTGTACAGGACGCATTCATCTTTCCGTCACAGCACCATCAACCAACACTTCCAGGATGGACGGTATGGCAATGGACTACTTGTTAGTAAGGACAAAAATCAAACTCATATACACACTACACAGCAACCCTCTAGGACAAACAACACATACACCACATTAGCAACAAAATTGAACCTGTCGCACATTGGAATGTACTCCACAGCTTAATGTGAAGACATTAATGAATGTGGTTGCCTAAATGTCACCTTGCAAATTGGAAGTGTCACAATAACCTGTACATTAACACATTGCATAAGTCTTAAGGTATGGGATGTCCAGGGTACTTTCATAGGAACGTCTTAACTACACTTTCATGTTTTAACTCTGCATGGAACTATCATCTAACACCCAGTGAAGACACACGGACACGTGTATCACAAGTCACAATGCAAGGGAGGGCACACTGATATGAAAATCCAAAGACAGACTGCTGACAAACGGTTAGCTAACAAACACTTGCTCAGCCAAGGAAAAAACTCAATGCAAAACTTTTCCCCTACAAGTATAGGTTGTCACATTAGTACACAAAAGAGTCACAGACAACACAAGACAACTACTGCCATCAAAGGTCTGTACAAGAGTGCTTTCTACATCTAATTGATCCCATTCTGTGTTTCTATTTCAGCTGATCAGGGGTATGGCATCCAGCCTTGGCTAATGACACCATTTGGGAAACCCACTACTGCTGCAGAGCGGGCATACAACAATGCCCATAAGAGGACACGCAGCATTGTTGAGCTGACCTTTGGGATCCTAAAGTCAAGGTTCCGCTGCCTTGACATCACAGGCGGTAGCCTACTCTATTCCCCAGAGATGGTCTGTAGGATCATACTCACTTGTGCCATATTGCACAACATTTGTGTAAAAAGGAACATTCCCCTCCTTGAACCAGACCCAGACATGCCTGAAGATGACGAAGAGGAGGATGCTGGCCTGCAACAGGAGGGGGAACAACCAAACACGGCAGCTGGAGTGCGTAGGTGCCAACAGCTTGTAAATAAATTTTTTTCATAATTTCTTATGTCAACACTTATTGCACAATTGTAAATAAACACAGATAACAAACACCACATCATGCTTTGGCCTATTCATTTCTGCCCACCTTTAGTTTGAAATTGCTGAAGAAGAATGTCGTCTCATTGAGCAATAATGACATAACACTCATCACACAAAAAATATACACCACAAATGTCTGCACAGAGGCTAGGATGTTACATGATACATTACCATCCACAGAGGCCAACAGGAGTACACATGTGGCAATGACACATGCCTGATCCAGACACCTGAGACAGTCTCTCACTCAGCACAAAAATGTAGATCATTTGAAAGTCTCATTACACGTGTTCAGTGACAGGGTGGGACCATCCATGTGTATGTGACCATGTCCTCAATGGCTTCTCTCAATCTTTGATATAAACAATACCCAATGTGGTTCTAAAAATTCTGGACCCATGTAATTTACTTTGCCACAGCAGTACGATTTTAGTATCAAAAGACCGATAATGACTAGTACACTAAGCATGAGCATTTTCGCTCAATTCCAGCAGCGTTTTCACCTCGAAATCGCCATTTTCGTCCTGCACTCGTGGCTCCCATTTTATACACGGCAGCCATTTTTAAAAGTTGCCCTCACATAGGCTTATAATACAGTCAGATTTGATTCCAAGGACACGTACACCTTGATTGACTTCTCTCTGGCCTGGGCAAGCTGGAACCATTGCCTCAGGCCAAACCTGTTTGGTCAGTCCCTCTCCCAGTGGCCAAATCAGATAGCATCAAGGCACACCATGCCATAAAACCCTTATTATCGCTCACACACCCTGCCTAATCTTGCTCACACCTGCACCTGCTCTTTTCTTCTTCTTACTTTACGAGGGGGAGGTGCCCATTTTTATTGGGGGTCCACACTTATCTGATGTAAAATACTAGGCCTTGCCGGGTAATTTATTATGGGTTGGATGACATGAAATATGAGGTTCCATCATGACACTGTTTTTTCCTTTGTAGTAAAAACATGTGAATGACCAACCAAAATGTCAAGAATGTTTGCCTGAAGCTTAAAAAACTGTATATAAGGAAACCTGACTTTGCATTGAAACACAGTCTCCTGAGAACATACAAACCGTGCTGTTGTACTTCTAGGACGCTTGTCATTTGGTTGCAGCCAATAAATTCGATCTTTGACTTCACCTAGAAGACTCTGAGTTTCTGTGATCTGAATCAGGAAAGTACCCGAGGTCTTTGGGTGTACCCTGGCACCGCTGGGTTACCGGATCAGTACCGGTTCTGAAAAACCCAGTACCTCAGTTGGCACCCAACGTGGGGCGATACCAGCGGTACCGGTCCAAGCCTGAGGTCCGTGGGGAGCTTCGTGTGAAAATTCTGGAGGAAGGCCGCCACTTCATCGACCCCTGCATGTCGACGTGGTCCGAAAGTCTTTGCTGCGAGGTTCCCCGCTTCACGACGGCTATGAAGGACTGCTGCCCTGGCTATCGCCCTGATTTGGACCCTTGATGTTTGGTAGAGCGAAACGATAAGACGAGTCTTCTGGTGACGTCATCGATATTTTCAGTTAAGTATAAGTGGAGCGTCTCCCAGTCCTTAGTTGGACACTTGGTTTGGTCCTTAGTTGGACATTTGGTTTGGTATCCCTTTGGGATCACTTTGATTTGGAACTTGCAAGTACCAAAGCCGAAGGACTCGTGTATTCACGAGACTATCGTAAACGATAATCCTTTGAAGTTTGAAGCTAGACTAGTGAGCGAAGATGCCTGGTCTTAGCAGACTTGGAAATTTGTTTTGTCTTGGTTGTAAAAGGGACTCCCGGTTGGAGGACTCATGTCCGGTTCCTCCGATTGGAACTCCAACCTATGAACTATATGTTAAGCACGGAGTAGGCCCCATCACGTTTAATAAAGTATGGGTCCGCTATTCTTGGAAATAATTGAGAAAAGTTTTCTTTTTTTCTTGTAAATATGACTTACAACTAGGATCTGCAAACGGTTCTGTAAGTAAAATGCGACGGCGCTATTTATGAAAAATGGCTAAAGCGCGCTGTATTATGTGTACTGAGTGTTTTCTGTTTATATCTGAAATGAGCTCAATGTGTGTTTGTGGGTCTTCTTGATGTTTACAGTTTGTTAAGTAAAATGTTGGTTAATTAATATTAAGTAGAAACTTAGAAAAAATCCAGAAATTAACCATGTGATGTGCTAACATAGCTATATGTTGCTCTTTAATTTATAGAATGAGCAATTGTGCACATATACAAAACTGCCGTTAAATGCTTAATAAATTAGAAAACACATTCAATAGATATAAATAGGGCCCCAAAAAAAACCGAAATTATCTATTTTTGCAAAAAAAAAAAAAAAATACATTTACAGCATTTTTCTTAGATGCATTGTATTAGATGTTCACAGGCAAACTTTTCAGCTGCAGTATATTTGATAGGAATGTTCAATTCAGCCAGCACGTTCCCAGTTAAACATGGGTGGAATTTTGCATAACCTTCCTTTTAAATGAAAGTGGCGCAGAAATGTGACGCATTTCAAGTTAGGCTTATGCGCTTAGGCTTGTGAGTTAATGTATCCCAAATAATAGGCAAGGGATGCAGCTTGCTTTTATATGTGGAATTATCACAAAAAAAAGAATAATTGGGTTTTTATTTTTTTTTAAAAAGAAAATTATTAATTAAGGCAAAATTATTTAAAAAATAAGTGCCTTTCAAAATCGTTTTTTAATATTTATAAAGCTTAATACCTATACTATGACCTCCTAACATTAAAATTTAATTTAGTTATGTTGCACCGCTAAAATGACATTTGTATGTGCAATTTTCCCTTGGCGCAGGAGCAAACAAGCTCATTTCTGTAAAGTATAAGTTAATATTTTCAATGGCTGACTCATGGATTGTGTAATAGACATTCTGGTAATGCATATTATGCAAGAAAATTGTAGGATATTGATTTTTTAATGCCTAAAACATCAAAGTCGATTTTGATAAAAAGCACTGTTTAAACTGCATTTTCTTTCATTCAGAGTACTTTTTAAAGTGTCTCAGGCTTCAGTAAATGCATACATTTAGGTTTGATATATATTTGCAGGTTGTGCCTTCTTATGATTCAATGAGTCAATGTGCCAGTACAAAGGCTTGTTTTAATATCAAGGTTGAAGGTTCTAACTTCAGCTGGGCCTACTGAGACGTTTATTCATTCAAGGTTGATGAAATATGTACCATTGCATGGGATTGCAACAAGCATTTATTCTAACAACTGGTATGTGTGTTATTAAGGTTTGTGAATTATTCACAGTAAATGTAGTTTAATAATCTGGAAATAGAGATAATTTTTTTAGCGCCTAAAAAGGAAAAATTATTTTTTTTAAATAGAGTGAATTATTGCAGGTTAGAAGGAAAATAGGAAGGCCTACTGTCTTTGACAGATTCAGAGTGGCAGAAGCTAGGAGAGCTACAGAGGCTGGCTCAAGTCACACTGCTGAGATGCTATCTTTAGTTTTCCCATAAACAATGGAGGAGGCTGTCATGTTGACACTTGTGACCTTTTAAATTAGGGCCTTGTCTCTGTGAAATGCAGAATGACCCTACCGGCCTCTAAAAGTGGGATTTCTGGTTTCTCCAGAAGAACATCAATACAATTAAAGAACTTAATTCCAAAGGGAAAATATAAAAAAAAGGGGTTTCTTCGAAAGTCCCAACATCATGTTAAATGCTCTGCAGAACTGATACATTTGTGTCTCCCCTCTAAAAAAATAAAATGATGCCTGCTAGTTGCTTTTATTTGACAGAAAACGAAGTGTTGCATTAAGTCTTAGACAGAAAATAAGATGCAGCCCTTTTCTCAAATTTTGAAGGCTACATGCCTTAATGAGAACGATTTGCTAATTAAGACTTATTTTTCACAGTGGAAATTGTAGGTGCCAAATTAATATGGAGTGTCAGTGTAACAATTTTTACTTTTAGAAAGGTAAAACTAAGGTGGCTTGATGTTGAGAAGTAACTGACAAGAGGGTAACAGTTAAGTAATGGAAATTTATTTTCATGTATTTGGTCCTATCATGAATTGTTCTTGCTGGTCCTGTATGTTAGAAGAGAAACAGTAAAGTTATATTTGACAGCAGATTTCCATTGCCTGGTGATCTACTGTCAAAAGGAGGGTAAGGATTTTAAACCTGACAAATTAAACAGGCCCAAATATTGGGTTTTGGGCTGCAGGTTTACAGTGCATAAAGTACATGACATGGTGTTGTGTGTCACCGCTTATTCACACATGCTATTGTTTTGTCTATGCTTTTTGTGCTTGATACACAGCAAGTATATCTGATGGCTTGACGTTTTGTGCGTTTTTATTATTTTTTATTTGTTTTTTGCATGTTTGTTGCTGCTTTTGATACTATTACAAGCTCCCCTGTGTTGTGAGGGGATGGTCATGACGATGCCCATCGCTACGCAACAGTTGGTTGAACTTGTTCTGGTTACTAAATTCCACAGATAATGATATTTCATGCTGTGAACATAAAAGACAACACTTCACCAGTGAATGTCTATAATGGTATTGAAGGAAAATAAAAAGAGATATACAGGATCAAAGTGTGTCACCTGCCGTTAGTCACGTTACTGCCCCTTCCCTTAAAGGAACAGGCAGCCCTACATTTATGTATCCTTGATTGGACCTAAGGATGAAATTATAGATCTGTGACTCAAGGTGGCCTAATTTCTATATTACATTAGTTAATGATGTTCTGTTTCCTAAGTAGCATATGGCTTTCGTTCCCTAAAAGAAAACCAGGTTTTCATTTTTTCCTGAAGAAGGAACTGAAACATTAGCTAGGAGTACCGTATATGGTGTAGTCGCCAACGGTAGAGTTCAAATTTGTGTAACTTTGGCCTTTGTGTATCACCCGTACTCTCGGTGTTGTGTCACATGCCTGACTATCACCCAAATAATTTTTTTTGTTCTTCCTATAGATTTTTTTCTTTTGTTACTTCCCCTGACCAATGTCGCATCATGCTTAGTTATTGAGATTTTAGCTATGTCCTAGTCCCATTTCTCTTTTTCGAATTCCTTTCACCAGTCAGCCCTTTTATTATTATTGATGTATTGTTCAGGTTCACATTTCCAGACTGCAGTGATGTACCAGGGACCCCCATGTTATGTATAATTCCCTTTGGTATGACCAGACTGGTTTTCAAGAATTTGCCTGCTTCAATGTTTTCCAGCCTGACTGTCAGGGTAGCGATAGACTGGTTAACTGACTCAATATTATAGTAAGACAAGTTTTCCATTTCAATAGGAGATATCTTATGTTTACCTTTTTTGAACATGACGAATTTTCAATGTCTATTTTAATTTGGTTTTCGGTTCCCTTCTGTTCCTGCTACTTTAATTTTTGGTGGGATCAGATGTGTCCTAATCATGCAAATATCAGGACCCTCTAGTTCTTGTCTTTTTGTTTGCACATTTGACTATTAGCCTGTGTATTGCATAGTGCACCTGATGCACAGTTTTTAAAGGAAGGTTTCTACATGTCCCTGATAATCGGTATCATGTGATTTCTCTATTGAGATGTTCTAAGGTAAGGAGGAACACCTAGACTTAATCATTGAGGAAAATATGTGTTTACCCCATTAGACAATGCCACTGTGTGAGGAAATCCATTCAGATAGAATTCTCATGTAGCTATAGATGGCAGAGAATAATGGAGAGAACCCAATTAAAGATGCAAGAGACCCTGTTTTGCCCTTCTGCCTTTGTCTTTGTATTTTATGCCCATGGTGTATGGCTACTCCTTTGAAGATTGCAGACCACCTGCTTGCAGTCCCCTTGTTAAAAACCATGAACTGTTTTTTACTAAATTTAAGGAAACTAACAACTGTGGCACATTTCCTACGTCACTAGATTCGGCGGGTATCAAGTCATAATAACCTGCAGGACATTGATTTAAGCCTAATTCCCATCAGTGACAGCTACAGATGAAAGACGGACGTCTTGGCCCTACAGTCTCAGCACCCAGAAAGTAGCAAAGCTGGACAGCGATCGCCAGCGCATGGTATCGTACTCGCTCCATCAGACGGCGTTGGACATCACAAAACTAAAGTTTCAGTGTAAAAGAGCTAAAGAGAAGGATTCCTGTTGTTGATAGCAGAGCTGTTTTGAGGTTTCATTTCTCTACCTGTCATGTGCTGGTAACCTCTGACAGTGTGCAATCCCTTGAGCCCCTTGGCCTGAGTTTTGGCCACACACCCCCTTTTCTTTGCTCCAACGGAAGAAGGGCAGTGCACCGGAGATTTCAAGTTTGGAAAAAGGCACTATATTGTGGTGCCCATGAAAGAGCAGCTTGAGCGTCCTCTGACACTAAATAATGAGTGTTGGAGTCTGAAAGTGCTGCTGAGCTTGAGCTATTTCCCAATTAATGGTGCTTGGGTCTGCACGAGATGATTTGTGCCCTTGATCAATGAAGAGCACATTGTTTGTAGTATCTGCCACAGAGGAAAGACACTGGTGCATTGCTTTAAGACATTGAGACTTTCGAGTGAGCTGTGGGTGTTTGCCAGGAGGGCACTCCAACTAAGCAGTACTTTTCTCACGAAGAGGCCTGAATTGAGAGGCCCATGCGAAAGAAAACAACAAAAGAAAATTTGATGGACAATAGAAGCCTGCCAGAGAGGCTTTTTGAACGGACTTTGGGCATAGTTGGTTTCACAAGAGGTTTCCGTGTGATTGTATAGACTAGGTGTTAGGAGACTGATTGTTTTGCTGGCATTGTTTTAAAGTACTATTCTGTTTAGTAAAGGCAGAATAAAGTCCATTTTCTGTGGAAAGAGTACCCCCTTTTCACCTTAGAGCATTGATGAGAGTCACCACTGTTCCACCTGAACATACAAAAATTACTGAAATGCAGAGGAGCCCTAAAAATGTTACTAGATAATTTTAGGATTTGCTTTTTGGTTAGGGTTGTGAAAAATTATTATTTCATAGTGGTCACTACTTTCTCCTGTTGTCTATATGTTCTTAAAAACGTGTTTTCTAGTGTCTTTTAAACATGACGTTGTCATTTATGGGTAGGATTGTTTTTCTCTACTCAATTGACTTCTGCACCCACTTCCCAACCTATGTCTTTTCCTACTATTGTTTCTTTGCACTCTTTTCACCCTTTTCCTGAACATGAGCAGGTTAGAAGATCAGAATTCGTAAGCAATTCTTTTGTACAGCTTCTGCATCAACACTAGTTAGTAGTGAACATCACTAATTGTTGGGTGTGTGATCTTATGCCACCTACTGCAGATAGAGGTATTCCTTATTTTGTCCTGCCATATGTGGCCTTTTTGTGCTACTTCATGTTCGAGGAGACCTGTCCAGAGAGAGTTACCAAGTACTAGAATTTTGCTCCAGCAACATCTCCATGGCCTTATAAACATAGACCTGGACTCAGATTAGCATGAGAATAGGTTTATTGCCTATGTAAGGGCAAAAGGAGGGTTTGTGGTTCTAAAAATTCTGGACCCATGTAATTTACTTTGCCACAGCAGTACGATTTTAGTATCAAAAGACCGATAATGACTAGTACACTAGGGCATGAGCATTTTCGCTCAATTCCAGCAGCGTTTTCACCTCGAAATCGCCATTTTCGTCCTGCACTCGTGGCTCCCATTTTATACACGGCAGCCATTTTTAAAAGTTGCCCTCACATAGGCTTATAATACAGTCAGATTTGATTCCAAGGACACGTACACCTTGATTGACTTCTCTCTGGCCTGGGCAAGCTGGAACCATTGCCTCAGGCCAAACCTGTTTGGTCAGTCCCTCTCCCAGTGGCCAAATCAGATAGCATCAAGGCACACCATGCATTAAAACCCTTATTATCGCTCACACACCCTGCCTAATCTTGCTCACACCTGCACCTGCTCTTTTCTTCTTCTTACTTTACGAGGGGGAGGTGCCCGTTTTTATTGGGGGTCCACACTTATCTGATGTAAAATACTAGGCCTTGCCGGGTAATTTATTATGGGTTGGATGACATGAAATATGAGGTTTCATCATGACACTGTTTTTTCCTTTGTAGTAAAAACATGTGAATGACCAACCAAAATGTCAAGAATGTTTGCCTGAAGCTTAAAAAACTGTATATAAGGAAACCTGACTTTGCATTGAAACACAGTCTCCTGAGAACATACAAACCGTGCTGTTGTACTTCTAGGACGCTTGTCATTTGGTTGCAGCCAATAAATTCGATCTTTGACTTCACCTAGAAGACTCTGAGTTTCTGTGATCTGAATCAGGAAAGTACCCGAGGTGTTTGGGTGTACCCTGGCACCGCTGGGTTACCGGATCAGTACCGGTTCTGAAAAACCCAGTACCTCACCAATTGGAACAACATTAGCTGCCACTAACTCATGAGGAGACCTTGAAGTTACAGTGACAACATACACCCAGAGAGTTGATAGTGGATCCACATTCGCACACACATATAAACATATGTCATCCAATCAACCAAATATTTGCAAGCAGCCCATCACAGTAGTGTCCCAGTTCGAACCTACCAGGAAGAATGTAACATGCCACTAAACCAGGTAATGCATAAAGGGCCACATACATCAACAATCTATTTGTCATCAGCACATGAGGAACGCTGAGATTTAGCAAACATAGTCAGTGCAAAATGGTATGTCAGATTGCTCCAAATAATCAATAGGGCAAACGTCAAATGGGCTAATGAGATGAATGAATGGCTAACAGTGATTCATACCCTATGGCCTTCCATTAGCCTGCTGCTGCAGGTTTTGCATAACAGAATAAATTAAAGCCATGGATAAATTAGCAAATCTGGAATGGCAAACCCTAGGGTGCTGGGGGCCTAAGTCCACCTCTACCGCCCCCCAAATATACATGAATCATGTACTTGTGAAGTAAACACATGCATAAGGCGCATGTGTGGCCTACATGTCAAAAGTCAAACACAAATCAGATACACAAAATCATAATAGAACATGGTTAGCCCCATAAAAAGTGTAAGTGACTATTGCACTCCCTGTTTGGACTATAGATAAATGCATTAACATGATAAATGTGGACACATTTTTGAGAAGGAATACATCATGGTATCACATTCATCATTTCAAAATAGCCATCAGCTATTACCCAAAATGTGTACAAATATGGTTAATACATTTTTTGAGGTATCATAAATATTACAGTGTGAATGCCTTCTATACATCCAATAAGGGACATGTGTCATAGCTAACCACAAATGTGTATCACATAGCACCGTTTGGTCATGACAAAGTTCCTTTCTCAACTTTAAAAAATGAAGACATAATTTGAAAATGCGTCAAAGTTCCACGCATACAGCATGGGCGTCATAATTTTTTCACGTACAGGAGTGCACAGAATGCAGAGTCAAAAAATATGATATGAAAAAAAATAAATTAATAAGGTACATGACATGTCCACCATATTGTCCATGTAGCGTCCAATTTCCACGCATACAGCATGGGCGTCATAATTTTTACACGTACAGGAGTGCACAGAATGCAGAGTCAAAAAATATGATATGAAAAATAATAAATTAATAAGGTACATGACATGTCCACCATATTGTCCATGTAGCGTCAAATTTCCACGCATACAGCATGGGCGTCATAATTTTTTCACGTACAGGAGTGCACAGAATGCAGAGTCAAAAAATATGATATGAAAAATAATAAATTAATAAGGTACATGACATGTCCACCATATTGTCCATGTAGCGTCAAATTTCCACGCATACAGCATGGGCGTCATAATTTTTTCACGTACAGGAGTGCACAGAATGCAGAGTCAAAAAATATGATATGAAAAATAATAAATTAATAAGGTACATGACATGTCCACCATATTGTCCATGTAGCGTCAAATTTCCACGCATACAGCATGGGCGTCATAATTGTTTCACGTACAGGAGTGCACAGAATGCAGAGTCAAAAAATATGATATGAAAAATAATAAATTCTACACTATAACTGTAAACTCAGCCTCACATTAATGTAAGGGAACAATGATGAAATTACTTTTGACTCTGCATTATGTGCAATGTTATGCGTCAAAAAATATGACGCACAATCTGTATGCGTGAAAATATGACGCATGACGGAAAAATAAAAACGGCGGCCATTTTATGCAGGAAGTGATGTAATAGGATATCCTGTTTACAAAATCTGTACTGTGAGTTTACTTTCCCTTTCACTTTGCAGTCTCAGATTTATCTAGACTGTGTGGTTGTGTCAAAAGTGTAGTCCTGTGTTTAACTGCTTTTGTGTCCTGTGTACCTTGTATTTTGTGTTTTTGTGATCATAGTCTTGTTGTCTAATATTGTCTTAGTCTGTTTAGTATACTTTTGTCCAATCCTGATTTTTGTTTGTATTGTCTGTGGGAGTCTGTTCTGGGTAGTTTAACTTTGGGGTTAGTTGGGCTATTTTTCTTAAGTTTTCTTTTTCCTTCACTACTCTACCTTTCCCCATTTCCCACTTTTACTTGTTTGTCTCATTGTTCACCTTTCAAATTGTTAATATGTCAGTTAGGCCTCGGCTTGCCAGGATGGGTGAGGAGGAATTGGGGGGATTCATTTGGCTTGTTTGCCATTTCCTCCCACTCATGCTGGAGGCTGGGGGCCGTGTGATACAGGGGTATCACACGGAGGCACATAAAGTCCGGTGGGGGAAGGTGCGCTATCACCTGGTCCGGGTGTACGGTAGCATTAGGAATGAGCATCAACTAAAGTACCGCTGGGCTGATCTCATATCCAGGGAGCAGGACCTGCTGGACCACCTGGGAATCAGGATTGGTGGCCATGTTGGTGAGGACAAATCAATTACATGTGAATAATTGAAAGCTGTGTGGGGACATGTGATGATTGTTACCCAATCTGCTAGATAAGTAGCTGACTGTGTGTAATGCTAGGGAAACCTAATGTGTATTTGTTGCACAATGTGTAAGAAGACCAATGCTAGCAGTCAGATGGCTCATGTTTTCAACACATACCGGATGCCTGTAGCTGTATGTAATGTAGTGTTGCCTTTGTGTCAGACAAGCGACACGTTAATGCCTCTATTTGAACTCTACAGCTCATATTTGCCAGTGAGAAAGTTATGTTGAAACAACATACCTACATATGTAGACGCCATAGCTAGACAGAAAATTGTAAACCCATGATGATGCTATAAATGTGTGGTGCCTTCACGTCACATGAAGTTAGCTATGTTGTCCACACATATGTCACATGTGTGTCTGGTTGCTGTGTGTTGAAAATGTCCACATAGCCTGTTTGAGTTTGAGGGGTCATGCAGTCCTCAAGTAACCAGCTTTTGGATGTCTCTCTGGGATGCACATGATGAGATGAATGCAAGCCATTATTGTTGGGGCATACTAATGGAGGTGTATCTTTGACAACACATGACTGTCCTGGCCACTGCATGTGTGTAGTAGGGTGTGTAACTGTAGCAGGAGACTCATCCAATGTTAATGTTGATTAAAAATTCATCCATGCAGTATGAGCATGTGTGAAAGTGTATCATTACCATGTCATATTCACACAGTGTCATAGTAACTGCAATTATTTGTCAGTGCACGGAGTCTGAGTATATTCTTCCTTTCATGCTTTACAGGTGGACCAGCACCGTACACCGTGGGAGAGGTGGCACATTTTGAGGACCTCGATACCTACAGTGAGTGTGGCCTGAGTGCTATTTTTATTGTTTGCTAGTGATGCATGATGGACCACTGTGTGTTCAACAGAATTCATGATTTGATGCGCTGCCCTTTCATTGGCATTGTTGCTTTAGTGGGATTTCAAATGTCACTTCTGTTTCTGTAGACCAATACTTAGCCATCTCTCAGATTTAGGGGCTGTAGGTCATTCCAGTCGGCCCGCTATGGGGAATGGGATGAGTCATGTGGAATACACTGGTTAATGTAAGAGTTGCTCTGGGACTTGGCTTGAACTGAGTCTGCATTTCAGACTGACATTATCACAGATAGCTTTGGCAAATGGCTTGTATGAAATATGCAGCTTCCTAGTTGAGGATGCACTGTGTACACTGTAGGTTGGATCTTCCGGGGGCATGTACTTCCACAAGTTGAACTAGAAGTGTGTGTGACTAGAGTGCAATGGCCTAGGTGTTCAGTCGACTCATGATCATGGGTGTTCTTGCTAAACAAGAAGTGTGTGTGGTAAAACATGCCTCACTGATAGTATGTGATGTTGGCCTGAGTCAGAGCATTTTGACATGTGTGGACCTTGGACATGACAATGTTTGGCTGACTCCAACGTGTTGCTAGCCCTTCATTGGTGTTGTGTGTGGAGGCAAATACTTGTTGACCTTTCTAGACACTCCTGGGTGTGCATTGAACCTGGGATTGTTGGTTGTTCTTCCCATCCCACCCTCAAAGACTGCCAGGTGATTGGGTATAGGGTACCTAGGACTGTAGCAACCAGTATGTTACACGTACTTGTGACCTTTTGCAACTTTGTTTAGAACCTAGTGTACACATTCGGTTATGGCCCATGGGTTCAATATTTGCAAATAACAAATTACAAATGGCATTGAGTGAGGGTTGTGATAGTTATCACATAGAGTGACATATGTCGTAAAGTCAGTATGCGGAAGAGGTTCAGCCATAATGTCAGCTGCATTAGGCATTATTTGGATGAGTAGTTTAGGCTGATGTCATCCATCATGTGGAGCAATGGATATGCTAGGTGTGAGATGCCCTTATGAATGCAGGCTTCACATGTACTTCCTCTGAGACTTTAAGTGAACTATGTTGTGACAATTGCTGTAACAAATACAGTACAAGTAATGTAAAAATAACCCATTGTGCTATTCCACCCAATGCAATTCCCATGGTAAATATTTGCCATTTCTCTTCACAGCTGCAAACATGGGTGCCGCAGATAGACACCAATTTGAGAGGCGTGCCATGCGATACCGGCACATCCTGCAGGTGCAGTCGGGTACAGGAGGATGGCCCGCAAATACCAATCAGATCGGGCCTCAGGGGCATGGTGGGCCTCACCACAGGGTGGCCCTACATTGCCCACAACAGCCACCACCACCACATCCACCAGGTCTCCCCAAGTGGCCACAGCAACGTTGGGGACAGTTGACCCTGGCTCGTCATCAAGACCTGGACCCAGCCATTTTCAACAACCAGGACAGTCCAGTGGGCATTCAACTGCTGTCACAAGGTCCACCTCGGCCGGCACACAGACTGCAGCAGCCCCTCCTGTGGACCCAGCCGCATTCCTGGCATTAAGCCGTAAATTGGACAAGGTTTTTACAAAGGTGGACAAGCTGAGCCAGGATGTGGCATATATCAAGAAAAGGGTTCGGTCCATCAGGCGGACCCTACGGAGGGCCAACCTCTAGGACTTTTGCCATGTTTTACTTTTACCCCTCCCCTCTCTCCTCTTTCCTATTTTGTACTGATAGTTGGGTTTTGGGGATTAGTATTAGGTTAGTATAGGTTGTTAGCTTAGTTAGTGTTAGGGAAGAGGGTGGGGGGTCCTTATTCTTTCTATTTTTCTTTTTTGTGTGGGTGGGTGGGGGTCAATGTTGGGATTCCTGTTTGTTTAAAAAAAACAAAATATATATGATTGTTTAGGATAGTATAGTATGTGTGTAGGTTAGTAAGTGTTGTCCTGCATGTGTCCTGTCTCATAATGGTGGGTGGGGGGTTGATGTTTAGATCGTTTCGTTATATGTGTAGAGTAAGTTTAGCTTAGGTTAGTTAGGGACAGTTGTGGGTTAGTAGTAGTCAGGTTAGATTAGTGTAGGTATTACTTTTCCCTTAGTTGCCTCTTGTGTGAATAAATAGTAATAAATATATAGTTAACCCTTTACATGATGCGTTAGGTGCTACTTTATCATGGCCTTGACATCAGTGTAGGTGAATGTTTTTGTATGACATTAGTGTCCTATGCTAGCCATCCCCAGAAAATGGAGGTTTAACATGCCAGCTACCCGTGTGATAACTTGGTAAGTATCCACCATTTGGGAGACCCACCATTGGTAGTTTGCATCGATCACCAAGGTTTTGTGTTGGTGAGTATGTATTCTACTTCACATAGTGTGCTTCCAGACTTGTTATTGTGGGTAATTTTATAGGTCGGACTGCAGTGTGATGTTCAGGGAGATCTTTGAAGATGAGGTGTTGTTAACACTCTTGTCTTGTTGCCTTCATTGCTGACCTACATCATGTGTGTACTAATTCAGCCTGACTTTCCTTCATGGAAGTATACTCAGAAAGGGTGATTGATGCAGTGTTATTTTTTTATGTTTGCTAATATTTTGCAGCATAATTTCATGTTTTAGTATTGCATGGTGCCTACATATCTCAGCCACCATTAGTTGACTAGAATTGCTATAGATGGTGCATTATTCTGTCCAACACAGCATGATTGTGTGTGGTTTGTCCCTTCATCAGTTATTCTCCTCAGTATGGTAAGGCTATGATGCAATCCTGGCCACTGCACAGATGTATCAGACTACATGATGTCAGGCAGTTGTATTGACAAGCTACATGGTTGCCACACAGGCACTTTGGAGTTATGTACTGCACAGTTGAAGTGTGAAATAACACAGAGACATATTAGCTGTGCAAGTGCTATTTATTGATAGGTGCTGAAGTGCAAAATGTCCATTGTCCATGTTTGCTGGGTCCGTTCTGGTGCATTCTTACATGGTGATCCTACAGAAGGGGTGTGGATGAGGCTCCTGACATGCTGGGGTGATGTCACAGACAGTGCAGAGGGACAGGAATTGGCAAATAGTAGGAGAGAGACATTCACTGGCAATGGTGACAAGTCATACAGTGGATAGCAGAACAGTCATTGAGTGTAGTTGTTGTGAGACTGGCATTTGACAAAACGTAGGACCTTGGTCAAAGTAGGCCATGGTGCAGGGAATAGTGCTTCTGGGTACTCTTCCGTGGGAATGTGATCTGTTCCATGTCTTCTTCTTCTGATGTGTGTGTTGCCTGGTTTGTCCTTGTTGTTGTTGGTTGTGAAGGGGCAACACACACCTCAGTGTTAGAAGACGTGGAGGCAGACATCCCGGTGGCTGCTCCCTGTGGAGTTATTAAGGGCAGTACTGCAGCAAGGAGGGCCTGCTGGTTTTTGAGAATAGCAGCCACATCACGATGGTAGGCAGCCAGGTCGGCCCTGAGGGGTTCAATGTTGCATTCGTGCACACGTTGACTGGATTGCAGTTGTAGGTGTTGTGTCAACTGGATGACAGCTGTGCTGATTTCCTTCAGTGTTTTGGCAAGTTCCTGCAAGGGAGATGTTCGGGCTTCCATAGCAGCTGCCTGATCTGCAAATGACGTCATGCACGAACGCAACCCCTCAAGGCTGGCTGCCATGTTTTGCATCCCCACCCGCACCTCCTTGGCCAGCTCCCGCTGTACCCAAACTACAGTTCTTTCAAAGCTGGTGCCAGTGTCATCAGAGTCCTCAGCTGTGTTGGAGCTGGCAGGTCTTACAATTGGGGTGGTGGGTGGTTCTTCTGTGATGGCTGCTTGTTCTGTGCTCCTCCTTGTGACTGAAGGTGGGGTCTGGAGGGTTTCAAGGACCTTTTGGATGGTCTCCTGGGAAATATTTATGGGCTCGTCATCCATGTCATCAGGGAAATCAGGGACAGGCATATCGGCAGGAGATCCATGTTCCTCTGCAATGAAACAGGGTACAAGTAGTGTGTCTGTGTTGTGACAATTTTGCCATAACATGAAAGCCTTTGGATGACTTAACTTTGTGCTCTGGTTTGGTATTGGTATTTGCTGTCCTTCATATGGGCATTGTTATAGGCCTATGGCCCACCTGTGTGTCACATGTATGATATAGAGTTATCAGACTTGTCTGCCTAATTGCCTCTACGTGTTGCTTTGTATCAATTTGGGAATAGCCATCTTTTTGTCCTACTCGTCCCTCCGTGTATATCTATTCTTATGGAGAGACATTTTGTCGCGTGGGCTCTCATTATCCTACATGAGATTACTGGCTTTCTAGGCAGCAGGATAGCTAATGGTGTGGGGGACTGAGTCTGACCCACTTGTAAATGACTCTGTCACCCTAATTGTTTCTTTTTGCTCTGGCTAACTAGCAGTGCCTCATGTCTCCCACAGCAAAGAAATGATTAGACAGCCGAGCGCATGACATCTTTGGAACTTCACAGGGAAGTCGTGGTCACTCAGATCCAAACCAATTCTCTCTTTTCCAGTATGATCTCATATACAAATGACAAAGACAGTATTTGTTTTATATGATGATTTCATGAAACAACTGACTTTTAGATAATTACTGTAGGTGTGAGCCACAATAACCCAAACAATACAACATGGTAGAATTGAAATAGTCACCAGGAGTGTAAAACATTTGAACAAAGCTATCATGGTGCCTAACTGTTTCTACTCTCCCTCTGCTTGTTCTATTTAGAGCACATCATGTTAAGCTTCGAGCTTGCCTGTCTGAATCACTGGGGAGACATCAGCCCTCATATCTGAGCAATGGCCTGTGATCTGGTTCAGCATCTGCAGCAAGGCTGGCTGCGTCTAGTTTTGGTTCTCTGTTCGGAAACTCCCTCTTGCGTGTATTGGGTCTAGGAAGTGATTTTAAAACTAACATGTCATCGTGATGACAAAATGTCCCTACGCAGGAATGCCAAATCTGAGCTCCTACCACGTCTATCGGCAATGTACCAGACTGTATCCTTGACTGGAGCACAGAGTGAATATGTTATGGAGAACTCCAGTGCTGAAGTAGGCAAAACAGTGTGATATGAATAATAAACTACACCGTAGAACTGGCTATTTGCAAAATAACTGATACGAAGCCTAATAAAAAGCATTTAGTGCAAAGTGCACAGAGGCTCTAAGCTGTTGGCAAATGAATAAAAGTACATTCAGGGCAAAGTGCACAAAGGCCTAAAGCCTGAAGCTAATGCGCAAAGGATACGTAAAACTTACCACACTACACTTTGACTGGCTGTCGGTGTTGTGAATGCCTTGGCAGCACACTTGCCTCTCAGGACCTGCCCCAATCACTTTTTATTCACATTGACCTAAATGTACATGTTATGTGGCATATCCTATGCATGGCAATGTTAGGATGTGGTATGGATGTAAACATTGTTGATGTTTCCAGCTGATGTTGGGTAATGTGTGTTTAATTGGATTGCCCTGTTTATCGTATCAAAGTCCTATTTGGGTCTCAGACTGTGCAGGTGTGTTTCAGTAACCAGTTGCATGTGTCCCCTCCTCAATATTGTTGTCTGAGCAGTATGACATTAGTGATGTTGCCTTGTTAGCCAGGCACGTGAGGGACCCTGACGTATGCAGCATGTGTGTGTCCTTCGTGCTGTGTGGCTCCTATTGCTGTTTACTTTGGCTGATGTATGTGTCAAGTATGGGCATTGGCATTTGAGTGTACTGGTGCCTTTGTCTTATTTTTAGAAATACTTGCAGATGTCATCCTCACCCCCTAATTTAGGTATGTATGTTCCATGGGGAGGTTCCTGCCATTTGCTACTATAGCTGCACAGAGATCAGAGGTGTTATTGTCAACTGTTGTCGCAGTTACATTGCAGTTGTTGTTTTGGCTACTAGATTACTGATAGGGACCTAGTTGATGTAGGATACATTTTGACTGACGAGTGCCTGGATGTAAGTTTGACGTAGTGGCCTTCCCACCTGTCGCTGCTTTCCCTTGGCTACATTGTTGTAATTACAGGATGGCCCCATGGGACTGTTGTTGGTGCTGTATCTTGTCGTGCCCCAGCTTCAGTCTGTGCTGGCCATGCCCCCCTGCCGTGCCCCTTTATCCATGCCACTTCATATATATGCTGAGTTAAATGGATTGTGTAGTAGGTATTCCCCCCAGTTGCAGTTATCATTATTGCATTATAATTCCCCATGCGACTTACCCTGCATGTGCGTTGTGTCGTGGTAGTCTGCGCTGTCCTGTCCTTGAATCCCTGTGACGATCTCCTCAGGGATGATGGCTGCGACCATCTCCTCCATGTGGTCCAGGGCCTCCTGGTGTGCTGGACTCCCCCCTCCAGTCTGCAGTGCTGCCTTCCTGTTCCGGCCATTTTTTCCTTAGTCCTACGTTTGCAGTCATGCCAGCGTTTCTTACACTCGGTGACTGTTCTGCGTTCTTCAGCCACACTGTTGATCTTGTCCACAATATTTTGCCATATGGCGTCTCTCCTACTGATCTCCTACTTTTCTATAAATGTCCTGGTTCCTGTATGGATATTCCTGGCTGGTTCCTGGTCTGCTGTCATCTTCCTAGGGTCTGTTGTGGCATCTAGGATCCATTTTGGCTCTCCTCTGCTGAAAGGTCAGTGTTCGCGGGTGATTTTGACGCTATTGCGTAAAAAAAAACAGCGCTTTCCGGGTTGCGCTGTCGTAAATCAACCCACAGCGATTTGCGTCGCGTTAATGTTGGTTTCCTTTATGACTTGACGCCGCTGTGTGCGTCACGAAATAATGACTCCATCCTGTTGGTTGCGCCGCCGTGCGTCAAAGTATAATTTTTACTCCCGCGTGGCGCATCGAAATGGCGTTAGAGGGCGTTAAAATTTTTGGCGCAAAGCTGCGCCGGCGCAGCTTTGCTTCAAAACGTATAAATATGGGCCTTAGTGTGTGGGCACCCTGGCACTAGCCAAGGTGCCACCACATTGTTCAGGGCAAATTCCCCGGACTTTGTGAGAGCGGGGACACCATTAAACGCGTGCACTATACATAGGTCACTACCTATGTATAGCTTCACAATGGTAACTCCGAATATGGCCATGTAACATGACTAAGATCATGGAATTGCCCCCCATTGCCATCTTGGAATTGGTGAGACAATCCCATGATCCCACGGGTCTCTAGCACAGACCCGGGTACTGCCAAACTACCTTTCCCAGGGTTTAACTGCAGCTGCTGCTGCTGCCAACCCCTCAGACAGGTTTCTGCCCTCCAGGGGTCCAGCCAGGCTTGGCCCAGGAAGGCAGAACAAAGGACTTCCTCAGAGAGAGGGTGTTACACCCTCTCCCTTTGGAATAAGGTGTCAGGGCTGGGGAGGAGTAGCCTCACCCTGCCTCTGGAAATGCTTTGATGGGCACAGATGGTGCCCATCTCTGCATAAGCCAGTCTACACCGGTTCAGGGATCCCCCAGCCCTGCTCTGGCGCGAAACTGGACAAAGGAAAGGGGAGTGACCACTCCCCTGACCTGCACCTCCCCTGGGAAGTGCCCAGAGCTCCTCCAGTGTGCTCCAGACCTCTGCCATCTTGGAAACAGAGGTGCTGCTGGCACACTGGACTGCTCTGAGTTGCCAGGGCCAACAAGTGACGTCAGAGAACTGGAGCTCACCCGAAGTCACGAAAGAGGGTCCCACGACGCCGGAGGACAACTCAGGAGGTTGTGCAATGCAGGTTAGAGTGCCGGGGACCCAGGCTTGGATATGCACAAAGGAAATCCTGGAAAAGTGCACAGGAGCCGAAGTAGCTGCAAAACACGTGATGCAGTCTAGCGTAGGGAGGCAAGGACTTACCTCCACCAAACTTGGACTGAAGAGTCATTGGACTGTGGGAGTCACTAAGACAGAGTTGCTGGATTCAAAGGACCCCGCTCGTCGTGCTGAGAGGAGACCCAGGGGACCGGTGATGCAGTCCTTTGGTGTCTGCGGTAGCAGGGGCAAGATTCCGTCGACCCACGGGCGATTTCTTCGGAGCTTCTAGTGCAGAGAGGAGGCAGACTACCCCCACAGCATGCACCACCAGGAAAACAGTCGAGAAGGCGACAGGATCAGCGTTACAGAGTTGCAGTAGTCGTCTTTGCTACTTTGTTGCAGTTTTGCAGGCTTCCAGCGCGGTAAGCAGTCGATTCCTTGGCAGAAGTTGAAGAGAGAGATGCAGAGGAACTCTGATGAGCTCTTGCATTCGTTATCTAAAGAATTCCCCAAAGCAGAGACCCTAAATAGCCAGAAAAGAGGGTTTGGCTACTTAGGAGAGAGGATAGGCTAGCAACACCTGTAGGAGCCTGTCAGAAGGAGTCTCTGACGTCACCTGCTGCCCCTGGCCACTCAGAGCAGTCCAGTGTGCCAGCAGCACCTCTGTTTTCAAGATGGCAGAGGTCTGGAGCACACTGGAGGAGCTCTGGGCACCTCCCAGGGGAGGTGCAGGTCATGGGAGTGGTCACTCCCCTTTCCTTTGTGCAGTTTCGCGCCAGAGCAGGGCTGAGGGGTCCCTGAATCGGTGTAGACTGGCTTATGCAGAAATGGGCACCATCTGTGCCCATGAAAGCATTTCCAGAGGCTGGGGGAGGCTACTCCTCCCCTGCCTTAACACCTTTTTCCAAAGGGAGAGGGTGTAACACCCTCTCTCTGAGGAAGTCCTTTGCTCTGCCCTCCTGGGCCAAGCCTGGCTGGACCCCAGGAGGGCAGAAACCTGTCTGAGGGGTTGGCAGGAGCAGCAGCTGCAGTGAAACCCCTGAAAAGGCAGTTTGGCACTACCTGGGTCTGAGCTACAGACCCGTGGGATCATGGGATTGTGCCAACAATGCCAGGAAGGAATAGAGGGGGCAATTCCATGATCTTAGACATGTTACATGGCAATATTCGGAGTTACCATTATGAAGCTACACATAGATATTGACCTATGTGTAGTGCACAAGTGTAATGGTGTCCCCGCACTCACAAAGTCCGGGGAATTTGCCCTGAACAATGTGGGAGCACCTTGGCTAGTGCCAGGGTGCCCACACACTAAGTAACTTTGCACCTAACCTTTACTAAGTAAAGGTTAGACATATAGGTGACTTATAAGTTACTTAAGTGCAGTGAAAATGGCTGTGAAATAATGTGTACATTATTTCACTCAGGCTGCAGTGGCAGGTCTGTGTACGAATTGTCAGAGCTCCCTATGGGTGGCAAAAGAAATGCTGCAGCCCATAGGGATCTCCTGGAACCCCAATACCCAGGGTACCTCAGAACTATATACTAGGGAATTATAAGGGTGTTCCCGTATGCCAATGTGAATTGGTGAAATTGGTCACTAGCCTGTTAGTGACAATTTGGAAAGAAATGACATAGCATAACTGTGAGAAAGTAGCCTCTTTCTAGCCTTGTTACCCCCACTTTTGGCCTGTTTGTGAGTGTATGTCAGGGTGTTTTCACTGTCTCACTGGGATCCTGCTAGCCAGGGCCCAGTGCTCATAGTGAAAACCCTATGTTTTCAGTATGTTTGTTATGTGTCACTGGGACCTGCTAGTCAGGACCCCAGTGCCCATAAGTTTGTGACCTATAGGTATGTGTTCCCTGTGTGATGCCTAACTGTCTCACTGAGGCTCTGCTAACAAGAACCTCAGTGGTTATGCTCTCTCTTTACAAATTGTCACTAACAGGCTAGTGACCAATTTTACCAATTTACATTGGCATACTGGAACACCCTTATAATTCCCTAGTATATGGTACTGAGGTACCCATGGTATTGGGGTTCCAGGAGATCCCTATGGGCTGCAGCATTTCTTTTGCCACCCATAGGGAGCTCTGACAATTCTTACACAGGTCTGCCACTGCAGCCTGAGTGAAATAACGTCCACGTTATTTCACAGCCATTTTACACTGCACTTAAGTAACTTATAAATCACCTATATGTCTAACCTTTACCTGGTAAAGGTTAGGTGCAAAGTTACTTAGTGTGAGGGCACCCTGGCACTATCCAAGGTGCCCACACATTGTTCAGGGCCAATTCCCCGGACTTTGTGAGTGCGGGGACACCATTACACGCGTGCACCACATATAGGTCACTACCTATATGTAGCTTCACAATGGTAACTCCGAATATGACCATGTAACATGTCTATGATCATGGAATTGCCCCCTCTATGCCATCCTGGCATAATTGGCACAATCCCATGATCCCAGTGGTCTGTAGCACAGACCCTGGTACTGCCAAACTGCCTTTCCTGGGGTTTCACTGCAGCTGCTGCTGCTGCCAACCCCTCAGACAGGTTTCTGCCCTCCTGGGGTCAAGCCAGGCTTGTCCCAGGATGGCAGAACAAAGGACTTTCTCTGAGAGAGGGTGTTACACCCTCTCCCTTTGGAAAATGGTGTGAAGGCAGGGGAGGAGTAGCCTCCCCCAGCCTCTGGAAATGCTTTCTTGGGCACAGATGTGCCCAATTCTGCATAAGCCAGTCTACACCGGTTCAGGGACCCCTTAGCCCCTGCTCTGGCGCGAAACTGGACAAAGGAAAGGGGAGTGACCACTCCCCTGACCTGCACCTCCCCTGGGAGGTGTCCAGAGCTCCTCCAGTGTGCTCCAGACCTCTGCCATCTTGGAAATAGAGGTGCTGCTGGCACACTGGACTGCTCTGAGTGGCCAGTGCCACCAGGTGATGTCAGAGACTCCTTCTGATAGGCTCCTTCAGGTGTTAGTAGCCTATCCTCTCTCCTAGGTAGCCAAACCCTCTTTTCTGGCTATTTAGGGTCTCTGTCTCTGGGGAAACTTTAGATAACGAATGCAAGAGCTCATCAGAGTTCCTCTGCATCTCTCTCTTCACCTTCTGCCCAGGAATCGACTGCTGACCGTGCTGGAAGCCTGCAAAACTGCAACAAAGTAGCAAAGATGACTACTGCGACCTTGTAACGCTGATCCTGCTGCCTTCTCGACTGTTTTCCTGGTGGTGCATGCTGTGGGCGTAGTCTGCCTCCTCTCTGCACTAGAAGCTGCGAAGAAATCTCCAGTGGGTAGACGGAATCTTCCCCCTGCAACCGCAGGCACCAAAAAGCTGCATTACCCGTCCCTTGGTTCTCCTCTCAGCACGACGAGCGAGGTCCCTTGAATCCAGCAACTCTGTCCAAGTGACTCCCACAGTCCAGTGACTCTTCAGTCCAAGTTTGGTGGAGGTAAGTCCTTGCCTCCCCACGCCAGACTGCATTGTTGGTAACCACGACTTTTGCAACTTCTCCGGCCCCTGTCCACTTCCGGCGGAAATCCTTTGTGCACAGCCAAGCCTGGGTCCACGGCACTCTAACCTGCATTGCACGACTTTCTAAGTTGGTCTCTGGCGACGTGGGACTCCTTTGTGTAACTTCGGGTGAGCACCGTTTCACGCATCCTCGTAGTGCCTGTTTCTGGCACTTCTCTGGGCGCTACCTGCTGCTATGAGGGCTCCTTATCTTGCTCGACGTTCCCTCTTCCTCTTGGTACAATTTGCGACCTCCTGGTCCCTCGTGGGCCACAGCAGCGTCCAAAAACGCTAATCGCACGATTTGCAGCTAGCAAGGCTTGTTGGTGTTCTTTCGGCGGTAAAATACTAGTGCACGACTCTCCACGGCGAGAGGGATCCGTCCACCAAAGGGGAAGTCTCTAGCCCTTTTCGTTCTTGCAGAATCCTCAGCTTCTTCTGTCCAGTAGAAGCTTCTTTGCACCCACAGCTGGCATTTCCTGGGCATTTGCCCATCTCCGACTTGCTTGTGACTTTTGGACTTGGTCCCCTTGTTCCACAGGTACCCTAGATTGGAAATCCACAGCTGTTGCATTGTTGGTTTGTGTCTTTCCTGCATTATTCCTCTATCACGACTTCTTTGTCCTTGGGGGAACTTTAGTGCACTTTGCACTCACTTTTCAGGGTCTTGGGGTGGGCTATTTTTCTAACCCTCACTATTTTCTAATAGTCCCAGCGACCCTCTACAAGGTCCCATAGGTTTGGGGTCCATTCGTGGTTCGCATTCCACTTTTGGAGTATATGGTTTGTGTTGCCCCTATCTATATGTGTCTCCATTGCATCCTATTGTAACTATACATTGTTTGCACTGTTTTCTAAGACTATACTGCATATTTTTAGTACTGTGTACATATAACTTGTGTATATTTGCTATCCTCACTCTGAGGGTACACTCTGAGATACTTTGGCATATTGTCATAAAAATAAAGTACCTTTATTTTTAGGATAACTGTGTATTGTGTTTTCTTATGATATTGTGCAAGTGACATTTGTGGTACTGTAGTAGCTTCACACGTCTCCTAGTTCAGCCTAAGCTGCTCTGCTAAGCTACCATTATCTATCAGCCTAAGCTGCTAGACACCCTATACACTAATAAGGGATACCTGGGCATGGTGCAAGGTGTAAGTACCCCTTGGTACTCACTACAAGCCAGTCCAGACTCCTACATTGGTTGTGCAGCGGTGGGATAAGTGCTTTGAGACTATTTACCACTCTTGCCATTGTACTTTTCATAAGAGAAAAATATACAAAACAAGTTCAGTGTGTGTACACATAGCTCAAAAGTTTTGCATTTCCTCTTTTCACTGTTTTCTAAAGTGCTGAAAAGTACGTCTAAACTTTCAAAAAGTTCTTAAAAGTTTAAAAAGTTTTTTTTTTCTGTCTTTCTATAAAGTTCTGAAAACTTTTTTCTCTTTTTCTATCACTTTAAAGCTCTCTAAAAATGTCTGGCACAGGCCAAAATGTTGATCTGTCCAAACTTGCATATGATCACCTTAGCTGGAAAGGAGCAAGGAGTCTCTGCATGGAGAGAGGTTTGAGTGTAGGGAAGAATCCTTCCTTGGAATTGTTAATTAACATGCTTAGAGAACAAGATAAGGCAAAAAGTGCCCCATCTGTTGAAAATGTAGCTAATGGTTCCCAATCTGATCCAGGGACTCCCCCAGGAAAAGATTCAGGAAAGAAACTTCCTAGCCTGCCCATTACTAGACAGTCTAGCATAGTTGGTAATGATGATGAGCCACACCATACAAATAGTGTTGTCTCACATCATAGCAAAAGCATTTATTCTCACCATACTGGTAGTGATGTTTCTGTTAGGCAAGCTGTTAGGGTGGCTTCTGTAAGGGACAGGTCTCCTTCTGTTCATTCCCATCATACCTCTGTATCTAGGAATGTCCCTCCCACCAACCCTGATGACAGAATGTTAGAGAGGGAACTCAATAAGTTGAGGGTGGAACAAACCAGACTGAAGCTTAAAAAGCAACAGCTGGATTTGGATAGACAGTCTTTTGAACTAGAGAAGGAAAGACAGAAGTTGGGTTTTGAAACCCATGGTGGCAGCAGCAGTATTCCCCATAGTCATCCTGTAAAAGAGCATGATTCCAGGAATCTGCATAAGGTAGTTCCCCCTTATAAGGAGGGGGGTGACATTAACAAGTGGTTTGCTGCACTTGAGAGGGCCTGTGTTGTACAGGATGTCCCTCAAAGGCAGTGGGCTGCTATCCTATGGCTATCATTTAGTGGAAAAGGTAGGGATAGGCTCCTTACTGTGAAAGAAAGTGATGCCAATAATTTTACAGTTCTTAAGAATGCACTCCTGGATGGTTATGGCTTAACCACTGAACAATACAGGATAAAGTTCAGAGAGACCAAAAAGGAGTCTTCACAAGACTGGGTTGATTTCATTGACCATTCAGTGAAGGCCTTGGAGGGGTGGTTACATGGCAGTAAAGTTACTGATTATGACAGCCTGTATAACTTGATCCTGAGAGAGCATATTCTTAATAATTGTGTCTGATTTGTTGCACCAGTACTTGGTGGACTCTGATCTGACCTCTCCCCAAGAATTGGGAAAGAAGGCAGACAAATGGGCCAGAACAAGGGTGAACAGAAAAGTTCATACAGGGGGTAACAAAGAGAACAATAAGAAGAAAGATGGTGAAAAATCTCAAGATAAGCATGGGGATAAGGGTAAAACCAAAGATCCCACTTCAAATCTTAAACACTCTTCAGGGGGTGGGGATAAAACAAATTCTTCCTCTTTTTCTCAACCTACACTATTTAAAAAGCCTTGGTGCTTTGTGTGTAAAATAGAGGCCATAGGCCAGGGGATAAGTCCTGTCCAGGTAAACCCCCTGAGCCTACCACCACTAATACATCAAGCTCTAGTGCCCCTAGCAGTAGTGGTACTAGTGGTGGGACTGCTGGCAACAGTCAAGTTAAGGGTGTAGTTGGGTTCACTTATGGGTCCATAGAAGAAACTGGGGTAGTCAGTCCCAAGACAGTTTCTGTCACACCTAGTGGCATTGGCCTTGCCACACTGGCTGCTTGTCCCCTTACAATGGATAAGTACAGGCAGACAGTTTCAATAAATGGTGTTGAGGCCTTGGCCTACAGGGACACAGGTGCCAGTATCACTTTGGTGACTGAAAACCTAGTGCACCCTGATCAACACATCATTGGACAACAGTATAAGATTATTGATGTCCATAACTCCACTAAGTTTCTTCCCTTAGCTATAATTCAGTTTAGTTGGGGTGGAGTTACTGGCCCTAAGCAGGTGGTGGTATCACCTAGCTTACCTGTAGACTGTCTCTTAGGTAATGACCTAGAGGCCTCAGGTTGGGCTGATGTAGAGTTTTATGCCCATGCAGCCATGCTGGGCATCCCTGAGGAATTGTTCCCTCTCATTTCTACTGAAATGAAAAAGCAAAGGAGAGAAGGCCTGAAAACTCAGGATCCCTCTCCATCAACAGGTAAGAAGGGTATCACAGTATCCCCTAACCACCCTACCATTCAGGATACCATTCATGTGGTGGGAGAAACCTCCCCTGGGGTGGCACCTGTTCCAAGGGAATCATCAGCTGGCAAAGCTGGACTCCCTGAGGTAGAAGTACCTCTCTGTGGGATAACTAACATTGGTGAGAAAAAGAGCCCCATTTTAGTTAACATGGAGCATCCCTCCAACCCTCCCAGAGAAACTTTAGTGCAGAAACCCTGCACTACCTCACAACAATTAGGACAGCATCCCTGCCCTAGTGTGGAGCTTATAGGACAGCATCCCTGCCCTGCTCCAACTCAAGAGAAACAGCATCCCTGTTCTCTCTTCCAGCCAGATGGACAAAGTTTTTGCCCAGCTATGGCTTTTCTGAGACCGCATCCCTGTCTGGCATTTCCATCACTACAAATAGGTTCAGTGGACAATTCCCACTGCTCTAAACTAAAACTTACTGATAGAAACTCTGAAAATACATCTTCACATTGTTGCTTAGCTAAAAAACTCCAAACAGGGTGGTTTACATCCCCACAGGGAAGTGACCATATAGTGGATGATAAAGGGAGTAACCAGTCTAATGCAGAGCTACTCTCTACTTATCACCACTTAGACAATAAAGTCTCAACTGGCCAAGGTTAGCCTTATTGTCCTTCGTTTGGGGGGGGGGTTGTGTGAGAAAGTAGCATCTTTCTAGCCTTGTTACCCCCACTTTTGGCCTGTTTGTGAGTGTATGTCAGGGTGTTTTCACTGTCTCACTGGGATCCTGCTAGCCAGGGCCCAGTGCTCATAATGAAAACCCTATGTTTTCAGTATGTTTGTTATGTGTCACTGGGACCCTGCTAGTCAGGACCCCAGTGCCCATAAGTTTGTGACCTATAGGTATGTGATCCCTGTGTGATGCCTAACTGTCTCACTGAGGATCTGCTAACCAGAACCTCAGTGGTTATGCTCTCTCTTTACAAATTGTCACTAACAGGCTAGTGACCAATTTTACCAATTTACATTGGCATACTGGAACACCCTTATATTTCCCTAGTATATGGTACTGAGGTACCCAGGGTATTGGGGTTCCAGGAGATCCCTATGGGCTGCAGCATTTCTTTTGCCACCCATAGGGAGCTCTGACAATTCTTACACAGGTCTGCCACTGCAGCCTGAGTGAAATAACGTCCACGTTATTTCACAGCCATTTTACACTGCACTTAAGTAACTTATAAGTCACCTATATGTCTAACCTTTACCTGGTAAAGGTTAGGTGCAAAGTTACTAAGTGTGAGGGCACCCTGGCACTAGCCAAGCTGTCACCACATTGTTTAGGGCCAATTTCCCAGACTTTGTGAGTGCGGGGACACCATTACACGTGTGCACTACATATAGGTCACTACCTATATGTAGCTTCACAATGGTAACTTCGAATATGACCATGTAACATGTCTATGATCATGGAATTGCCCCCTCTATGCCATCCTGGCATAGTTGGCACAATCCCATGATCCCAGTGGTCTGTAGCACAGACCCTGGTACTGCCAAACTGCCTTTCCTGGGGTTTCACTGCAGCTGCTGCTGCTGCCAACCCCTCAGACAGGTTTCTGCCCTCCTGGGGTCAAGCCAGGCTTGTCCCAGGATGGCAGAACAAAGGACTTCCACTGAGAGAGGGTGTTACACCCTCTCCCTTTGGAAAATGGTGTGAAGGCAGGGGAGGAGTAGCCTCCCCCAGCCTCTGGAAATGCTTTCTTGGGCACAGATGTGCCCAATTCTGCATAAGCCAGTCTACACCGGTTCAGGGACCCCTTAGCCCCTGCTCTGGCGCGAAACTGGACAAAGGAAAGGGAAGTGACCACTCCCCTGACCTGCACCTCCCCTGGGAGGTGTCCAGAGCTCCTCCAGTGTGCTCCAGACCTCTGCCATCTTGGAAACAGAGGTGCTGCTGGCACACTGGACTGCTCTGAGTGGCCAGTGCCACCAGGTGACGTCAGAGACTCCTTCTGATAGGCTCCTTCAGGTGTTAGTAGCCTATCCTCTCTCCTAGGTAGCCAAACCTTCTTTTCTGGCTATTTAGGGTCTCTGTCTCTGGGGAAACTTTAGATAACGAATGCAAGAGCTCATCAGAGTTTCTCTGCATCTCTCTCTTCACCTTCTGCCAAGGAATCGACTGCTGACCGCGCTGGAAGACTGCAAAACTGCAACAAAGTAGCTAAGACGACTACTGCAACTCTGTAACGCTGATCCTGCCACCTTCTCGACTGTTTTCCTGGTGGTGCATGCTGTGGGGGTAGTCTGCCTCCTCTCTGCACTAGAAGCTGCGAAGAAATCTCCCGTGGGTCGACGGAATCTTCCCCCTGCAACCGCAGGCACCAAAAAGCTGCATTACCGGTCCCTTGGGTCTCCTCTCAGCATGACTAGCGAGGTCCCTTGAATCCAGCAACTCTGTCCAAGTGACTCCCACAGACCAGTGACTCTTCAGTCCAAGTTTGGTGGAGGTAAGTCCTTGCCTCCCCACGCCAGACTGCATTGTTGGTAACCGCGACTTTTGCAACTTCTCCGGCCCCTGTGCACTTCCGGCGGAAATCCTTTGTGCACAGCCAAGCCTGGGTCCACGGCACTCTAACCTGCATTGCACGACTTTCTAAGTTGGTCTCCGGCGATGTGGGACTCCTTTGTGTAACTTCGGGTGAGCACAGTTTCATGCATCCTCGTAGTACCTGTTTCTGGCACTTCTCCGGGTGCTACATGCTGGTAAGAGGGCTCCTTATCTTTCTCGAAATTCCCTCTTCCTCGTGGTCCAATTTGCGACCTCTTGGTCCCTCCTGGGCCACAGCAGCGTCCAAAAAAGGTAACCACACGATTTGCAGCTAGCAAGGCTTGTTGGCGTTCTTTCGGCGGGAAAACACTTTTGCACGACTCTCCACGGCGAGAGGGATCCGTCCTCCAAAGGGGAAGTCTCTAGCTCTTTTCGTTCCTGCAGAATCCTCAGCTTCTTCTGTCCAGTAGAAGCTTCTTTGCACCCACAGCTGCCATTTCCTGGGCATTTGCCCATCTCCGACTTGCTTGTGACTTTTGGACTTGGTCTCCTTATTCCACAGGTACCCTAGATTGGAAATCCACAGCTGTTGCATTGTTGCTTTGTGTCTTTCCTGCATTATTCCTCTATCACGACTTCTTTGTCTTTGGGGGAACTTTAGTGCACTTTGCACTCACTTTTCAGGGTCTTGGGGTGGGCTATTTTTCTAACCCTCACTATTTTCTAATAGTCCCAGCGACCCTCTTCAAGGTCACATAGGTTTGGGGTCCATTCGTGGTTCACATTCCACTTTTGGAGTATATGGTTTGTGTTGCCCCTATCCCTATGTGTCTCCATTGCATCCTATTGTAACTATACATTGTTTGCACTGTTTTCTAAGACTATACTGCATATTTTTAGTACTGTGTACATATAACTTGTGTATATTTGCTATCCTCACTCTGAGGGTACACTCTGAGATACTGTGACATATTGTCATAAAAATAAAGTACCTTTATTTTTAGTGTAACTGTGTATTGTGTTTTCTTATGGTATTGTGCAAGTGACCCTTGTGGTACTGTAGTAGCTTCACACGCCTCCTAGTTCAGCCTAAGCTGCTCTGCTAAGCTACCATTATCTATCAGCCTAAGCTGCTAGACACCCTATACACTAATAAGGGATACCTGGGCCTGGTGCAAGGTGTAAGTACCCCTTGGTACTCACTACAAGCCAGTCCAGCCTCCTACAATAACCACTGAGGTTCTGGATAGCAGAGCCTCAGTGAGAGAGTTAGTCATAACACAGGTAACACATTCAGGCACACTTATGAGCACTGGGGCCCTGGCAGGCAGGGTCCCAGTGACACATACAACTAAAACAACATATATACAGTGAAAAATGGGGGTAACATGCCAGGCAAGATAGTACTTTCCTACACAACCCCCCCCAAATGAAGGACAATAAGAATAGTCATTACCTGATGGGTCTTCATTGTCTAAGTTGAAATATCTGGAGAGTCCATCTGCATTGGAGTGGGTACTCCCAGGTCTATGTTCCACTGTATAGTCCATTCCCTGTAGGGATATGGACCACCTCAACAATTTAGGATTTTCACCTTTCATTTGTTTTAGCCAACGTAGAGGTTTGTGGTCTGTCTGAACTATGAAGTGAGTGCCAAACAGGTATGGCCTCAACTTGTTCAGTGCCCAGACCACAGCAAAGGCCTCCCTCTCTATGGTAGACCAACGCTTTTCTCTAGGGGTCAACCTCCTATTAATAAAAGCAACAGGTTGATCCTGGCCCTCAGAATTAAGTTGTGATAGGACTACCCCTACTCCTAATTCAGATGCATCAGTTTGGACATAGAATTTTTTAGAGTAACAAGGGCTTTTCAGGACAGGTGCAGAGCACATGGCCTGCTTCAGCTCCTCAAAAGCTTTCTGACAGTTTGCTGTCCATAATACCTTTTTAGGCATTTTCTTGGATGTGAGGTCATTAAGAGGGGCTGCAATGGAGCCATAGTTCTTTATGAACCTCCTGTAATACCCAGTGAGGCCTAAAAAGGCTCTCACCTGAGTCTGAGTAGTAGGGGGAACCCAATCTAAAATAGTTTGGATTTTCCCTTGAAGTGGTGCAATCTGTTCCCCACCAACCAGGTGTCCCAGATAAACCATCTTCCCCTGCCCTATCTGGCACTTTGAAGCCTTGATAGTGAGGCCTGCCTTTTGCAGGGCCTCTAAAACTTTCCATAGGTGGACCAGGTGATCATCCCAGCTGGAGCTAAAGACAGCTATATCGTCCAAATATGCTGAACTAATAGCTTCCAGCCCTTGTAGGACTGTGTTCACCAACCTCTGAAAAATGGCAGGTGCATTTTTCAATCCAAAAGGCATTACTGTGAATTGGTAATGGCCTCCAATGGTCGAAAATGCAGTTTTTGCTTTTGCATCTTCTGATAACTTGATCTGCCAATACCCTGCAGTCAAGTCAAAAGTGCTTAGATACTTGGCAGATGCCAGTGTATCTATGAGCTCATCTGCCCTGGGTATAGGGTGAGCATCAGTTTTGGTTACTTGGTTGAGATCTCTATAGTCTACACAAAACCGCATTTCCTTCTTTCCATCCTTGGAATGAGGTTTTGGTACAAGTACCACATGGACTTTCAGAGTGCTCATCCACTCCCAGTTCTAACATTTTCTGCACCTCTTGCTTTATGCTGTCTCTGACATGGTCAGGCTGCCTATAGATCTTACTTTTGAAAGGCAAGCTGTCTCCAGTATCTATAGTGTGCTCACACCAAGAAGTGGTGCCTGGCACAGTAGAGAAGAGTTCAGAAAACTGACCCAGGAGATTAATGCAGTGGTCTTTCTGCTCAGCAGTAAGACAATCTGCTAGTACTACACCTTCCACTAGAGCATCTTGTTCTGTGGAAGAGAAGAGATCAGGGAGAGGGTCACTCTCTTCTTCCTGTCCCTCATCAGTTGCCATGAGCAAGGTGAGATCAGCCCTGTCGTAGTAGGGTTTCAGGCGATTGACATGGAACACCCTAAGAGGACTCCTGGCAGTGCCTAAGTCAACTAAGTAGGTGACTTCACCCTTTTTTTCAACAATTGTGTGGGGTCCTCTCCATTTATCTTGGAGTGCTCTTGGGGCCACAGGCTCCAAGACCCACACTTTCTGCCCTGGTTGGTACTGAACCAAAACAGCCTTCTGGTCATGCCATTGCTTTTGGAGCTCTTGGCTGGCCTGAAGGTTTTTACTGGCCTTTTTCATGTACTCAGCCATCCTTGATCTGAGGCCAAGTACATAGTCCACTATGTCTTGCTTTGGAGTTTTTAAAGGTTGTTCCCAACCCTCCGTAACAAGTGTTAGAGGACCTCTCACAGGGTGACCAAATAGGAGTTCAAAGGGGCTGAAGCCCACTCTTTTCTGGGGTACCTCCCTGTAAGCAAAAAGGAGGCATGGTAAAAGGATATCCCATCTCCTGCGGAGTTTTTCAGGGAGTCCCATAATCATGCCTTTGAGAGTTTTGTTAAATCTCTCCACCAGTCCATTTGTTTGTGGATGATATGGTGTAGTGAACTTGTATGTCACACCACACTCCTTCCACATGGCCTTTAAGTAAGCAGACATGAAATTGCTTCCCCTGTCTGTAGGAGGCTGGACTGGCTTGTAGTGAGTACCAAGGGGTACTTGCACCTTGCACCAGGCCCAGTTATCCCTTATTAGTGTATAGGGTGTCTAGCAGCTTAGGCTGATAGATAATGGTAGCTTAGCAGAGCAGCTTAGGCTGAACTAGGAGACGTGTGAAGCTACTACAGTACCACAAGTGTCACTTGCACAATATCATAAGAAAACACAATACACAGTTATACTAAAAATAAAGGTACTTTATTTTTATGACAATATGCCAAAGTATCTTAGAGTGTACCCTCAGTGAGAGGATAGGAAATATACACAAGATATATATACACAATAGCAAAAATATGCAGTATAGTCTTAGAAAACAGTGCAAACAATGTATAGTTACAATAGGATGCAATGGGGAAACATAGGGATAGGGGCAACACAAACCATATACTCCAAAAGTGGAATGCGAACCACGAATGGACCCCAAACCTATGTGACCTTGTAGAGGGTCGCTGGGACTATTAGAAAATAGTGAGGGTTAGAAAAATAGCCCACCCCAAGACCCTGAAAAGTGAGTGCAAAGTGCACTAAAGTTCCCCAGAAGACAAAGAAGTTGTGATAGAGGAATAATGCAGGAAAGACATAAACCAACAGTGCAACAACGATGGATTTCCAGTCTAGGGTACCTGTGGGACAAGGGGACCAAGTCCAAAAGTCACAAGCAAGTCGGAGATGGGCAAATGCCCAGGAAATGCCAGCTGTGGGTGCAAAGGAGCTTCTACTGGACAGAAGAAGCAAAGGTTTCTGCAGGAACGAAAAGGGCTAGACACTTCCCCTTTGGAGGACAGATCCCTCTCGCCGTGGAGAGTTGTGCAGAAGTATTTTCCCGCTGAAAGAATGCCAAAAAGCCTTGCTAGCTGCAAATCATGTGGTTAGCGTTTTTGGACGCTGCTGTGGCCCAGGAGGGACCAGAAGGTTGCAAATTGAACCAGGAGGAAGAGGGCACGTCGAACAAGACAAGGAGCCCTCTCAGCAGCAGGTAGCACCTGGAGAAGTGCCAGAAACAGGCACTATGAGGATGCGTGAAACAGTGCTCGCCGAAGTTGCACAAAGGAGTCCCACGTCGCCGGAGACCAACTTAGAAAGTCGTGCAATGCAGGTTAGAGTGCTGTGGACCCAGGCTTGGCTGTGCACAAAGGATTTCCGCCGGAAGTGCACAGGGGCCGGAGAAGTTGCAAAAGTCGCGGTTACCAACAATGCAGTCTGGAGTAGGGAGGCAAGGACTTACCTCCACCAAACTTGGACTGAAGAGTCACTGGACTGTGGGAGTCACTTGGACAGAGTTGCTGGATTCAAGGGACCTCGCTCTTTGTGCTGAGAGGAGACCCAAGGGACCGGTAATGCAGCTTTTTGGTGCCTGCAGTTGCAGGGGGAAGATTCCGTCGACCCACGGGAGATTTCTTCTGAGCTTCTGGTGCAGAGAGGAGGCAGACTACCCCCACAGCATGCACAAGCAGGAAAACAGTCGAGAAGGCGGCAGGATCAGCGTTACAGAGTTGCAGTAGTCGTCTTTGCTACTATGTTGCAGGTTTGCAGGCTTCCAGCGCGGTCAGCAGTCGATTCCTTGGCAGAAGGTGAAGAGAGAGATGCAGAGGAACTCTGATGAGCTCTTGCATTCGTTATCTAAAGTTTCCCCAGAGACACAGACCCTAAATAGCCAGAAAAGAGGGTTTGGCTACCTAGAAGAGAGGATAGGCTAGCAACACCTGAAGGAGCCTATCAGAAGGAGTCTCTGACGTCACCTGGTGGCACTGGCAACTTAGAGCAGTCCAGTGTGCCAGCAGCACCTCTGTTTCCAAGATGGCAGAGGTCTGGAGCACACTGGAGGAGCTCTGGACACCTCCCAGGGGAGGTGCAGGTCAGGGGAGTGGTCACTCCCCTTTCCTTTGTCCAGTTTCGCGCCCGAGCAGGGCTAAGGGGTCCCTGAACTGGTGTAGACTGGCTTATGCAGAATTGGGCACATCTGTGCCCAAGAAAGCATTTCCAGAGGCTGGGGGAGGCTACTCCTCCCCTGCCTTCACACCATTTTCCAAAGGGAGAGGGTGTAACACCCTCTCTCAGAGGAAGTCCTTTGTTCTGCCATCCTGGGACAAGCCTGGCTTGACCCCAGGGGGGCAGAAACCTGTCTGAGGGGTTGGCAGCAGCTGCAGTGAAACCCCAGGAAAGGCAGTTTGGCAGTACCAGGGTCTGTGCTACAGACCACTGGGATCATGGAATTGTGCCAACAATGCCAAGATGGCATAGAGGGGGCAATTCCCTGATCTTAGACATGTTACATGGCCATATTCGGAGTTACCATTGTGAAGCTACATATAGGTAGTGACCTATATGTAGTGCACGCGTGTAATGGTGTCCCCGCACTCACAAAGTTCAGGGAATTGGCTCTGAACAATGTGGGGGCACCTTGGCTAGTGCCAGGGTGCCCTCACACTTAGTAACTTTGCACCTAACCTTTACCAGGTAAAGGTTAGACATATAGGTGACTTATAAGTTACTTAAGTGCAGTGTAAAATGGCTGTGAAATAACGTGGACGTTATTTCACTCAGGCTGCAGTGGCAGGCCTGTGTAAGAATTGTCAGAGCTCCCTATGGGTGGCAAAAGAAATGCTGCAGCCCATAGGGATCTCCTGGAACCCCAATACCCTGGGTACCTTAGTACCATATACTAGGGAATTATAAGGGTGTTCCAGTAAGCCAATGTAAATTGGTAAAATTGGTCACTAGCCTGTTAGTGACAATTTGAAAGAAATGAGAGAGCATAACCACTGAGGTTCTGGTTAGCAGAGCCTCAGTGAGACAGTTAGGCACTACACAGGGAACACATACATATAGGCCACAAACTTATGAGCACTGGGGTCCTGACTAGCAGGGTCCCAGTGACACATAACAAACATACTGAAAACATAGGGTTTTCACTATGAGCACTGGGCCCTGGCTAGCAGGATCCCAGTGAGACAGTGAAAACACCCTGAAATACACTCACAAACAGGCCAAAAGTGGAGGTAACAAGGCTAGAAAGAGGCTACTTTCTCACACAGTGAAAACACCCTGACATACACTCACACACAGGCCAAAAGTGGGGGTAACAAGGCTAGAAAGAGGCTACTTTCTCACAAGTACCATCTTGCCTGGCATGTTACCCCCATATTTCACTGTATGTATGGTGTTTTAGCCCTTGTGTCACTGGGACCCTGCCAGGCAGGACCCAGTGTTCATAGTATGTGCCCTATATGGTGCCTTCTGCTAACCTGAACCTCAGTGTTTATGCTCTCTCTGCTTTCCAAATTTGTCACTGCAGGCTAGTGACTAAATTTACCAATTCAAATTGGCATACTGGTACACCCATATAATTCCCTTGTATATGGTACTGAGGTACCCAGGGTATTGGGGTTCCAGGAGATCCCTATGGGCTGCAGCATTTCTTTTTCCACCCATACGGAGCTCTGACAATTCTTACACAGGCCTGCCAGTGCAGCCTGAGTGAAATAACGTCCACGTTATTTCACAGCCATTTACCACTGCACATAAGTAACTTATAAGTCACCTATATGTCTTACCTTCACTTAGTGAAGGTTGGGTGCCAAGTTACTTAGTGTGTGGGCACCCTGGCACTAGCCAAGGTGCCCCCACATCGTTCAGGGCATATTTCCCGGACTTTTTGAGTGCGGGGACACCATTTCACTCGTGCACTATTTGGAAATAGGTGTTAAGGGCCTGAGAGTAGTAGCCTCTCCTGGCCTCTGGAAATTCTTAGAAGGGCACAGATGGTGCCCTCCTTGCATAAACTAGTCTACACCGGTTCAGGGATCCCCCAGCCCCTGCTCTGGCACGAAACTGGACAAAGGAAAGGGGAGTGACCACTCCCCTGACCAGCACCTCCCCAGGGGAGGTGCCCAGAGCTCCTCCAGTGTGTCCCAGACCTCTGCCATCTTGGATGCAGAGGTGTGAGGGCACAATGGAGACCTCTGAGTGGCCAGTGGCAGCAGGTGACGTCAGAGACTCCTCCTGATAGGTGCTTACCTCTCTCTGTAGCCAATCCTCCTCTGAGGGCTAGTTAGGGTCTCTCCTGTGGGTTTCTCTTCAGATAACGAATGCAAGAGCTCACCAAAGTTCCTATGCATCTCCCTCTTTGACTTCTGCCAAGGCTCGACCGCTGACTGCTCCAGGACGTCTGCAAAACTGCAACAAATTAGCAAGAAGACTACCAGCGACATTGTAGCGCCTCATCCTGCCGGCTTTCTTGACTGTTTCCAGGTGGTGTATGCCATGAGGTAACCTGCCTTCACCCTGAACCAGAAGCTCTGAAGAAATCTCCCATGGGTTGACGGACTCTTACCCCTGCTACCGCAGCCACCAAACTTCTGATTCACCGGTCCTCTGGGTCCCCTCTCATCTCGACGAGTGTGGTCCCTGGAACACAGGAGCTGGATCCAAGTGACCCCCACAGTCCAGTGGTCCTTCTGTCCAAGTTTGGTGGAGGTAAGTCCTTGCCTCCCCACAGTAGACTGCTAGACTACCGGGGTTCCATGGTGGAGTCCCCAGTGTGCATGGAATTGATTCCCCAATACCAGATTTGGAATGGGGGGACAATTCCATGATATTAGACATGTTACATGGCCATATTCGGAGTTACCTTTGTGAAGCTACATATAGGTATTGGTATATGTAGTGCATGACTGTAATGGCGTCCCAGCACTTACAAAGTTCGGGGAAATGACCCTGAACTATGTGGGGGCACCTTTGCTAGTGCAAGTGTGCCCTCACACTTAGTAACTTTGCACCTAACCTTCAGCAAGTGAAGGTTAGACATATAAGTGACTTATAAGTTACTTAAGTCCAGTGAAAATGGCTGTGAAACAACGTGTGAGTGCATTTCCTCTGAGAGCAGGATGTTCCACCCTCTCCCTTTGGATATAGGTGTCAGAGGCTGGGGAGGGGTAGCCTCCCACAGCCTCAGGAAATGCTTTGAAGGGCACAGATGGTGCCCTCCTTGCATTAACCAGTCTACACCGGTTCAAAGACCCCTTCTCCCCTGCTCTGGTGGGAAACTGGACAAAGGAAAGGGGAGTAACTATTCACCTGTCCATCACCACCCCAGGGGTGTTGCCCAGAGCTCCTCCAGTGTGTCCCAAACTTCAGCCGTCTTGCTTTGCAAGGTGTGGATGCACTCTGGAGTCCTCTGAGTGGCCATTGCCAGCAGGTGATTTCAGAGACCCCTCCTGATAGGTCCTTAGCTGAAAAAGTAGCCAATCCCCCTCTCTGGGCTATTCAGGGTCTCTCCTGTGGGTTCTCTTCAGGTTATGCATGCAAGTTTCCTTCAGGAATCCTCTGCAACAACTTCAGCATCCTCTGACATCAGATCAACCGCATCCTGCTCCAAGAAAGGCTGTAACTGCAACAAAGTGTCTACAAGAGACACTTTTCTTCAGCTACCTCAGCTCCAAATCAGCAACTGCAACAGTTTCCATGGTGTGCATGCTATGGGGACTCCCTGTCTTCATCCTGCACCAGAAGAACCGAAGAAATCTCCTGTGGAGTGACAGAGTCACTCCCCTGCTCCAAGCAGGCACCTTCCAAGGCAACGACCGGTACCCTGGGACTCCTCTCACAGTGACGAGCGAACTCCTAAGGACACAGAGGGTGGACATCGACATAGACTGTCCTGAGGTCCTGCTGACGCAATTTGGAGGAGGTAAGACCTGGCCTTCCCCGAAAACGATGGTACCCCTGTGTTTTGTGTCTTCTTCTCCTCCTGAGACCTCTGTGCACTCTGCAAAATTCCTTCATGCACAGCCTGGCCCAGGTCCCCAGCACTCCACCCTACGATGTTCAACTCGCTGAATTGTTCTCCGACGGTGTGGGACCTTCTTTTGTTGTGCTTCATCAACCGCGTTTTGCATCTCCTTTGAATCTGGATTCTGCGGCTTCTGGGGGTGCTGTCTGGCATCCTAAGGGCTCTCTACAGTGCTGAGAGCCCCCTCTTCCTCCTCACGCAGAGTTGAGGCCCCCAGGCCCCTCCTGGGTCCATCCAGCGCCATTTTGATGAAAAACGCACTTTTGCCGTAGCCAAGGCTTGTTGGCGCCTTCCAACACAAAATCTCGTCTGCAACGACTTTCATGCCGTGGGACATCTTTTGCTTCATGCAAGAACCTGCTGGCATCTTCCTAGGGTGCATTTCTGCTGGCTTCTACTAACCTCTTTCAACTTCTGGACTTGGTCCCCTTCCTTTGCAGGTCTTCAGGTCCAATAATCCAGCAGTTGTTCTTTGCAGACTTGGTTGGCTGCTGCAAAATCCCAAAAACGAGTTGTAGTGTGTCCTAAGGAAACTTGCAGTACTTTACTCCTGCCTTTCTGGGCTCTGGGGTGGGGTAATTTACTTACCTTAACTGTACTCTTATTCTCCCAGCGATTCCGCACACACTACACTTGTGTAGGGGGGAATTTGTGAGTCACATTCCACTTTTTTAGTATATGGTTTGTGTTGCCCCTAGACCTATTTTCTCCCATTGCAATCTATAGGATCTCCTACTGTTTGCATTGTTCTATCACTATTTACTTGTCTAATTTTCTTGTCTAGTGTATATATTGTGTATAATATTTACCTCCAGAAGGAGTATTGTCTCTAAGATATTTTTGGTACTGTGCCACCCAAATAAATACCTTTATTTTTGGTAACACTGCGTATTGTCTTTACTTGTGCATAAGTACTGTGTAACTATAAGTGGTATTGCATGAGCTTTGCATGTCTCCTAGTTCAGGCTAATCTGCTCTGCTATAGCTACCTCTATCAGCCTAAGCTGCTAGAACACTATTACATTTCACTGATAAGGGATAACTGGACCTGGTGTAAGGTGTAAGTACCCAAGGTAACCACTTCAAACCAGGCCAGCCTCCTACAATGTTGGATTTGAATAAGAATGATGCATGGCTGGAGAGTTTTCAGAAAAGAAACACAATCACGAGCTGATAAAGAGTGATGGGCTACCCCTGGGAACATTTATCCCATTGATTAGACAGCGTCCAGGAGTTATTCCCACACACTGTCTTTACATAGGACAACACAACACAGTATTTATGCCATGCACTGGTCAGTAAACTATGCAATCTGTACTTCGAGCTGCTCTGCAAATACTGCTTTATGAACTGTAATGGTTTATATTATGCAATAACAATGCAATACCATAAATCATCTAGGTCTGCATTCCAGGAGGATAAATAGACAGTGGCCACTTGGAGTAGGAAAGTACCATCTTGCCTGGCATGTTACCCCCATTTTTCACTGTATATATGTTGTTTTAGTTGTATGTGTCACTGGGACCCTGTTCTCCAGGGCCCCAGTGCTCATAAGTGTGCCTGACTGTGTTACCTGTGTAGTAACTAACTGTCTCACTGAGGCTCTGCTAATCAGAACCTCAGTGGTTATGCTCTCTCATTTCTTTCCAAATTGTCACTAACAGGCTAGTGACCAATTTTACCAATTTACATTGGCTTTCTGGAACACCCTTATAATTCCCTAGTATATGGTACTGAGGTACCCAGGGTATTGGGGTTCCAGGAGATCCCTATGGGCTGCAGCATTTCTTTTGCCACCCATAGGGAGCTCTGACAATTCTTACACAGGCCTGCCACTGCAGCCTGAGTGAAATAACGTCCACGTTATTTCACAGCCAGTTTACACTGCACTTAAGTAACTTATAAGTCACCTATATGTCTAACCTTTACCTGGTAAAGGTTAGGTGCAAAGTTACTAAGTGTGAGGTCACCCTGGCACTAGCCAAGGTGCCCCCACATTGTTCAGAGCCAATTCCCTGAACTTTGTGAGTGCGGGGACACCATTACACCCGTGCACTACATATAGGTCACTACCTATATGTAGCTTCACAATGGTAACTCCGAATATGGCCATGTAACATGTCTATGATCATAGAATGGCCCCCTCTATGCCATCCTGGCATTATTGGGACAATTCCATGATCCCAGTGGTCTGTAGCACAGACCCTGGTACTGCCAAACTGCCTTTCCTGGGGTTTCACTGCAGCTGCTGCTGCTGCCAACCCCTCAGACAGGTTTCTGCCCTCCTGGGGTCAAGCCAGGCTTGTCCCAGGATGGCAGAACAAAGGACTTCCTCTGAGAGAGGGTGTTACACCCTCTCCCTTTGGAAAATGGTGTGAAGGCAGGGGAGGAGTAGCCTCCCCCAGCCTCTGGAAATGCTTTCTTGGGCACAGATGTGCCCAATTCTGCATAAGCCAGTCTACACCGGTTCAGGGATCCCTTAGCCCCTGCTCTGGCGCGAAACTGGACAAAGGAAAGGGGAGTGACCACTCCCCTGTCCTGCACCTCCCCTGGGAGGTGTCCAGAGCTCCTCCAGTGTGCTCCAGACCTCTGCCATCTTGGAAACAGAGGTGCTGCTGGCACACTGGACTGCTCTGAGTGGACATCAGAGACTCCTTGTGATAGGCTCCTTCAGGTGTTAGTAGCCTCTCCTCTCTCCTAGGTAGCCAAACCCTCTTTTCTGGCTATTTAGGGTCTCTGTCTCTGGGGAAACTTCAGATAACGAATGCAAGAGCTCATCCGAGTTCCTCTGCATCTCTCTCTTCACCTTCTGATAAGGAATCGACTGCTGACCGCGCTGGAAGCCTGCAAACCTGAAACATAGTAGCAAAGACGACTACTGCAACTCTGTAACGCTGATCCTGCCGCCTTCTTGACTGTTTTCCTGCTTGTGCATGCTGTGGGGGTAGTCTGCCTCCTCTCTGCACCAGAAGCTCCGAAGAAATCTCCCGTGGGTCGACGGAATCTTCCCCCTGCAACCGCAGGCACCAAAAAGCTGCATTACCGGTCCCTTGGGTCTCCTCTCAGCATGACGAGCGAGGTCCCTTGAATCCAGCAACTCTGTCCAAGAGACTGCCACAGTCCAGTGACTCTTCAGTCCAAGTTTGGTGGAGGTAAGTCCTTGCCTCCCCACTCCAGACTGCATTGTTGGTAACCGGACTTTTGCAACTTCTCCAGCCCCTGTGCACTTCCGGCGGAAATCCTTTGTGCACAGCCAAGCCTGGGTCCACGGCACTCTAACCTGCATTGCACGACTTTCTAAGTTGGTCTCCGGCGACGTGGGTCTCCTTTGTGCAACTTCGGCAAGCACCGTTTCATGCATCCTCGTAGTGCCTGTTTCTGGCACTTCTCCAGATGCTACCTGCTTCAGAGAGGGCTCCCTGTCTTGCCCGACATCCCCTCTCCCGCCAGGTCCAATTTGCGACCTCCTGGTCCTTCCTGGGCCCCAGCAGCATCCAAAAATGCCAACCGTACAATTTGCAGCTAGCAAGGCTTGTTGGCGTCCGTTCGGCGGGAAAACACTTTTGCACGACTCTCCAAGGCGAGAGGGATCCGTCCACCAAAGGGAAAGTCTCTAGCCCTTTTCGTTCCTGCAGAAACCTTTGCTTCTTCTGTCCAGTCAAAGCTTCTTTGCACCCACAGCTGGCATTTCCTGGGCATTTGCCCATCTCCGACTTGCTTGTGACTTTTGGACTTGGTCCCCTTGTTCCACAGGTACCCTAGATTGGAAATCCACAGTTGTTGCATTGTTGGTTTGTGTCTTTCCTGCATTATTCCTCTATTACGACTTCTTTGTCTCTTGGGGAACTTCAGTGCACTTTGCACTCATTTTTCAGGGTCTTGGGGAGGGCTAATTTTCTAACTCTCACTATTTTCCAATAGTCCCAGCGACCCTCTACAAGGTCACATAGGTTGGGGGTCCATTCGTGGTTCGCATTCCACTTTTGGAGTATATGGTTTGTGTTGCCCCTATCCCTATGTGTCTCCATTGCATCCTATTGTAACTATACATTGTTTGCACTGTTTTCTAAGACTATACTGCCTATTGTTAGTACTGTGTACATATGACTTGTGTATATTTGCTATCCTCACTCTGAGGGTACACTCTGAGATACTGTGACATATTGTCATAAAAATAAAGTACCTTTATTTTTAGTATAACTGTGTATTGTGTTTTCTTATGGTATTGTGCAAGTGACACTTGTGGTACTGTAGTAGCTTCACACGTCTCCTAGTTCAGCCTAAGCTGCTCTGCTAAGCTACTATTATCTATCAGCCTAAGCTGCTAGACACCCTATACACTAATAAGGGATACCTGGGCCTGGTGCAAGGTGCAAGTACCCCTTGGTACTCACTACAAGCCAGTCCACCCTCTTACATTGGTTGTGCAGTGGTGGGATAAGTGCTTGACACTACTTACCACTCTTGTCATTGTACTTTTCATAAGAGAAAAATATACAAAACAAGTTCAGTTTGTGTACACATAGCTAAAAAGTTTTGCATTTCCTCTTTTCACTGTTTTCTAAGTGCTGAAAAGTACTTCTAAACTTTCAAAAAGTTCTTAAAAGTTTAAAAAGTTTTTTTCTGTCTTTCCAAAAAGTTCTGAAAACTTGTTTCTCTTTTTCTATCACTTTAACTCTCTCTAAAAATGTCTGGCACAGGCCAAAATGTTGATCTGTCCAAAATTGCATATGACAACCTTAGCTGGAAAAGAGCAAGGAGTCTCTGTGTAGAGAGAGGTTTGAGTGTAGGGAAGAATCCTTCCTTGGAACTGTTAATTAACATGCTTAGAGAACAGGATAAGGCCATAGGTGCCTCATCTGTTGAAAAAGTACCTAATAGTTCCCAATCTGATTCAGGGACTCCCCCAGGAAAAGATTCAGGAAAGAAACTTCCTAGCCTGCCCATTACTAGACAGTCTAGCATAGATGGTAATGATGATGAGCCACACCATACAAATAGTGTTGTCTCACATCATAGCAAAAGCATTTATTCTCACCATACTGGTAGTGATGTTTCTGTAAGCCAAGCTGTTAGAATGATTTCTGTAAGGGACAGGTCTCCTTCTGTTCATTCCCATCATAGCTCTGTATCTAAGAATGTCCCTCCCACCAACCCTGATGACAGAATGTTTGAGAGGGAACTCAATAAGTTGAGAGTGGAACAAACCAGACTGAAGCTTAAAAAGCAACAGCTGGATTTGGATAGACAGTCTTTTGAATTAGAGAAGGAAAGACAGAAGTTGGGTTTTGAAACCCATGGTGGCAGCAGCAGTATTCCCCATCGTCATCCTGTTAAAGAGCATGATTCCAGGAATCTGCACAAGATAGTTCCCCCTTACAAGGAGGGGGATGACATTAACAAGTGGTTTGCTGCACTTGAGAGGGCCTGTGTTGTACAGGATGTCCCTCAAAGGCAGTGGGCTGCTATCCTATGGCTATCATTTAGTGGAAAAGGTAGGGATAGGCTCCTTACTGTAAAAGAAAGTGATGCCAATAATTTCCAAGTTCTTAAGAATGCACTCCTGGACGGTTATGGCTTAACCACTGAACAATACATGATAAAGTTCAGAGAGACCAAAAAGGAGTCTTCACAAGACTGGGTTGATTTCATTGACCATTCAGTGAAGGCCTTGGAGGGGTGGTTACATGGCAGTAAAGTTACTGATTATGACAGCCTGTATAACTTGATCCTGAGAGAGCATATTCTTAATAATTGTGTGTCTGATTTGTTGCACCAGTACTTGGTGGACTCTGATCTGACCTCTCCCCAAGAATTGGGAAAGAAGGCAGACAAATGGGTCAGAACAAGAGTGAACAGAAAAGTTCATACAGGGGGTGACAAAGATGGCAACAAAAAGAAGGATGGTAAGTCTTCAGACAAGGGTGGGGACAAATCTAAAAATGAGTCTTCATCAGGCCCACAAAAACACTCTGGTGGGGGTGGTGGTTCCAAATCCTCCTATAATCAGAACAAGGAAAAGAAACCATGGTGCTATTTATGTAAGATAAAAGGCCATTGGTCAACTGATTCCAGTTGTCCAAAGAAAGGCACCAATGCTCCTACCACTACAACCCCTACTGCTACACCTAGTGTCCCTACTAATAGCAGTGGTGGTGGGAGCAAACCTACTAATAGCCAATCCAAGGGAGTAGCTGGGCTCACTATTGGTAATTTAGTTGGGGTTGGCCTTGTTAGGGAGGCCACAGAGGCTGTGTTAGTCTCTGAGGGGGCTATTGATTTAGCCACCTTAGCTGCTTGTCCCCTTAATATGGATAAGTACAGGCAGCTACCCCTAATAAATGGTGTTGAGGTTCAGGCCTACAGGGACACTGGTGCCAGTGTGACTATGGTCATAGAGAAACTGGTGCACCCAGAACAACACCTACTTGGTCACCAGTACCAAGTAACCGATGCTCAGAACAACACACTTAGCCACCCCATGGCTGTTGTTAATCTCAACTGGGGGGGGTTACTGGTCCAAAGAAAGTTGTGGTAGCCTCAGATTTACCGGTAGACTGTCTACTAGGAAATGATTTGGAGACATCAGCTTGGTCAGATGTGGAGTTGGAGGCCCATGCAGCAATTCTGGGCATTCCAGGGCATATTTTTGCTTTGACAAGGGCTCAGGCCAAAAAGCAAAAAGGACAGGGAAGCTTGGATCCTGGAACAATGGACCAAGTGCTCCCTAAAGCTAGGGCTAGTAGAAGCACACCACTTCCACTATCCCTCCCTCTACAGTGGATTCTACTTCTGAGGAAGAAGAATTCCCTCCCTGTGCAGAACCTACACCAGAGGAGCTTCAAGCAGACACTGCTGAACTTTTGGGTGAAGGGGGGCCTGCCAGAGAGGAGCTGAGTGTGGCACAGCAAACCTGTCCCACATTAGAGGGTTTGAGACAGCAAGCTGTCAAACAGGCTAATGGGGATGTCAGTGACTCACACAGAGTATACTGGGAGGACAACCTCTTGTACACTGAGCAAAGGGATCCTAAACCTGGAGCTGCCAGGAGATTAGTGATTCCTCAGGAGTACAGAAAGTTCCTCCTAACACTGGCACATGACATTCCCCTAGCTGGGCATCTAGGACAAATGAAAACTTGGGACAGACTTGTTCCCCTGTTTCATTGGCCTAGAATGTCTAAGGACACAAAAGATTTTTGTAAGTCCTGTGAAACCTGTCAAGCCAGTGGCAAGACAGGTGGAACTCCAAAGGCACCCCTTATTCCACTGCCTGTGGTTGGGGTTCCCTTTGAAAGGGTAGGGGTTGACATAGTTGGCCCCCTTGACCCTCCTACTGCTTCAGGCAATAGATTCATCTTGGTGGTAGTGGACCATGCCACAAGATATCCTGAAGCTATTCCTTTAAGGACCACTACAGCTCCTGCAGTGGCAAAGGCCCTCCTGGGAATATTTTCCAGGGTGGGCTTCCCAAAGGAAGTAGTATCAGACAGAGGAAGCAATTTCATGTCTGCATACTTAAAGGCCATGTGGAAGGAGTGTGGGGTAACGTACAAGTTCACCACACCCTATCATCCACAAACAAATGGACTGGTTGAGAGATTTAACAAAACTCTCAAAGGCATGATTATGGGTCTCCCTGAAAAACTCCGCAGGAGATGGGATATCCTTCTACCATGCCTCCTTTTTGCCTACAGGGAGGTACCCCAGAAAGGAGTGGGCTTCAGCCCCTTTGAACTTCTTTTTGGACACCCTGTTAGGGGTCCTCTAACACTTGTGAAGGAGGGTTGGGAACAACCTTTAAAAGCTCCAAAGCAGGATATTGTGGATTATGTACTTGGCCTCAGATCAAGGATGGCTGAGTACATGAAAAAGGCCAGTAAGAACCTTCAGGCCAGCCAAGAGCTCCAGAAGCAATGGCATGATCAGAAGGCTGTATTGGTGCAGTACCAACCAGGACAAAAAGTGTGGGTCTTGGAGCCTGTGGCCCCAAGAGCACTCCAAGATAAATGGAGTGGACCCCACACAATTGTTGAGAAAAAGGGTGAAGTCACCTATTTAGTTGACTTAGGCACTGCAAGGAGTCCCCTTAGGGTGCTCCATGTAAACCGCCTGAAACCCTATTATGACAGGGCTGATCTCACCCTGCTCATGGCAACTGATGAGGGACAGGAAGAAGACAGTGATCCTCTACCTGATCTCTTCTCTTCCACAGAGCAAGATGCTCTTGTGGAAGGTGTAGTTTTGGCTGATTGTCTTACTGCTGAGCAGAAAGACAATTGCATAAATCTCCTGGGTCAGTTTTCTGAACTCTTCTCTACTGTGCCAGGTACCACTTCTTGGTGTGAGCACACTATAGATACTGGAGACAGCTTGCCTGTCAAAAGTAAGATCTATAGGCAACCTGACCATGTCAGGGACTGCATAAAGGAAGAAGTCCAGAAAATGCTAGAGCTAGGAGTGGTTGAGCACTCTGAAAGTCCATGGGCTTCTCCTGTGGTACTTGTACCAAAACCCCATTCCAAAGATGGAAAGAAGGAAATGCGGTTTTGTGTAGACTATAGAGGTCTCAATCTTGTAACCAAAACTGATGCTCACCCTATACCGAGGGCAGATGAGCTCATAGATACACTGGCATCTGCCAAGTATCTAAGCACTTTTGACTTGACTGCAGGGTATTGGCAGATCAAATTGTCAGAAGATGCTAAACCTAAAACTGCATTTTCGACCATTGGAGGACATTACCAGTTTACTGTAATGCCTTTTGGTTTGAAGCATGCACCTGCCACTTTTCAGAGGTTGGTGAACACAGTCCTGCAAGGGCTGGAAGCTTTCAGTGCAGCATATCTGGACGATATAGCTGTCTTTAGCTCCAGCTGGGATGATCACCTGGTCCACCTATGGAAAGTTTTAGAGGCCCTGCAAAAGGCAGGCCTTACTATCAAGGCTTCAAAGTGCCAGATAGGGCAGGGTAAGGTGGTTTATCTGGGACACCTTGTTGGTGGGGAACAGATTGCACCACTACAGGGGAAAATCCAAACAATTATTGATTGGGTTCCCCCTACCACACAGACTCAGGTGAGAGCCTTCCTAGGCCTCACTGGGTATTACAGGAGGTTCATTAAGAACTATGGCTCCATTGCAGCCTCTCTTAATGACCTCACTTCAAAAAAGATGCCTAAAAAGGTATTATGGACAGCAAACTGTCAGAAAGCTTTTGAGGAGCTGAAGCAGGCCATGTGCTCTGCACCTGTCCTGAAAAGCCCTTGTTACTCTAAAAAATTCTATGTCCAAACTGATGCATCTGAATTAGGAGTAGGGGCAGTCCTATCACAACTCAATTCTGAGGGCCAGGATCAACCTGTTGCTTTTATTAGTAGGAGGTTGACCCCTAGAGAAAAGCGTTGGTCTGCCATAGAGAGGGAGGCCTTTGCTGTGGTCTGGGCACTGAAGAAGTTGAGGCCATACCTGTTTGGCACTCACTTCATTGTTCAGACAGACCACAAACCTCTACTTTGGCTAAAACAAATGAAAGGTGAAAATCCTAAATTGTTGAGGTGGTCCATGTCCCTACAGGGAATGGACTATACAGTGGAACATAGACCTGGGAGTAGCCACTCCAATGCAGATGGACTCTCCAGATATTTCCACTTAGACAATAAAGACTCATCAGGTAATGGCTAGTCTTATTGTCCTTCGTTTGAGGGGGGGTTGTGTAGGAAAGTACCATCTTGCCTGGCATGTTACCCCCATTTTTCACTGTATATATGTTGTTTTAGTTGTATGTGTCACTGGGACCCTGTTCTCCAGGGCCCCAGTGCTCATAAGTGTGCCTGACTGTGTTACCTGTGTAGTGACTAACTGTCTCACCGAGGCACTGCTAATCAGAACCTCAGTGGTTATGCTCTCTCTTTTCTTTCAAATTGTCACTAACAGGCTAGTGACCAATTTTACCAATTTACATTGGCTTTCTGGAACACCCTTATAATTCCCTAGTATATGGTACTGAGGTACCCAGGGTATTGGGGTTCCAGGAGATCCCTATGGGCTGCAGCATTTCTTTTGCCACCCATAGGGAGCTCTGACAATTCTTACACAGGCCTGCCACTGCAGCCTGAGTGAAATAACGTCCACGTTATTTCACAGCCATTTTACACTGCACTTAAGTAACTTATAAGTCACCTATATGTCTAACCTTTACCTGGTAAAGGTTAGGTGCAAAGTTACTAAGTGTGAGGGCACCCTGGCACTAGCCAAGGTGCCCCCACATTGTTCAGAGCCAATTCCCTGAACTTTGTGAGTGCGGGGACACCATTACACGCGTGCACTACATGTAGGTCACTACCTATATGTAGCTTCACAATGGTAACTCCGAATATGGCCATGTAACATGTCTAAGATCATGGAATGGCCCCCTCTATGCCATCCTGGCATTATTGGGACAATTCCATGATCCGGTGGTCTGTAGCACAGACCCTGGCACTGCCAAACTGCCTTTACTGGGGTTTCACTGCAGCTGCTGCTGCTGCCAACCCCTCAGACAGGTTTCTGCCCTCCTGGGGTCAAGCCAGGCTTGTCCCAGGATGGCAGAACAAAGGACTTCCTCTGAGAGAGGGTGTTACACCCTCTCCCTTTGGAAAATGGTGTGAAGGCAGGGGAGGAGTAGCCTGCCCCAGCCTCTGGAAATGCTTTCTTGGGCACAGATGTGCCCAATTCTGCATAAGCCAGTCTACACCGGTTCAGGGATCCCTTAGCCCCTGCTCTGGCGCGAAACTGGACAAAGGAAAGGGGAGTGACCACTCCCCTGACCTGCACCTCCCCTGGGAGGTGTCCAGAGCTCCTCCAGTGTGCTCCAGACCTCTGCCATCTTGGAAACAGAGGTGCTGCTGGCACACTGGACTGCTCTGAGAGCCAAGTGCCACCAGGTGACGTCAGAGACTCCTTGTGATAGGCTCCTTCAGGTGTTAGTAGCCTCTCCTCTCTCCTAGGTAGCCAAACCCTCTTTTATGGCTATTTAGGGTCTCTGTCTCTGGGGAAACTTCAGATAACGAATGCAAGAGCTCATCCGAGTTCCTCTGCATCTCTCTCTTCACCTTCTGATAAGGAATCGACTGCTGACCGCGCTGGAAGCCTGCAAACCTGCAACATAGTAGCAAAGACGACTACTGCAACTCTGTAACGCTGATCCTGCCGCCTTCTCGACTGTTTTCCTGCTTGTGCATTCTGTGGGGGTAGTCTGCCTCCTCTCTGCACCAGAAGCTCCGAAGAAATCTCCCGTGGGTCGACGGAATCTTCCACCTGCAACCGCAGGCACCAAAAAGCTGCATTACCGGTCCCTTGGGTCTCCTCTCAGCACGACGAGCGAGGTCCCTTGAATCCAGCAACTCTGTCCAAGAGACTGCCACAGTCCAGTGACTCTTCAGTCCAAGTTTGGTGGAGGTAAGTCCTTGCCTCCCCACTCCAGACTGCATTGTTGGTAACCGCGACTTTTGTAGCTACTCCGGCTTCCGTGCACTTCCGGCGGAAATCCTTTGTGCACAGTGTAGGAAAGTACCATCTTGCCTGGCATGTTACCCCCATTTTTCACTGTATATATGTTGTTTTAGTTGTATGTGTCACTGGGACCCTGTTCTCCAGGGCCCCAGTGCTCATAAGTGTGCCTGAATGTGTCACCTGTGTAGTGACTAACTGTCTCACTGAAGCTCTGCTAATCAGAACCTCAGAGGTTATGCTCTCTCATTTCTTTCAAATTGTCACTAACAGGCTAGTGACCAATTTAACCAATTTACATTGGCTTACTGGAACACCCTTATAATTCCCTAGTATATGGTACTGAGGTACCCAGGGTATTGGGATTCCAGGAGATCCCTATGGGCTGCAGCATTTCTTTTGCCACCCATAGGGAGCTCTGACAATTCTTACACAGGCCTGCAACTGCAGCCTGAGTGAAATAACGTCCACGTTATTTCACAGCCATTTTACACTGCACTTAAGTAACTTATAAGTCACCTATATGTCTAACCTTTACTTGGTAAAGGTTAGGGGCAAAGTTACTTAGTGTGAGGGCACCCTGGCACTAGCCAAGGTGCCCCCACATTGTTCAGGGCCAATTCCCTGAACTTTGTGAGTGCGGGGACACCATTACACGCGTGCACTACATATAGGTCACTACCTATATGTAGCTTCACAATGGTAACTCCGAATATGGCCATGTAACATGTCTAAGATCATGGAATTGCCCCCTCTTTGCCATCCTGGCATTATTGGGACAATTCCATGATCCCAGTGGTCTGTAGCACAGACCCTGGAACTGCCAAGCTGCCTTTCCTGGGGATTCACTGCAGCTGCTGCTGCTGCCAACCCCTCAGACAGGTTTCTGCCCCCCTGGGGTCAAGCCAGGCTTGTCCCAGGATGGCAGAACAAAGGACTTCCTCTGAGAGAGGGTGTTACACCCTCTCCCTTTGGAAAATGGTGTGAAGGCAGGGGAGGAGTAGCCTCCCCCAGCCTCTGGAAATGCTTTCTTGGGCACAGATGTGCCCAATTCTGCATAAGCCAGTCTACACCGGTTCAGGGACCCCTTAGCACCTGCTCTGGCGCGAAACTGGACAAAGGAAAGGGGAGTGACCACTCCCCTGACCTGCACCTCCCCTGGGAGGTGCCCAGAGCTCCTCCAGTGTGCTCCAGACCTCTGCCATCTTGGAAACAGAGGTGCTGCTGGCACACTGGACTGCTCTGAGTTGCCAGGGCCAGCAGGTGACGTCAGAGACTCCTTCTGATAGGCTCCTTCAGGTGTTGCTAGCCTATCTTCTCTCCTAAGTAGCCAAACCCTCTTTTCTGGCTATTTAGGGTCTCTTCTTTGGGGATTTCCTTAGATAACGAATGCAAGAGCTCATCAGAGTTCCTCTGCATCTCTCTCTTCACCTTCTGCCAAGGAATCGACTGCTGACCGCGCTGGAAGCCTGCAAAACTGCAACAAAGTAGCAAAGACGACTACTGCAACTCTGTAACGCTCATCCTGCCGCCTTCTCAACTGTTTTCCTGGTGGTGCATGCTGTGGGGGTAGTCTGCCTCCTCTCTGCACTAGAAGCTCCGAAGAAATCTCCTGTGGGTCGACGGAATCTTCGCCCTGCAACCGCAGGCACCAAAGAACTGCATTACCGGTACTCTGGGTCTCCTCTCAGCACGACGAGCGAGGTCCCTTGATTCCAGCAACTCTGTCCAAGTGACTCCCACAGTCCAGTGACTCTTCAGTCCATGTTTGGTGGAGGTAAGTCCTTGCCTCTCCACGCCAGACTGCTTTGCTGGGAACCGCGTCTTTTGCAGCTACTCCGGCTTCCGTGCACTTCCGGCGGAAATCCTTTGTGCACAGTGTAGGAAAGTACCATCTTGCCTGGCATGTTACCCCCATTTTTCACTGTATATATGTTGTTTTAGTTGTATGTGTCACTGGGACCCTGGTAACCCAGGGCCCCAGTGCTCATAAGTGTGCCTGAATGTGTTAACTGTGTAGTGACTAACTGTCTCACTGAGGCTCTGCTAATGAGAACCTCAGAGGTTATGCTCTCTCATTTCTTTCCAAATTGTCACTAACAGGCTAGTGACCATTTTTACCAATTTACATTGGCTTACTGGAACACCCTTATAATTCCCTAGTATATGGTACTGAGGTACCCAGGGTATTGGGGTTCCAAGAGATCCCTATGGGCTGCAGCATTTCTTTTGCCACCCATAGGGAGCTCTGACAATTCTTACACAGGCCTGCCACTGCAGCCTGAGTGAAATAACGTCCACGTTATTTCACAGCCATTTTTCACTGCACTTAAGTAACGTATAAGTCACCTATATGTCTAACCTTTACCTGGTAAAGGTTAGGTGCAAAGTTACTTAGTGTGAGGGCACCCTGGCACTAGCCAAGGTGCCCCCACATTGTTCAGAGCCAATTCCCTGAACTTTGTGAGTGCGGGGACACCATTACACGCGTGCACTACATACAGGTCACTACCTATATGTAGCTTCACAATGGTAACTCCGAATATGGCCATGTAACATGTCTATGATCATGGAATTGCCCCCTCTATACCATCCTGGCATAGTTGGCACAATCCCATGATCCCAGTGGTCTGTAGCACAGACCCTGGTACTGCCAAACTGCCCTTCCTGGGGTTTCACTGCAGCTGCTGCTGCTGCCAACCCCTCAGACAGGCATCTGCCCTCCTGGGGTCCAGCCAGGCCTGGCCCAGGATGGCAGAACAAAGAACTTCCTCTGAGAGAGGGTGTGACACCCTCTCCCTTTGGAAAATGGTGTGAAGGCAGGGGAGGAGTAGCCTCCCCCAGCCTCTGGAAATGCTTTCTTGGGCACAGATGTGCCCAATTCTGCATAAGCCAGTCTACACCGGTTCAGGGACCCCTTAGCCCCTGCTCTGGCGCGAAACTGGACAAAGGAAAGGGGAGTGGCCACTCCCCTGACCTGCACCTCCCCTGGGAGGTGTCCAGAGCTCCTCCAGTGTGCTCCAGACCTCTGCCATCTTGGAAACAGAGGTGCTGCTGGCACACTGGACTGCTCTGAGTGGCCAGTGCCACCAGGTGACGTCAGAGACTCCTTGTGATAGGCTCCTTCAGGTGTTGCTAGCCTATCCTCTCTCCTAAGTAGCCAAACCCTCTTTTCTGGCTATTTAGGGTCTCTGTCTCTTGGGATTCCTCAGATAACGAATGCAAGAGCTCATCCGAGTTCCTCTGCATCTCTCTCATCACCTTCTGATAAGGAATCGACTGCTGACCGCGCTGGAAGCCTGCAAACCTGCAACATAGTAGCAAAGACGACTACTGCAACTCTGTAACGCTGATCCTGCCGCCTTCTCGACTGTTTTCCTGCTTGTGCATGCTGTGGGGGTAGCCTGCCTCCTCTCTGCACCAGAAGCTCCGAAGAAATCTCCCGTGGGTCGACGGAATCTTCCCCCTGCAACCGCAGGCACCAAAAAGCTGCATTACCGGTCCCTTGGTTCTCCTCTCAGCACGACGAGCGAGGTCCCTCGAATCCAGCGACTCTGTCCAAGTGACCCCCACAGTCCAGTGACTCTTCAGTCCAAGTTTGGTGGAGGTAAGTCCTTGCCTCACCTCGCTGGGCTGCATTGCTGGGAACCGCGACTTTGCAGCTACTCCGGCCCCTGTGCACTTCCGGCGGAAATCCTTTGTGCACAGCCAAGCCTGGGACACGGCACTCTAACCTGCATTGCACGACTTTCTAAGTTGGTCTCCGGCGACGTGGGACTCCTTTGTGCAACTTCGGCGAGCACCGTTTCACACATCCTTGTAGTGCCTGTTTCTGGCACTTCTCCGGGTGCTACCGACTTTAGAGAGGGCTCCTTTTCTTGCTCGACGTCCCCTCTCTCTGCTGGTCCAACTTGCGACCTCCTGCTCCCTCCTGGGCCTCAGAAGCGTCCAAAAACGCTAACCGCATGATTTGCAGCTAGCAAGGCTTGTTGGCATTCTTTCGGCGGTAAAACACTTCTGCACGACTCTCCACGGCGAGCGGGATCCGTCCACCAAAGGGGAAGTCTCTAGCCCTTTTCGTTCCTGCAGAAAACTCAGCTTCTTCTGTCCAGTAGAAGCTTCTTTGTACCCGCAGCTGGCATTTCCTGGGCATCTGCCCATCTCCGACTTGCTTGTGACTTTTGGACTTGGTCCCCTTGTTCCACAGGTACCCTAGATTGGAAATCCACAGTTGTTGCATTGTTGGTTTGTGTCTTTCCTGCATTATTCCTCTAACACGACTTCTTTGTCCTTAGGGGAACTTTAGTGCACTTTGCACTCACTTTTCAGGGTCTTGGGGAGGGTTATTTTTCTAACTCTCACTATTTTCTAATAGTCCCAGCGACCCTCTACAAGGTCACATAGGTTTGGGGTCCATTCGTGGTTCGCATTCCACTTCTGGAGTATATGGTTTGTGTTGACCCTATCCCTATGTTTCCCCATTGCATCCTATTGTAACTATACATTGTTTGCACTGTTTTCTAAGACTATACTGCATATTTTTGCTATTGTGTATATATATCTTGTGTATATTTCCTATCCTCTCACTGAGGGTACACTCTAAGATACTTTGGCATATTGTCATAAAAATAAAGTACCTTTATTTTTAGTATAACTGTGTATTGTGTTTTCTTATGATATTGTGCATATGACACTAAGTGGTACTGTAGTAGCTTCACACGTCTCCTAGTTCAGCCTAAGCTGCTCTGCTAAGCTACCATTATCTATCAGCCTAAGCTGCTAGACACCCTATACACTAATAAGGGATAACTGGGCCTGGTGCAAGGTGCAAGTACCCCTTGGTACTCACTACAAGCCAGTCCCGCCTCCTACAGCAGGCCTCAATATCAAGGCTTCAAAGTGCCAGATAGGGCAGGGAAAGGTGGTTTATCTGGGACACCTGGTTGGTGGAGAAAAGATTGCACCACTTCAGGGGAAAATCCAAACAATTATTGATTGGGTTCCCCCTACTACTCAGAATCAGGTGAGAGCCTTTTTAGGCCTCACTGGGTACTACAGGAGTTTCTTTAAGAACTATGGTTCCATTGCAGCCCCTCTTAATGACCTCACATCCAAGAAAATGCCTAAAAAGGTATTATGGACAGCAAACTGTCAGAAAGCTTTTGAGGAGCTGAAGCAGGCCATGTGCTCTGCACCTGTCCTCAAAAGCCCTTGTTACTCTAAAAAATTCTATGTCCAAACTGATTCATCTGAATTAGGAGTAGGGGCAGTCCTATCACAACTTAATTCTGAGGGCCAGGATCAACCTGTTGCTTTTATTAGTAGGAGGTTGACCCCTAGAGAAAAGCGTTGGTCTGCCATTGAGAGGGAGGCCTTTGCTGTGGTCTGGGCACTGAAGAAGTTGAGGCCATACCTGTTTGGCACTCACTTCATTGTTCAGACAGACAACAAACCTCTACTTTGGCTAAAACAAATGAAAGGTGAAAATCCAAAATTGTTGAGGTGGTCCATATCCCTACAGGGAATGGACTATATAGTGGAACATAGACCTGGGAGTACCCACTCCAATGCAGATGGACTCTCCATATATTTCCACCTAGACAATGAAGACCCATCAGGGAATGACTAGTCTTATTGTCCTTCGTTTTGGGGGGGGGGGGGTGTGTAGGAAAGTACCATCTTGCCTGGCATGTAACCCCCATTGTTCACTGTATATATGTTGTTTTAGTTGTATGTGTCACTGGGACCCTGCCAGCCAGGGCCCCAGTGCTCATAAGTGTGCCTGACTGTTTTACCTGTGTTATGACTAACTGTCTCACTGAGGCTCTGCTATCCAGAACCTCAGTGGTTATGCTCTCTCATTTCTTTCAAATTGTCACTAACAGGCTAGTGACCAATTTTACCAATTTACATTGGCTTACTGGAACACCCTTATAATTCCCTAGTATATGGTACTGAGGTACCCAGGGTATTGGGGTTCCAGGAGATCCCTATGGGCTGCAGCATTTCTTTTGCCTCCCATAGGGAGCTCTGACAATTCTTACACAGGCCTGCCACTGCAGCCTGAGTGAAATAACGTCCACGTTATTTCACAGCCATTTTACACTGCACTTAAGTAACTTATAAGTCACCTATATGTCTAACCCTTACCTGGTAAAGGTTAAATGCAAAGTTACTTAGTGAGGGCACCCTGGCACTAGCCAAGGTGCCCCCACATTGTTCAGGGCCAGTTCCCCGGACTTTGTGAGTGCGGGGACACCATTACACGTGTGCACTACATATAGGTCACTACCTATATGTAGCTTCACAATGGTAACTCCGAATATGGCCATGTAACATGTCTAAGATCATGGAATTGCCCCCTCTATGCCATCCTGGCATAGTTGGCACAATCCCATGATCCCAGTGGTCTGTAGCACAGACCCTGGTACTGCCAAACTGCCTTTCCTGGGGTTTCACTGCAGCTGCTGCTGCCAACCCCTCAGACAGGTTTCTGCCCTCCTGGGGTCCAGCCAGGCTTGTCCCAGGATGGCAGAACAAAGGACTTCCTCTGAGAGAGGGTGTTACACCCTCTCCCTTTGGAAAATGGTGTGAAGGCAGGGGAGGAGTAGCCTCCCCCAGCCTCTGGAAATGCTTTCATGGGCACATTTGATGCCCTTTCCTGCATAAGCCAGTCTACACCAGTTCAGGGACCCCTTAGCCCTGCTCTGGCGCGAAACTGGACAAAGGAAAGGGGAGTGACCACTCCCCTGACCTGCACCTCCCCTGGGAGGTGCCCAGAGCTCCTCCAGTGTGCTCCAGACCTCTGCCATCTTGGAAACAGAGGTGCTGCTGGCACACTGGACTGCTCTGAGTGGCCAGGGCCAGCAGGTGACGTCAGAGACTCCTTCTGATAGGCTCCTTCAGGTGTTGCTAGCCTATCCTCTCTTCTAAGTAGCCAAACCCTCTTTTCTAGCTATTTAGGGTCTCTGCTTTGGGGAATTCCTTAGATAACGAATGCAAGAGCTCATCAGAGTTCCTCTGCATCTCTCTCTTCACCTTCTGCCAAGGAATCGACTGCTGACCGCGCTGGAAGCCTGCAAAATTGCAACAAAGTAGCGAAGACGACTACTGCAACTCTGTAACGCTGATCCTGTCGCCTTCTCGACTGTTTTCCTGGTGGTGTATGCTATGGGGGTAGTCTGCCTCCTCTCTGCACTAGAAGCTCCAAAGAAATCTCCCGTAGGTCGACGGAATCTTCCCCCTGCTACCGCAGGCACCAAAGAACTGCATCACTGTTCCCCTGGGTCTCCTCTCAGCACGACGAGCGAGGTCCCTTAAATCCAGCAACTCTGTCCAAGTGACTCCCACAGTCCAGTGACTCTTCAGTCCAAGTTTGGTGGAGGTAAGTCCTTGCCTCCCCACGCCAGACTGCATTGCAGGGAACCGCGTCTTTTGCAGCTACTCCGGCCTGTGTGCACTTCCGGTGGAAATCCGTTGTGCACAGCCAAGCCTGGGTCCACGGCACTCTAACCTGCATTGCACGACTTTCTAAGTTGTCCTCCGGCGGCGTGGGTCTCCTTTGTGCAACTTCGGGTGAGCACCATTTCACTCCTCTTCGTAGTGCCTGTTTTGGCACTTCTTCGGGTGCTGCCTGCTTTTGAGAGGACTCTTTGTCTTGATGGGCGATCCCTATGTCCCCTGACTCAATTGGCGACATCCTGGTCCCTCCTGGGCCACAGCAGCATCCAAAAACCCTAACCGCACAATTTGCAGCTAGCAAGGCTTGTTGGCAGACTTTCAGCGGGAAAACACTTCTGCACGACTCTTCACGATGTGCGACATCCATCCTCCAAAGGGCAAGTTTCTAGCCCTTGTCGTTGCTGCAGAATCCTTAGCTTCTACTGCCTTGTAGCAGCTTCTTTGCACCCACAGCTGGCATTTCCTGGGCATCTGCCCATCTCTGACTTGCTTGTGACTTTTGGACTTGGTCCCCTTGTTCCACAGGTACCCTCATTTGGAAATCCATTGTTGTTGCATTGCTGGTTTGTGTCTTTCCTGCAGAATTCCCCTATCACGTCTTCTATGTCCTTTGAGGAACTTTAGTGCACTTTGCACTCACTTTTCTGGGTCTGGGGGTGGGCTATTTTTCTAACCCTCACTGTTTTCTTACAGTCCCAGCAACCCTCTACAAGGTCACATAGGTTTGGGGTCCATTCGTGGTTCGCATTCCACTTTTGGAGTATATGGTTTGTGTTGCCCCTATCCCTATGTATCCCCATTGCATCCTATAGTAAGTATTCATTGTTTGCACTGTTTTCAAAGACTATACTGCATATTTTTGGTATTGTGTACATATATCTTGTGTATATTTGCTATCCTCATACTGAGGCTACTCACTGAGATACTTTGGCATATTGTCATAAAAATAAAGTACCTTTATTTTTAGTATATCCGTGTATTGTGTTTTTTTATGATATTGTGCAAGTGACACTAGTGGTATTGTAGGAGCTTCACTCGTCTCCTAGTTCAGCCTAAGCTGCTCTGCTAAGCTACCATTATCTATCAGCCTAAGCTGCTAGACACCCTATACACTAATGAGGGATACCTGGGCCTGGTGCAAGGTGTAAGTATCCCTTGGTACTCACTACAAGCCAGTCCAGCCTCCTACAGAGGTCCTCTAACACTTGTTAAGGAGGGTTGGGAACAACCTTTAAAAGCTCCAAAACAAGACATAGTGGACAATGTACTTGGCCTAAGATCTAGGATGGCTGAGTACATGAAAAAGGCCAGTAAAAACCTTCAGGCCAGTCAAGAGCTCCAATAGCAATGGCATGACCAGAAGGCTGTTTTGGTTCAGTACCAACCAGGGCAGAAAGTGTGGGTCTTGGAGCCTGTGGTCCCAAGAGCAATCCAAGACAAATGGAGTGGACCCCACATAATTGTTGATAAGAAGGGTGAAGTCACCTACTTAGTTGACATAGGCACTGCCAGGAGTCCCCTTAGGGTGCTCCATGTCAATCGCCTGAAACCCTACTATGACAGGGCTGATCTCACCCTGCTCATGGCAACAGATGAGGGACAGGAAGAAGAGAGTGACCCTCTCCCTGATCTTTTCTCTTCCACAGAACAGGATGCTCTAGTGGAAGATGTAGTACTGGCAGATTGTCTTACTGCTGAGCAGAAAGACCACTGCATAAATCTCCTGGGTCAGTTTTCTGAACTATTCTCTACTGTGCCAGGCACCACTTCTTGGTGTGAGCACACTATAGATACTGGAGACAGCTTGCCTGTGAAAAGTAAGATCTATAGGCAGCCTGACCATATCAGAGACTGCATAAAGCAAGCGGTGCAGAAAATGCTTGAACTGGGAGTGGTTGAGCACTCTGAAAGTCCATGGGCCTCTCCTGTGGTACTTGTACCAACACCTCATTCCAAAGATGGTAAAAGGGAAATGAGATTTTGTGTTGACTACAGAGGTCTCAACCAGGTAACCAAAACTGATGCTCACCCTATACCCAGGGCAGATGAGCTAATAGATACACTGGCGTCTGCCAAGTATCTAAGAACTTTTGATTTGACTGCAGGGTATTGGCAGATCAAGTTATCAGAAGATGCAAAAGGAAACACTGCATTTTCAACCATTGGAGGCCATTACCAATTCACAGTAATGCCTTTTGGATTGAAAAATGCACCTGCCACTTTTCAGAGGTTGGTGAACACAGTCCAGTACTGCAAGGGCTGGAAGCTTTTAGTGCAGCATATTTAGATGATATAGCTGTCTTTAGCTCCAGCTGGGATGATCACCTGGTCCACCTATGGAAAGTTTTGGAGGCCCTGCAAACGGCAGGCCTCACAATCAAGGCTTAAAAGTGCCAGATAGAGCAGGGGAAAGTGGTTTATTTGGGACACCTGGTAGGTGGAGAACAGATTGCACCACTTCAGGGGAAAATCCAAACTATTATAGATTGGGTTCCCCCTACAACTCAGACTCAGGTGAGAGCATTTTTAGGCCTCACTGAGTACTACAGGAGGTTCATAAAGAACTATGGCTCCATTGCAGCCCCTCTTAATGACCTCACACCTAAGAAAATGCCTAAGAAGGTGTTATGGACAGCAAACTGTCAGAAAGCTTTTGAGGAGCTGAAGCAGGCCATGTGCTCTGCACCTGTCCTGAAAACCCCTTGTTACTCCAAAAAATTCATTGTCCAAACTGATGCATCTGAATTAGGGGTAGGGGCAGTCTTATCACAACTTAATTCTGAGGGCCAGAATCAACCTGTTGGTTTTATCAGCAGGAGGTTGACCCCTAGAGAAAAGCGTTGGTCTGCCATAGAGAGGGAGGCCTTTGCTGTGGTCTGGGCACTGAAGAAGTTGAGGCCATACCTGTTTGGCACTCACTTCATTGTCCAGACAGACCACAAACCTCTACTTTGGCTAAAACAAATGAAAGGTGAAAACCCTAAATTATTGAGGTGGTCCATATCTCTACAGAGGATGGACTATACAGTGGAACATAGACCTGGGAGTACCCACTCCAATGCAGATGGACTCTCCAGATATTTCCACTTAGACAATGAAGACTCATCAGGTCATGGCTAGTCTTATTGTCCTTCATTTGGGGGGGGGGGGTTGTGTAGGAAAGTACCTTCTTGCCTGGCATGTTACCCCCATATTTCACTGTATATATGTTGTTTTAGTTGTATATGTCACTGGGAGCCTGCCAGCCAGGGCCCCAGTGCTCATAAGTGTGCCCTGTATCTGTTACCTGTGTTATGACTAACTGTCTCACTGAGGCTCTGCTATCCAGAACCTCAGTGGTTATGCTCTCTCATGTCTTTCCAAATTGTCACTAACAGGCTAGTGACCAATTTCACCAATTCATATTGGCATACTGGAACACCCTTATAATTCCCTAGTATATGGTACTGAGGTACCCAGGGTATTGGGGTTCCAGGAGATCCCTATGGGCTGCAGCATTTCTTTTGCCATCCATAGGGAGCTCTGACCATTCTTACACAGGCCTGCCACTGCAGCCTGAGTGAAATAACGTCCACGTTATTTCACAGCTGTGAGAAAGTAGCCTCTTTCTAGCCTTGTTACCCCCATTTTTGGCCTGTTTGTGAGTGTATGTCAGGGTGTTTTCACTGTCTCACTGGGATCCTGCTAGCCAGGGCCCAGTGCTCATGGTAAAAACCCTATGTTTTCAGTATGTTTGTTTTGTGTCACTGGGACCCTGCTAGTCAGGACCCCAAAGCTCATAAGTTTGTGGCCTATATGTATGTGTTCCCTGTGTGGTGCCTAACTGTCTCACTGAGGCTCTGCTAACCAGAACAAACAGTGGTTATGCTCTCTCATTTCTTTCAAATTGTCACGAACAGGCTAGTGACCAATTTTACCAATTTACATTGGCTTACTGGAACACCCTTATAATTCCTTAGTATATGGTACTGAGGTACCCAGGGTATTGGGGTTCCAGGAGATCCCTATGGGCTGCAGCATTTCTTTTGCCACCCATAGGGAGCTCTGACAATTCTTACACAGGCCTGCCACTGCAGCCTGAGTGAAATAACGTCCACGTTATTTCACAGCCATTTTACACTGCACTTAAGTAACTTATAAGTCACCTATATGTCTAACCCTTACCTGGTAAAGGTTAGGTGCAAAGTTACTTAGTGTGAGGGCACCCTGGCACTAGCCAAGGTGCCCCCACATTGTTCAGGGCCAATTCCCCGGACTTTGTGAGTGCGGGGACACCATTACACGCGTGCACTACATATAGGTCACTACCTATATGTAGCTTCACAATGGTAACTCCGAATATGGCCACGTAACATGTCTATGATCATGGAATTGCCCCCTCTATGCCATCCTGGCATAGTTGGCACAATCCCATGATCCCAGTGGTCTGTAGCACAGACCCTGGTACTGCCAAACTGCCTTTCCTGGGGTTTCACTGCAGCTGCTGCTGCTGCCAACCCCTCAGACAGGTTTCTGCCCCCCTGGGGTCAAGCCAGGCTTGTCCCAGGATGGCAGAACAAAGGACTTCCTCTGAGAAAGGGTGTTACACCCTCTCCCTTTGGAAAATGGTGTGAAGGCAGGGGAGGAGTAGCCTCCCCCAGCCTCTGGAAATGCTTTCTTGGGCACAGATGTGCCCAATTCTGCATAAGCCAGTCTACACCGGTTCAGGGACCCCTTAGCCCCTGCTCTGGCGCGAAACTGGACAAAGGAAAGGGGAGTGAGCACTCCCCTGACCTGCACCTCCCTTGGGAGGTGTCCAGAGCTCCTCCAGTGTGCTCCAGACCTCTGCCATCTTGGAAACAGAGGTGCTGCTGGCACACTGGACTGCTCTGAGTGGCCAGTGCCACCAGGTGACGTCAGAGACTCCTTCTGATAGGCTCCTTCAGGTGTTAGTAGCCTATCCTATCTCCTAGGTAGCCAAACCCTCTTTTCTGGCTATTTAGGGTCTCTGTCTCTGGGGAAACTTTAGATAATGAATGCAAGAGCTCATCCGAGTTCCTCTGCATCTCTCTCTTCACCTTCTGATAAGGAATCGACTGCTGACCGCGCTGGAAGCCTGCAAACCTGCAACATAGTAGCAAAGACGACTACTGCAACTCTGTAACGCTGATCCTGCCGCCTTCTCGACTGTTTTCCTGCTTGTGCATGCTGTGGGGGTAGTCTGCCTCCTCTCTGCACCATAAGCTCCAAAGAAATCTCCAGTGGGTCGACGGAATCTTCCCCCTGCAACCGCAGGCACCAAAAAGCTGCATTACCGGTCCCTTGGGTCTCCTCTCAGCACGACGAGCGAGGTCCCTTGAATCCAGCAACTCTGTCCAAGAGACTGCCACAGTCCAGTGACTCTTCAGTCCAAGTTTGGTGGAGGTAAGTCCTTGCCTCCCCACTCCAGACTGCATTGTTGGTAACCGCAACTTTTGCAACTTCTCCGGCCCCTGTGCACTTCCGGCGGAAATCCTTTGTGCACAGCCAAGCCTGGGTCCACGGCACTCTAACCTGCATTGCATGACTTTCTAAGTTGGTCTCCGGAGACGTGGGACTCCTTTGTGTAACTTCGGGTGAGCACTGTTTCACGCATCCTCGTAGTGCCTGTTTCTGGCACTTCTCCGGGAGCTACCTGCTGCTGAGAGGGCTCCTTGTCTTGCTCGACGTCCCTGTAGGAGGCTGGACTGGCTTGTAGTGAGTACCAAGGGGTACTTGCACCTTGCACCAGGCCCAGTTATCCCTTATTAGTGTATAGGGTGTCTAGCAGCTTAGGCTGATAGATAATGGTAGTTTAGCAGAGCAGCTTAGGCTGAACTAGGAGACGTGTGAAGCTACTACAGTACCACTTAGTGTCATATGCACAATATCATAAGAAAACACAATACACAGTTATACTAAAAATAAAGGTACTTTATTGTTATGACAATATGCCAAAGTATCTTAGAGTGTACCCTCAGTGAGAGGATAGGAAATATACACAATAGCAAAAATATGCAGTATAGTCTTAGAAAACAGTGCAAACAATGTATAGTTACAATAGGATGCAATGGGGAAACATAGGGATAGGGGCAACACAAACCATATACTCCAAAAGTGGAATGCGAACCACGAATGGACCCCAAACCTATGTGACCTTGTAGAGGGTCGCTGGGACTATTAGAAAATAGTGAGAGTTAGGAAAATAACCCTCCCCAAGACCCTGAAAAGTGAGTGCAAAGTGCACTAAAGTTCCCCTAAGGACAAAATAGTTGTGTTAGAGGAATAATGCAGGAAAGACACAAACCAGCAATGCAACAACTGTGGATTTCCAATCTAGGGTACCTGTGGAACAAGGGGACCAAGTCCAAAAGTCACAAGCAAGTCGGAGATGGGCAGATGCCCAGGAAATGCCAGCTGCGGGTGCAAAGAAGCTTCGACTGGACAGAAGAAGCTGAGGTTTCTGCAGGAACGAAAAGGGCTAGAGACTTCCCCTTTGGTGGACGGATCCAGCTTGCCTTGGAGAGTCGAGGAAAAGTGTTTTCCCGCCAGAAGGACGCCAACAAGCCTTGCTAGGCGCAAATCGTGCGTTTGGCGTTTTTGGACGCTGCTGGGGCCCAGAAGGGGCCAGGAGGTTGCAAATTGGACCTGAAGAGAGAGGGAACGTCGCGCAAGAAAAAGAGCCCTCACTGAAGCAGATAGCATCCGGAGAAGTGCCAGAAACAGGCACTACGAGGATGCGTGAAACGGTGCTCGCCGAAGTTGCACAAAGGAGTCCCACGTCGCCGGAGACCAACTTAGAAAGTCGTGCAATGCAGGTTAGAGTGCCGTGGACCAGGCTTGGCTGTGCACAAAGGATTTCCGCAGGAAGTGCACAGGGGCCGGAGTAGCTGCAAAGTCGCGGTTCCCAGCAATGCAGCCCAGCGAGGTGAGGCAAGGACTTACCTCCACTAAACTTGGACTGAAGAGTCACTGGACTGTGGGGGTCACTTGGACAGAGTCGCTGGATTCGAGGGACCTCGCTCGTCGTGCTGAGAGGAGACCCAAGGGACCGGTAATGCAGCTTTTTGGTGCCTGCGGTTGCAGGGGGAAGATTCCGTCGACCCACGGGAGATTTCTTCGGAGCTTCTGGTGCAGAGAGGAGGCAGGCTACCCCCACAGCATGCACAAGCAGGAAAACAGTCGAGAAGGCGGCAGGATCAGCGTTACAGAGTTGCAGTAGTCGTCTTTGCTACTATGTTGCAGGTTTGCAGGCTTCCAGCGCGGTCAGCGGTCGTTTCCTTATCAGAAGGTGAAGAGGGAGATGCAGAGGAACTCGGATGAGCTCTTGCATTCGTTATCTAAAGTTTCCCCAGAGACAGAGACCCTAAATAGCCAGAAAAGAGGGTTTGGCTACCTAGGAGAGAGGATAGGCTACTAACACCTGAAGGAGCCTATCAGCAGGAGTCTCTGACGTCACCTGGTGGCACTGGCCACTCAGAGCAGTCCAGTGTGCCAGCAGCACCTCAGTTTCCAAGATGGCAGAGGTCTGGAGCACACTGGAGGAGCTCTGGACACCTCCCAGGGGAGGTGCAGGTCAGGGGAGTGGTCACTCCCCTTTCCTTTGTCCAGTTTCGCGCCAGAGCAGGGGCTAAGGGGTCCCTGAACCGGTGTAGACTGGCTTATGCAGAATTGGGCACATCTGTGCCCAAGAAAGCATTTCCAGAGGCTGGGGGAGGCTACTCCTCCCCTGCCTTCACACCATTTTCCAAAGGGAGAGGGTGTCACACCCTCTCTCAGAGGAAGTTCTTTGTTCTGCCATCCTGGGCCAGGCCTGGCTGGACCCCAGGAGGGCAGATGCCTGTCTGAGGGGTTGGCAGCAGCAGCAGCTGCATTGAAACCCCAGAAAGGGCAGTTTGGCAGTACCAGGGTCTGTGCTACAGACCACTGGGATCATGGAATTGTACCAACAATGCCAGGATGGCATAGAGGGGGCAATTCCATGATCATAGACATGTTACATGGCCATATTCGGAGTTACCATGGTGAAGCTACATATAGGTAGTGACCTATATGTAGTGCACGCGTGTAATGGTGTCCCCGCACTCACAAAGTTCAGGGAATTGGCTCTGAACAATGTGGGGGCACCTTGGCTAGTGCCAGGGTGCCCTCACACTAAGTAACTTTGCACCTAACCTTTACCAGGTAAAGGTTAGACATATAGGTGACTTATAAGTTACTTAAGTGCAGTGTAAAATGGCTGTGAAATAACGTGGACGTTATTTCACTCAGGCTGCAGTGGCAGGCCTGTGTAAGAATTGTCAGAGCTCCCTATGGGTGGCAAAAGAAATGCTGCAGCCCATAGGGATCTCCTGGAACCCCAATACCCTGGGTACCTCAGTACCATATACTAGGGAATTATAAGGGTGTTCCAGTAAGCCAATGTAAATTGGTAAAAATGGTCACTAGCCTGTCAGTGACAATTTGGAAAGAAATGAGAGAGCATAACCACTGAGGTTCTGGTTAGCAGAGCCTCAGTGAGACAGTTAGGCACCACACAGCGAACATATACATGCACACCTATGAGCACTGGGGCCCTGTTTGACAGGGTCCCAGTGACACATTCATATAGGCCACAAACCTATGAGCACTGGGGTCCTGACCAGCAGGATCCCAGTGACACATAACAACCATACTGAAAACATAGGGCCTGATTACAACTTTGGAGGACGGTGTTAAACTGTCCCAAAAGTGGCGGATATACCACCTACCGTATTACGAGTCCATTATATCCTATGGAACTCGTAATACGGTAGGTGGTATATCCGTCACTTTTGGGACGGTTTAACACCGTCCTCCAAAGTTGTAATCAGGCCCATAGTGTTTTCACTATGAGCACTGAGGCCTGGCTATCAGGATCCCAGTGAGACAGTGAAAACAGTGACAAACACCCTGACATACACTCACAAACAGGCCAAAAGTGGGGGTAACAAGGCTAGAAAGAGGCTACCTTCTCACACAACCCCCCCCCAAACGAAGGACATTAAGGCTAACCTTGGCCAGTTGAGACTTTATTGTCTAAGTGGTGATAAGTAGAGAGTAGCTCTGCAATAGACTGGTTACTCCCTTTATCATCCACTATATGGTTACTTCCCTGTGGGGATGTAAACCACCCTGTTTGAAGTTTTTTAGCTAAGCAACAATGTGAAGATGTATTTTCAGAGTTTCTATCACTAAGTTTTAGTTTAGAGCAGTGGGAATTGTCCAGTGAACCTATTTGTAGTGATGGAAATGCCAGACAGGGATGCTGTCTCAGAAAAGCCATAGCTGGGCAAAAACTTTGTCCATCTGGCTGGAAGAGAGAACAGGGATGCTGTTTCTCTTGAGTTGGAGCAGGGCAGGGATGCTGTCCTATGAGCTCCACAATAGGGCAGGGATGCTGTCCTAAGTGTTGTGAGGTAGTGCAGGGTTTCTGCACTAAAGTTTCTCTGGGAGGGTTGGAGGGATGCTCCATGTTAACTAAAATGGTGCTGTTTTTCTCACCAATGTTAGTTATCCCACAGAGAGGTACTTCCACCTCAGGGAGTCCAGCTTTGCCAGCTGATGATTCCCTTGGAACAGGTGCCACCCCAGGAGAGGTTTCTCCCACCACAGGAATAGTATCCTGAATGGTAGGGTGGTTAGGGGATACTGTGATACCCTTTTTACCTGTTGATGGAGAGGGATCCTGAGTTTTCAGGCCTTCTCTCCTTTGCTTTTTCATTTCACTTGAAATGAGAGGGAACAATTCCTCAGGGATGCCCAGCATGGCTGCATGGGCATAAAACTCTACATCAGCCCAACCTGAGGCCTCTAGGTCATTACCTAAGAGACAGTCTACAGGTAAGCTAGGTGATACCACCACCTGCTTAGGGCCAGTAACTCCACCCCAACTAAACTGAATTATAGCTAAGGGAAGGAACTTAGTGGAGTTATGGACATCAATAATCTTATACTGTTGTCCAATGATGTGTTGTTCAGGAGGCACTAGGTTTTCAGTCACCAAAGTGAAACTGGCACCTGTGTCCCTGTAGGCCAAGGCCTCAACACCATTTATTGAAACTGTCTGCCTGTACTTATCCATTGTAAGGGGAAAAGCAGCCAGTGTGGCAAGGCCAATGCCACTAGGTGTGACAGAAACTGTCTTGGGACTGATTACATCAGTTTCCACTATGGACCCATAAGTGAACCCAACTACACCCTTTGCTTGACTGTTGCCAGCAGTCCCACCACTAGTACCACTACTGCTAGGGGCACTAGAGCTTGATGTATTAGTGGTGGTAGGCTCAGGGGGTTTACCTGGACAGGACTTATCCCCTGGCCTATGGCCTCTGTTTTTACACACAAAGCACCAAGGCTTTTTAATGTGTGCAGGTTGGGAAGAAGAGGAAGAATTTGTTTTATCCCCACCCTCTGAAGAGTGTTTAAGATTTGAAGTGGGATCTTTGGTTTTACCCTTATCCCCATGCTTATCTTGAGATTTTTCACCATCTTTCTTCTTATTGCCATCTTTGTCACCCCCTGTATGAACTTTTCTGTTCACCCTTGTTCTGACCCATTTGTCTGCCTTCTTTCCCAATTCTTGGGGAGAGGTCAGATCAGAGTCTACCAGGTACTGGTGCAACAAATCAGACACACAATTATTAAGTATATGCTTTCTCAGGATTGTGTTATACAGGCTTTCATAATCAGTAACTTTACTGCCATGTAACCACCCCTCCAAGGCCTTCACTGAATGGTCAATAAAATCAACCCAGTCTTGTGAAGACTCCTTTTTGGTCTCTCTGAACTTTATCCTGTACTGTTCAGTGGTTAAGCCATAACCATCCAGGAGTGCATTCTTAAGAACTTGGAAATTATTAGCATCATTTTCTTTCACAGTAAGGAGCCTATCCCTACCTTTTCCACTAAATGATAGCCATAGGATAGCAGCCCACTGCCTTTGAGGGACATCCTGTACAACACAGGCCCTCTCAAGTGCAGCAAACCACTTGTTAATGTCATCCCCCTCCTTATAAGGGGGAACTATCTTGTGCAGATTCCTGGAATCATGCTCTTTTGCAGGATGACTATGGGGAATACTGCTGCTGCCACCATGGGTATCTAAACCCAACTTCTGTCTTTCCTTCTCTAATTCAAAAGACTGTCTATCCAAATCCAGCTGTTGCTTTTTAAGCTTCAGTCTGGTTTGTTCCACCCTCAACTTATTGAGTTCCCTCTCTAACATTCTGTCATCAGTGTTGGTGGGAGGGACATTTCTAGAAACAGAGCTATGATGGGAATGAACAGAAGGAGACCTGTCCCTTACAGAAGCCAACTTAACAGCTTGGTTTACAGAAACATTACTACCAGTATGGTGAGAATAAATGCTTTTGCTATGATGTGAGACAACACTATTAATTTGGTGTGGCTCATCATCATTACCATCTATGCTAGATTGTCTAGTAATGGGCAGGCTAGGAAGTTTCTTTCCTGAATCTTTTCCTGGGTGAGTCCCTGAATCAGATTGGGAACTATTAGGTACTTTTTCAACAGATGGGGCACCTATGGCCTTATCCTGTTCTCTAAGCATGTTAAGTAACAGTTCCAAGGAAGGATTCTTCCCTACACTCAAACCTCTCTCTATACAGAGACTCCTTGCTCTTTTTCAGCTAAGGTTGTCATATGCAAGTTTGGACAGATCAACACTTTGGCCTGTGCCAGACATTTTTAGAGAGAGTTAAAGTGATAGAAAAAGAGAAAAAAGTTTTCAGAACTTTTTGGAAAGACAGAAAAAAACTTTTTAAACTTTTAAGAACTTTTTGAAAGTTTAGAGGTACTTTTCAGCACTTAGAAAAGAGTGAAAAGAGAAAATGCAAAACTTTTTGGCTATGTGTATATACACTGACCTTGTTTTGTATATTTTTCTCTTATGAAAAGTACAATGACAAGAGTGGTAAGTAGTCTCAAGCACTTATCCCACCACTGCACAACCAATGTAGGAGGCTGGACTGGCTTGTAGTGAGTACCAAGGGGTACTTGCACCTTGCACCAGGCCCAGTTATCCCTTATTAGTGTATAGGGTGTCTAGCAGCTTAGGCTGATAGATAATGGTAGCTTAGCAGAGCAGCTTAGGCTGAACTAGGAGACGTGTGAAGCTACTACAGTACCACTTAGTGTCATATGCACAATATCATAAGAAAACACAATACACAGTTATACTAAAAATAAAGGTACTTTATTTTTATGACAATATGCCAAAGTATCTTAGAGTGTACCCTCAGTGAGAGGATAGGAAATATACACAAGATATATATACACAATAGCAAAAATATGCAGTATAGTCTTAGAAAACAGTGCAAACAATGTATAGTTACAATAGGATGCAATGGGGAAACATAGGGATAGGGGCAACACAAACCATATACTCCAAAAGTGGAATGCGAACCACGAATGGACCCCAAACCTATGTGACCTTGTAGAGGGTCGCTGGGACTATTAGAAAATAGTGAGAGTTAGGAAAATAACCCTCCCCAAGACCCTGAAAAGTGAGTGCAAAGTGCACTAAAGTTCCCCTAAGGACAAAGAAGTCGTGTTAGAGGAATAATGCAGGAAAGACACAAACCAGCAATGCAACAACTGTGGATTTCCAATCTAGGGTACCTGTGGAATAAGGGGACCAAGTCCAAAAGTCACAAGCAAGTCGGAGATGGGCAGATGCCCAGGAAATGCCAGCTGCGGGTGCAAAGAAGCTTCGACTGGACAGAAGAAGCTGAGGTTTCTGCAGGAACGAAAAGGACTAGAGACTTCCCCTTTGGTGGACGCATTCCACTCACCTTGAAGAGTCGTGCAGAAGTGTTTTCCCGCCGGAAGGACGCCAACAAGCCTTGCTAGTCGCAAATCTTGCATTTGGCGTTTTTGGACGCTGCTGGGGCCCAGGAGGGACCAGGAGGTCGCAAATTGGACCTGAAGAGAAAAGGGACGTAGAGCAAGACAAAGAGCCCTCACTAAAGCAGGTAACACCCGGAGAAGTGCCAGAAACAGGCACTATGAGGATGCGTGAAACGGTGCTCGCCGAAGTTGCACAAAGGAGTCCCACGTCGCCGGAGACCAACTTAGAAAGTCGTGCAATGCAGGTTAGAGTGACGTGGACCAAGGATTGGCTGTGCACAAAGGATTTCCGCCGGAAGTGCACAGGGGCCGGAGTAGCTGCAAAGTCGCGGTTCCCAGCAATGCAGCCCAGCGAGGTGAGGCAAGGACTTACCTCCACCAAACTTGGACTGAAGAGTCACTGGACTGTGGGGGTCACTTGGGCAGAGTCGCTGGATTCGAGGGACCTCGCTCGTTGTGCTGAGAGGAGACCCAAGGGACCGGTAATGCAGCTTTTTGGTGCCTGCGGTTGCAGGGGGAAGATTCCGTCGACCCACGGGAGATTTCTTCGGAGCTTCTGGTGCAGAGAGGAGGCAGGCTACCCCCACAGCATGCACAAGCAGGAAAACAGTCGAGAAGGCGGCAGGATCAGCGTTACAGAGTTGCAGTAGTCGTCTTTGCTACTATGTTGCAGGTTTGCAGGCTTCCAGCGCGGTCAGCGGTCGTTTCCTTATCAGAAGGTGAAGAGGGAGATGCAGAGGAACTCGGATGAGCTCTTGCATTCGTTATCTAAAGTTTCCCCAGAGACAGAGACCCTAAATAGCCAGAAAAGAGGGTTTGGCTACCTAGGAGAGAGGATAGGCTACTAACACCTGAAGGAGCCTATCAGCAGGAGTCTCTGACGTCACCTGGTGGCACTGGCCACTCAGAGCAGTCCAGTGTGCCAGCAGCACCTCTGTTTCCAAGATGGCAGAGGTCTGGAGCACACTGGAGGAGCTCTGGACACCTCCCAGGGGAGGTGCAGGTCAGGGGAGTGGTCACTCCCCTTTCCTTTGTCCAGTTTCGCACCAGAGCAGGGGCTAAGCGGTCCCTGAACCGGTGTAGACTGGCTTATGCAGAATTGGGCACATCTGTGCCCAAGAAAGCATTTCCAGAGTCTGGGGGAGGCTACTCCTCCCCTGCCTTCACACCATTTTCCAAAGGGAGAGGGTGTCACACCCTCTCTCAGAGGAAGTTCTTTGTTCTGCCATCCTGGGCCAGGCCTGGCTGGACCCCAGGAGGGCAGATGCCTGTCTGAGGGGTTGGCAGCAGCAGCAGCTGCAGTGAAACCCCAGGAAGGGCAGTTTGGCAGTACCAGGGTCTGTGCTACAGACCACTGGGATCATGGAATTGTACCAACAATGCCAGGATGGCATAGAGGGGGCAATTCCATGATCATAGACATGTTACATGGCCATATTCGGAGTTACCATGGTGAAGCTACATATAGGTATTGACCTATATGTAGTGCATGCGTGTAATGGTGTCCCCGCACTCACAAAGTTCAGGGAATTGGCTCTGAACAATGTGGGGGCACCTTGGCTAGTGCCAGGGTGCCCTCACACTAAGTAACTTTGCACCTAACCTTTACCAGGTAAAGGTTAGACATATAGGTGACTTATAAGTTACTTAAGTGCAGTGTAAAATGGCTGTGAAATAACGTGGACGTTATTTCACTCAGGCTGCAGTGGCAGGCCTGTGTAAGAATTGTCAGAGCTCCCTATGGGTGGCAAAAGAAATGCTGCAGCCCATAGGGATCTCCTGGAACCCCAATACCCTGGGTACCTCAGTACCATATACTAGGGAATTATAAGGGTGTTCCAGTAAGCCAATGTAAATTGGTAAAAATGGTCACTAGCCTGTCAGTGACAATTTGGAAAGAAATGAGAGAGCATAACCACTGAGGTTCTGGTTAGCAGAGCCTCAGTGAGACAGTTAGGCACCACACAGGGAACATATACATGCACACCTATGAGCACTGGGGCCCTGTGTGACAGGGTCCCAGTGACACATACATATAGGCCACAAACCTATGAGCACTGGGGTCCTGACCAGCAGGATCCCAGTGACACATAACAACCATACTGAAAACATAGTGTTTTCACTATGAGCACTGAGGCCTGGCTATCAGGATCCCAGTGAGACAGTGAAAACAGTGACAAACACCCTGACATACACTCACAAACAGGCCAAAAGTGGGGGTAACAAGGCTAGAAAGAGGCTACCTTCTCACAAACACTATCTGTATGGTGTGGCTCTTCATCATTACCAACTATGCTAGACTGTCTAGTAATGGGCAGGCTAAGAAGTTTCTTTCCTGAATCTTTTCCTGGGGGAGTCCCTGGATCAGATTGGGAACCATTAGCTACTTTTTCAACAGATGGGGCACTTTTAGCCTTATCTTGTTTTCTAAGCATATTAAGTAACAATTCCAAGGAAGGATTCTTCCCTACACTCAAACCTCTCTCTATGCAGAGACTCCTTGCTCCTTTCCAGCTAAGGTGATCATATGCAATTGTGGACAGATCAACATTTTGGCCTGTGCCAGACATTTTTAGAGAGAGTTAAAGTGATAGAAAAAGAGAAAAAAGTTTTCAGAACTTTTAGAAAGACAGAAAAAAAACTTTTTAAACTTTTAAGAACTTTTTGAAAGTTTAGAAGTACTTTTCAGCACTTTAGAAAACAGTGAAAAGAGGAAAGGCAAAACTTTTTAGATATGTGAACACACACTGAACTTGTTTTGTATATTTTTCTCTTATGAAAAGTACAATGACAAGAGTGGTAAGTAGTCTCAAAGCACTTATCCCACCGCTGCACAACCAATGTAGGAGGCTGGACTGGCTTGTAGTGAGTACCAAGGGGTACTTACACCTTGCACCAGGCCCAGTTATCCCTTATTAGTGTATAGTGTGTCTAGCAGCTTAGGCTGATAGATAATGGTAGCTTAGCAGAGCAGCTTAGGCTGAACTAGGAGACGTGTGAAGCTACTACAGTACCACAAGTGTCACTTGCACAATATCATAAGAAAACACAATACACAGTTATACTAAAAATAAAGGTACTTTATTTTTATGACAACATGCCAAAGTATCTCAGAGTGTACCCTCAGAGTGAGGATAGCAAATATACACAAGTTATATGTACACAGTACTAAAAATATGCAGTATAGTCTTAGAAAACAGTGCAAACAATGTATAGTTACAATAGGATGCAATGGGAACACATAAGGATAGGGGCAACACAAACCATACACTCCAAAAGTGGAATGCGAACCACGAATGGACCCCAAACCTATGTGACCTTGTAGAGGGTCGCTGGGACTATTAGAAAATAGTGAGAGTTAGAAAAATAGCCCTCCCCAAGACCCTGAAAAGTGAGTGCAAAGTGCACCAAAGTTCCCCAGAAGACAAAGAAGTCGTGATAGAGGAATAATGCAGGAAAGACACAAACCAACAATGCAACACCGATGGATTTCCAATCTAGGGTACCTGTGGAACAAGGGGACCAAGTCCAAAAGTCACAAGCAAGTCGGAGATGGGCAAATGCCCAGGAAATGCCAGCTGTGGGTGCAAAGGAGCTTCTACTGGACAGAAGAAGCAGAGGTTTCTGCAGGAACGAAAAGGGCTAGAGACTTCCCCTTTGGTGGACGGATCCATCTTGCCATGGAGAGTCGTGCAAAAGTGTTTTCCCGCCGAAAGAACACCAACAAGCCTTGCTAGCTGCAAATTGTGCGGTTAGCATTTTTGGACGCTGCTGTGGCCCAGGAGGGACCAAGAGGTCGCAAATTAGACTAGGAGGAAGAAGGGACGTCGAGCAAGACATGAAGCCCTCTCAGCAGCAGGTAGCCCCCAGAGAAATGCCAGAAACAGGCACTAAAAGGATGTGTGAAACGGTGCTTGCCGAAGTTGCACAAAGGAGTCCCACGTCGCCGGAGACCAACTTAGAAAGTCGTGCAATGCAGGTTAGAGTGCCGTGGACCTAGGCTTGGCTGTGCACAAAGGATTTCTACCGGAAGTGCACAGGGGCCGGAGAAGTTGCAAAAGTCGCGGTTACCAACAATGCAGTCTCGAGTGGGGAGGCAAGGACTTACCTCCATCAAACTTGGACTGAAGAGTCACTGGACTGTGGCAGTCACTTGGACAGAGTTGCTGGATTCAAAGGACCTCGCTCGTTGTGCTGAGAGGAGACCCAAGGGACCGGTAATGCAGCTTTTTGGTGCCTGCGGTTGCAGGGGGAAGATTCCATCGACCCACGGGAGATTTCTTCGGAGCTTCTGGTGCAGAGAGGAGGCAGACTACCCCCACAGCATGCACAAGCAGGAAAACAGTCGAGAAGGCGGCAGGATCAGCGTCACAGAGTTGCAGTAGTCGTCTTTGCTACTATGTTGCAGGTTTGCAGGCTTCCAGCGCGGTCAGCAGTCGATTCCTTATCAGAAGGTGAAGAGAGAGATGCAGAGGAACTCGGATGAGCTCTTGCATTCGTTATCTAAAGTTTCCCCAGAGACAGAGACCCTAAATAGCCAGAAAAGAGGGTTTGACTACCTAGGAGAGAGGATAGGCTAGTAACACCTGAAGGAGCCTATCAGAAGGAGTCTCTGACGTCACCTGGTGGCACTGGCCACTCAGAGCAGTCCAGTGTGCCAGCAGCACCTCTGTTTCCAAGATGGCAGAGGTCTGGAGCACACTGGAGTAGCTCTGGACACCTCCCAGGGGAGGTGCAGGTCAGGGGAGTGGTCACTCCCCTTTCCTTTGTCCAGTTTCGCGCCAGAGCAGGGCTAAGGGGTCCCTGAACCGGTGTAGACTGGCTTATGCAGAAATGGGCACCAAATGTGCCCATGAAAGCATTTCCAGAGGCTGGCGGAGGCTGCTCCTCCCCTGCCTTCACACCATTTTCCAAAGGGAGAGGGTGTAACACCCTCTCTCAGAGGAAGTCCTTTGTTCTGCCATCCTGGGACAAGCCTGGCTTGACCCCAGGAGGGCAGAAACCTGTCTGAGGGGTTGGCAGCAGCAGCAGCTGCAGTGAAACCCCAGGAAAGGCAGTTTGGCAGTACCAGGGTCTGTGCTACAGACCACTGGGATCATGGGATTGTGCCAACTATGCCAGGATGGGATAGAGGGGGCAATTCCATGATCATAGACATGTTACATGGCCATATTCGGAGTTACCATTGTGAAGCTACATATAGGTAGTGACCTATATGTAGTGCACGCGTGTAATGGTGTCCCCGCACTCACAAAGTCTGGGGAATTGGCCCTGAACAAGGTGGGGGCACCTTGGCTAGTGCCAGGGTGCCCTCACACTAAGTAACTTTGCACCTAACCTTTACCAGGTAAAGGTTAGACATATAGGTGACTTATAAGTTACTTAAGTGCAGTGTAAAATGGCTGTGAAATAACGTGGATGTTATTTCACTCAGGCTGCAGTGGCAGGCCTGTGTAAGAATTGTCAGAGCTCCCTATGGGTGGCAAAAGAAATGCTGCAGCCCATAGGGATCTCCTGGAACCCCAATGCACTGGGTACCTCAGTACCATATACTAGGGAATTATAAGGGTGTTCCAGTAAGCCAATGTAAATTGGTAAGATTGGTCACTAGCCTGTTAGTGACAATTTGAAAGAAGTGAGAGAGCATAACCACTGAGGTTCTGGTTAGCAGAGCCTCAGTGAGACAGTTAGGCATCACACAGGGAACACATACATATAGGCCACAAACTTATGAGCACTGGGGTCCTGCCTAGCAGGGTCCCAGTCACACATAACAATCATACTGAAAACATAGGGTTTTCACTATGAGCACTGGGCCCTGGCTAGCAGGATCCCAGTGAGACAGTGAAAACACCCTGACATACACTCACAAACAGGCCAAAAGTGGGGGTAACAAGGCTAGAAAGAGGCTACTTTCTCACAGCGTTCATTGTCAGAAACTTTACTGCCATGTAACCACCCCTCCAAGGCCTTCACCGAATAGTCAACAAAGTCTACCCAGTCTTGTGAGGACTCTTTTCTTGTTTCTCTTAACTTAATCCTGTGTTGTTCAGTGGTTAAGCCAAATCCATCCAAGAGTGCATTCTTCAAAACTGTAAAATTATTGGCATCACTTTCTCTAACAGTGAGGAGCCTATCCCTACCCTTTCCACTGAAAGATAGCCATAGGATAGCAGCCCACTGTAGCATACAGGCCCTCTCAAGTGCAGCAAACCACTTGTTAATGTCATCCCCCTCCTTCTAAGGGGGAACTATCTTGTGCAGATTCCTGGAATCATGCTCTCTCACAGGATTGCTATCAGGAATACTGCTGCTGCCACCATGGGGTCCTAACCCCAACCTCTGTCTCTCCTTTTTTAAGTCTGGGGATTCCCTGTCTAGAGCCAGCTGTTGCTGTTTAAGCTTCAGCCTCGTCTATTCCACTTTCAACTTATTGATGTAGGAGGCTGGCCTGGCTTGTAGTGGGTACCAAGGGGTACTTACACCTTGCACCAGGTCCAGGTATCCCTTATTAGTGTAGAGGGGTGTCTACAGCTTAGGCTGATAGAAAAGGTAGCTTAGCAGAGCAGCTTAGGCTGAACTAGGAGGCGTGTAAAGCTCCTACTATACCACTGGTGTCATATGCACAATATCATAAGAAAACACAATACACAGATATCCTAAAAATAAAGATACTTTATTTTTATGACAATATGCCAAAAGTATCTCAGTGAGTACCCTCAGTATGAGGATAGCAAATATACACAAGATATATGTACACAATACCAAAATATGCAGTAATAGCAATAGAAAACAGTGCAAGCAATGTATATTCACAATAGAATGCAATGTTGGCACATAGGGATAGGGGCAACACAAACCATATACTCTAGAAGTGGAATGCGAACCACAAATGGACCCCAAACCTATGTGACCTTGTAGAGGGTCGCTGGGACTGTAAGAAAACAGTGAGGGTTAGAAAAATAGCCTACCCCAAAACCCTGAAAAGTGAGAGCAAAGTGCACTAAAGTTCCCCAAAGAGCACAGAATTCGTGATAGGGGAATTCTGCAGGAAAGACCAAAACCAGCAATGCAACAATGATGGATTTCCAGAGGAGGGTACCTGTGGAATAAGGGGACCAAGTCCAAAAGTCACAACCAAGTTGAGAGTGGGCAGATGCCCAGGAAATGCCAGCTGTGGGTGCAAAGAAGCTGCTACTAGGCAGTAGAAGCAGAGGATTCTGCAGGAATGGCAGGGGCTAGAAACCTCCTCTTCGGAGGATGGATGTCCCACGTCCTGAAGAGTCGTGCAGAAGTGTTTCCTGAAGAAAGACCGCAAACAAGCCTTGCTAGCTGCAATTCATGTGGTTAGGGTTTTTGGATGCTGCTGTGGCCCAGGAGGGACCAGGATGTCACCAATTGTGCGAGGGTACAGAGGAGGCGTCCATCAAGACAAGGAGCCCTCTCAAAAGCAAGCAGCACCCGCAGAAGTGCCGGAACGGGCACTATGAATTGGAGTGAAACAGTGCTCACCCGAAGTTGCACAAAGGAGTCCCACGCCGCCGGAGGACAACTCAGGAGGTCGTGCAATGCAGGTTAGAGTGCTGTGGACCCAGGCTTGGCTGTGCACAAAGGATTCCCTCGGAAAGTGCACAGGGGCTGGGGTAGCTGCAAAAGATGCAGTTCCCAGCAATACAGCCTGGCGTGGGGAGGCAAGGACTTACCTCCACCAAACATGGACTGAAGAGTCACTGGACTGTGGGAGTCAATTGGACAGAGTTGCTAGATTCAAGGGACCTCGCTCGTCATGCTGAGAGGAGACCCAAGGGACCGGTAATGCAGTTCTTTGGTGCCTGCGGTTGCAGGGGGAAGATTCCGTTGACCCACTGGAGATTTCTTCGGAGCTTCTAGTGCAGAGAGGAGGCAGACTACCCCCACAGCATGCACCACAAGGAAAACAGTCGAGAAGGCGGCAGGATCAGCGTTACAGAGTTGCAGTAGTCGTCTTAGCTACTTTGTTGCAGTTTTGCAGGCTTCCAGCGCGGTCAGCAGTCGATTCCTAGGCAGAATGTGAAGAGAGAGATGCAGAGGAACTCTGATGAGCTCATGCATTCGTTATCTCAGGAAATCCCCAAAGCAGAGACCCTAAATAGCCAGAAAAGAGGGTTTGGCTACTTAGGAGAGAGGATAGGCTAGCAACACCTGAAGGAGCCTATCAGAAGGAGTCTCTGACGTCACCTGGTGGCACTGGCCACTCAGAGCAGTCCAGTGTGCCAGCAGCACCTCTGTTTCCAAGATGGCAGAGGTCTGGAGCACACTGGAGGAGCTCTGGACACCTCCCAGGGGAGGTGCAGGTCAGGGGAGTGGTCATTCCCCTTTCCTTTGTCCAGTTTCGCGCCAGAGCAGGGCTAAGGGGTCCCTGAACCGGTGTAGACTGGCTTATGCAGAAATGGGCACCAAATGTGCCCATGAAAGCATTTCCAGAGGCTGGGGGAGGCTACTCCTCCCCTGCCTTAACACCTTTTTCCAAAGGGAGAGGGTGTAACACCCTCTCTCTGAGGAATTCCTTTGTTCTGCCATCCTGGGCCAGGCCTGGCTGGACCCCAGGAGGGCAGAAACCTGTCTGAGGGGTTGGCAGCAGCAGCAGCTGCAGTGAAACCCCTGAAAAGGCAGTTTGGCAGTAGCAGGGTCTGTGCTACAGACCACTGGGATCATGGGATTGTGCCAACTATGCCAGGATGGTATAGAGGAGGCAATTCCATGATCATAGACATGTTACATGGCCATATTCGGAGTTACCATTGTGAAGCTACATATAGGTAGTGACCTATATGTAGGGCACGCGTGTAATGGTGTCCCCGCACTCACAAAGTCCGGGGAATTTGCCCTGAACGATGTGGGGGCACCTTGGCTAGTGCCAGGGTGCCCTCACACTAAGTAACTTTGCACCTAACCTTTACCAGGTAAAGGTTAGACATATAGGTGACTTATAAGTTACTTAAGTGCAGTTAAAATGGCTGTGAAATAACGTGGACGTTATTTCACTCAGGCTGCAGTGGCAGGCCTGTGTAAGAATTGTCAGAGCTCCCTATGGGTGGCAAAAGAAATGCTGCAGCCCATAGGGATCTCCTGGAACCCCAATATCCTGGGTACCTCAGTAACATATACTAGGGAATTATAAGGGTGTTCCAGTAGCCAATGTAAATTGGTAAAATTGGTCACTAGCCTGTTAGTGACAATTTGAAAGAAATGAGAGAGCATAACCACTGAGGTTCTGGTTAGCAGAGTCTCAGTGAGACAGTTAGTCATCACACACGTAACACATACAGGGCACATACCTATGAGCACTGGGGCCCTAACTGGCAGGGTCCCAGTGAGACATACAACTAATACAACATATGTACAGTGAAATATGGGGGTAACATGCCAGGCAAGATGGTACTTTCCTACAGTTATGCTCTCTCTGCTTTCCAAAGTTGTTACTAACAGGCGAGTGACTAAATTTACCAATTTACATTGGCATACTGGAACACCCTTATAATTCCGTAGTATATGGTACTGAGGTACCCAGGGTATTGGGGTTCCAGGAGATCCCTATGGGCTGCAGCATTTCTTTTGCCACCCATAGGGAGCTCTGACAATTTTTACACAGGACTGCGACTGCAGCTTGTGTGAAATAATGCACGCATTATTTCACAGCCATTTTACACTGCACTTAAGTAACTTATAAGTCATCTCCTTATTGTTTTAAGGACGTTTAGTTTGTAATGGAATATTTTTCAGTTTTAATGACACTTATTTATTGAAGTGAAGGTTCTATAATAGTTATTGTTTTAATGAACTGAAACAATAAGTAATACACTGTGAGCTATCAGGTTTGTGAGGGAGTATTCCATCCACTTGGATCTCACTCAGGCCCAGGGTGACGGTGATACAGACACACGACGGATGATGAAATGTGGAGCTGGCTCACCAGTGACTCGCCAAATCCAGTGCATTCCCCTCTACTCCAAAGGAGGCCCCAAGGAGGTCGGGTCACCTCCTGCGCAGGCCCCCAGCCCTCTGATGCTGCCTCCTGACATAGGGGGAGCTCAGTGTGCCCATCCTATACCAGAGTACCACTGAGCGAGCCTCGTTATTGCCCCCACGCGCCCCCCCTCTCCCCCCAGGGGTGCACATGAACGTTTATTGACTTAATGTTGTGGGACAGAGCTGAGGGCTGAGTCTCAGAGCCCAGTGCTGGGTGTTTTACCGAGGTGGGGGGTGGGGGGTCAGTTAGTACATGGCGTTCATGCTGTGAATCCCCAGGGGGGCCTTGCTGTGTCACTTGTGCAGCACTTTCGTTTACTAAAACAATGCATTATGATGACAGACCCTTCTGCTCCGGCTATCTCCAGGGGTCCGGAGTTTCACTTTCATCTCCTCTCTGTGCTTTAATGTCTTCAGAGATTAGAGAATCCAGGCGCTGCAACGTCCTTTGGGCTTGTGTGGATGTTTGGCGCCCTCGTGTGTTCAGTGGCGGCACAGTCACTGCTGGAGGCGGCGCTTGGGGATCTGCTGGGATTTAACCCACGCACTGAGGATGAGACACGCATTACTGTGTGAAGAGCGGTCACGGACACATCACAGATGATGAGACGAGTGGATGCAGGTGAGTGCTTGGGGTGCTGGAAGTAGGGGTGCAGGGTGCTGGAAGTAGGGGTGCTGCTGGTATTTAACCCACGCACTGAGGATGAGACACGCATTACTGTGTGAAGAGCGGTCACGGACACATCACAGATGATGAGACGAGTGGATGCAGGTGAGTGCTTGGGGTGCTGGAAGTAGGGGTGCAGGGTGCTGGAAGTAGGGGTGCTGCTGGGATTTAACCCACGCACTGAGGATGAGACACGCATTACTGTGTGAAGAGCGGTCACGGACACATCACAGATGATGAGACGAGTGGATGCAGGTGAGTGCTTGGGGTGCTGGAAGTAGGGGTGCAGGGTGCTGGAAGTAGGGGTGCTGCTGGTATTTAACTCACGCACTGAGGATGAGACAAGCATTACTGTGTGAAGAGCGGTCACGGACACATCACAGATGATGAGACGAGTGGATGCAGGTGAGTGCTTGGGGTGCTGGAAGTAGGGGTGCAGGGTGCTGGAAGTAGGGGTGCTGCTGGTATTTAACCCACGCACTGAGGATGAGACACGCATTACTGTGTGAAGAGCGGTCACGGACACATCACAGATGATGAGACGAGTGGATGCAGGTGAGTGCTTGGGGTGCTGGAAGTAGGGGTGCAGGGTGCTGGAAGTAGGGGTGCTGCTGGGATTTAACCCACGCACTGAGGATGAGACACGCATTACTGTGTGAAGAGCGGTCACGGACACATCACAGATGATGAGACGAGTGGATGCAGGTGAGTGCTTGGGGTGCTGGAAGTAGGGGTGCAGGGTGCTGGAAGTAGGGGTGCTGCTGGGATTTAACCCACGCACTGAGGATGAGACACGCATTACTGTGTGAAGAGCGGTCACGGACACATCACAGATGATGAGACGAGTGGATGCAGGTGAGTGCTTGGGGTGCTGGAAGTAGGGGTGCAGGGTGCTGGAAGTAGGGGTGCTGCTGGGATTTAACCCACGCACTGAGGATGAGACACGCATTACTGTGTGAAGAGCGGTCACGGAGACATCACAGATGATGAGACGAGTGGATGCAGGTGAGTGCTTGGGGTGCTGGAAGTAGGGGTGCAGGGTGCTGGAAGTAGGGGTGCTGCTGGGATTTAACCCACGCACTGAGGATGAGACACGCATTACTGTGTGAAGAGCGGTCACGGAGACATCACAGATGATGAGACGAGTGGATGCAGGTGAGTGCTTGGGGTGCTGGAAGTAGGGGTGCAGGGTGCTGGAAGTAGGGGATCTGCTGGGATTTAACCCACGCACTGAGGATGAGACACGCATTACTGTGTGAAGAGCGGTCACGGAGACATCACAGATGATGAGACGAGTGGATGCAGGTCAGTGCAAGGGGTTCTGGAAGTAGGGGTGCAGGGTGCTGGAAGTAGGGGTGCTGCTGGTATTTAACCCACGCACTGAGGATGAGACAAGCATTACTGTGTGAAGAGCGGTCACGGACACATCACAGATGATGAGACGAGTGGATGCAGGTGAGTGCTTGGGGTGCTGGAAGTAGGGGTGCAGGGTGCTGGAAGTAGGGGTGCTGCTGGTATTTGACTCACGCACTGAGGATGAGACACGCATTACTGTGTGAAGAGCGGTCACGGAGACATCACAGATGATGAGACGAGTGGATGCAGGTCAGTGCAAGGGGTTCTGGAAGTAGGGGTGCAGGGTGCTGGAAGTAGGGGTGCTGCTGGTATTTGACTCACGCACTGAGGATGAGACAAGCATTACTGTGTGAAGAGCGGTCACGGAGACATCACAGATGATGAGATGAGTGGATGCAGGTCAGTGCAAGGGGTTCTGGAAGTAGGGGTGCAGGGTGCTGGAAGTAGGGGTGCTGCTGGTATTTGACTCATGCACTGAGGATGAGACAAGCATTACTGTGTGAAGAGAGGTCACAGAGACAGCCACAGATGGTGAGATGAGTGGATGCAGGTGAGTGCAAGGGGTGATGGAAGTAGGGGTGCAAGGTGCTGGAAGTAGGGGTGCGGGGTGCTGGAAGTAGGGGTGCTGCTGGTATTTAACTCACGCACTGAGGATGAGACAAGCATTACTGTGTGAAGAGCGGTCACGGACACATCACAGAGGATGAGATGAGTGGATGCAGGTGAGTGCAAGGGGTTCTGGAAGTAGGGGTGCAGGGTGCTGGAAGTAGGGGTGCTGCTGGTATTTGACTCATGCACTGAGGATGAGACACGCATTACTGTGTGAAGAGAGTTCACAGAGACAGCCACAGATGGTGAGATGAGTGGATGCAGGTGAGTGCAAGGGGTGATGGAAGTAGGGGTGCAAGGTGCTGGAAGTAGGGGTGCGGGGGTGCTGGAAGTAGGGGTGCTGCTGGTATTTAACTCACGCACTGAGGATGAGACACGCATTACTGTGTGAAGAGCGGTCACGGACACATCACAGATGATGAGACGAGTGGATGCAGGTGAGTGCAAGGGGTGCTGGAAGTAGGGGTGCAGGGTGCTGGAAGTAGGGGTGCTGCTGGTATTTAACCCACGCACTGAGGATGAGACACGCATTATTGTGTGAAGAGCGGTCACGGACACATCACAGATGATGAGACGAGTGGATGCAGGTGAGTGCAAGGGGTGCTGGAAGTAGGGGTGCAGGGTGCTGGAAGTAGGGGTGCTGCTGGTATTTAACTCACGCACTGAGGATGAGACACGCATTACTGTGTGAAGAGCGGTCACGGACACATCACAGATGATGAGACGAGTGGATGCAGGTGAGTGCAAGGGGTGCTGGAAGTAGGGGTGCAGGGTGCTGGAAGTAGGGGTGCTGCTGGTATTTAACTCACGCACTGAGGATGAGACACGCATTACTGTGTGAAGAGCGGTCACGGACACATCACAGATGGTGAGACGACTGGATGCAGGTCACTGCAAGGGGTGCTGGAAGTAGGTGTGCTGGAAGTAGGGGTGCGGGGTGAACGAGATATCCACAGCAGAGTTCACAAGCTGAACAAGCAATAAATAGTGCTTAGGAATGAATTTTATCTTGTTACGTTTGACAGAGGTCAGATGTCAATGTGTTCTGACAAACTGCTGTTTACATACAGTTGTAGACATCATCATTGCTGCTCTTGGACCATCAAAAACGTTTATTCAAGCCTCTGGTCACATCTTGTGATGTGGTGTGCCAAAGAGAAATATCCCATTCCCTTTCAAGGCAGGGTTGTCTGATGTCAGGTTTCATTGCTTGTACTGTTTACCAGATCAGACATCTTTGTTCAAATCAACTGTTGTGATGCATTTTTGAAGACTCAGGTAAACATAATTCCTCATTTCTCCTCCGCCATGCTGTAGGAGGCTGGCCTGGCTTGTAGTGGGTACCAAGGGGTACTTACACTCTGTACCAGGTCCAGTTATCCCTTATTAGTGTAGAAGAGGAGCTTAGGCTGATAGAAGGTAGCTATAGCAGAGCAGCCTAGTCTGAACTAGGAGACGAGTGAAGCTCCTACAGTACCACTAGTGTCACTTGCACAATATCATAAGAAACCACAATACACAGATATACTAAAAATAAAAGTACTTTATTTTTATAACAATATACAAAAGTATCTCAGTGAGTACCCTCAGTATGAGAAAACCCCGGGAAAGGCAGTTTGGCAGTACCCAGGTCTGTGCTAGAGACCCGTGGGATCATGGGATTGTGCCATCAATGCCAGGATGGCATTGAGGGGGCAATTCCATGATCATAGACATGTTACATGGCCATATTCCGAGTTACCATTGTGAAGCTACACATAGGTAGTGACCTATGTGTAGTAGTGCACGCGTGTAATGGTGTCCCCCGCACTCACAAAGTCCGGGGAATTTGCCCTGAACAATGTGGGGGCACCTTGGCTAGTGTCAGGGTGCCCACACACTAAGTAACTTAGCACCCAACCTTTACCAGGTAAAGGTTAGACAATATAGGTGACTTATAAGTTACTAAAGTGCAGTGGTAAATGGCTGTGAAATAATGTGGACGTTATTTCACTCAGGCTGCAGTGGCAGGCCTTTGTAAGAATTGTCAGAGCTCCCTATGGGTGGCAAAAGAAATGCTGCAGCCCATATGGATCTCCTGGAACCCCAATACCCTGGGTACCTCAGTACCATATACTAGGGAATTATAAGGGTGTTCCAGTATGCCAATGTGAAATGGTGAAATTGGTCACTCGCCTGTTAGTGACAATTTGGAAAGCAAAGAGAGAACATAACCACTGAGGTTCTGGTTAGCAGAGCCTCAGTGAGACAGTTAGTCATCACACAGGGAACACATACAGGGCACACTTATGAGCACTGGGGCCCTGGCTGGCAGGGTCCCAGTGACACATACAACTAAAACAACATATATACAGTGAAATATGGGGGTAACATGCCAGGCAAGATGGTACTTTCCTACACTGTGTACATATATCTTGTGTATATTTTGCATCCTCATACTGAGGGTACTAACTGAGATACTTTTGGCATATTGTCATAAAAATAAAGTACCTTTATTTTTAGTATATCTGTGTATTGTGTTTTCTTATGATATTGTGCATATGACACCAGTGGTATAGTAGGAGCTTTGCATGTCTCCTAGTTCAGCCTAAGCTGCTCTGCTATAGCTACCTTCTATCAGCCTAAGCTGCTAGAAACACCTCTTCTACACTAATAAGGGATAACTGGACCTGGTACAGAGTGTAAGTACCCCTTGGTACCCACTACAAGTCAGGCCAGCCTCCTACAGGTATGAGCCAATGTTTCCAAGTTTTTAGGGGGAGAGACCAGCACTTTAGTACTGGTTAGCAGTGGTAAGGTGTCAGAGTCCTAAAGCCAACACAAATGAGGTCAGAAAAAGAGGCGGAGGAAGGAAAAAAGTTTGGGGTGACCCTTTAGTAAGGCCATTTTCCAACACAAAACATTGATACTTTACCATCAATCGAACCACTGTCTACTCTTAAAAAAGTAATTTAAACATTAAAGATTTTTCTTTCTAAATGCATCTCATGTTCCTTAAAGGAAAAATGGTTTGCATTTTAAAGAAAAAAAGATTGTTTTATTTAAAAGCAACCAAGGACCCCAGCAGACCACCATCCCTGTGATGGCTATGATACCTAGGGGGTCGCAAACAGCGACCTACTATATTAATATTCATGAGGTAGGTCAATTCAGCACCCACTAGGAGTCGATAATTTCTAATTAAAATTTGTATGCATTAAAATTTGTGATTTCTTAATTGTGATTCAGAGATAATGGCAATTAAGAAATTGCTATTCCTTATCTCAGTACCTCTCACTCATATTGTAACCCCTTATATGTATCAGTCATGTTTCATATGCGGGAGAAATTTGAGTTATGCAATGCCATCTGTTGGCAGAGAGGAGATATTGGAAGAGATTTCTGTCTGAGTCTGGTACCTACAGGGTTTAACAGGTGATGGATCTGTGGGTAAATAGAGCATCCACTAAAAAAACTGTTACTGAAAGTAAGTACTTTTTTATTCACAAAGAATTCCACAATTAGCAGAGGAAATATGCAACTCTATTAGATTAAGTGAGTGAATTACATTGTTCCTTAAATGTATGTGGAAATGTAAAGGAGAACTCATTTTATGACTCATTTATATGCATGGTTTGGTCACTCAAAAACTGGGAATATTATAAAACTATGCTTTCATTACTGCATCACTGTGCATGGTTATCTCTGCTAGTTTATATCTGTATACCTAGTCTATATTCATTGTCCTTCATGTTTGTTTCTAATTTATTGATGACTTTTATTCCAGGCCCTGTTTTTCCATCCACAATGAAAATTAACATGAGTAAGTAAAGTGAAACTATTCTAATTTAAGTGCATGGAACCGTTATCTTACCAGTTCCAGTATTATTGCGCCATTGTATTGACATAGATGTCCTGTCCCTCCGGCATGCAGTTGACCTCGTGACCTTTAGTTGTTAGAACTTCCTTCCCCGATACCTCTCTTCCCTGTCATGTGACATCATTATCGGACCTATAATCTAACCTTCTTTATCTATGTTTGGTATTTCTAATAGAGTACTTGTTGGAGGCGTCACATTCTGGTTGGCTGAGGTGAGGCCCTAGCTAGAACGAACCAACCACTCCTGTCAGGGGTGGGTGATTACACTCAGTTTAACGCCTGCGCTCACCCTTGAATGGCTTGGCACTGAGCAGTCAGGCTTATCACAGAGGCAATGTGTAAGGCATTGGCGCAAAACTCCTACACAACAAATACACTGTGCATCACAAAACTGACTTCAAACATTGTGTATGTAAAGAAGATTTGCATTTAACACACACATTAGGTAACACAGCATGTACATCACATAATTCTGGGCATAAATCAACACATCAGCAATCTGTACACCAGGTAAAAATATATTACTTTCCCTACCAACTGGGGTGAAAAATGTTGTCAGCCTGAGATCCACCCGAGCAATTATCCTAGCTCAATACTACACGGTTATACGATGCACCCCGGTCTTCCCAAGTTTTCGTCTGGCCCAAATGCCCAGCCAAAGGAATGTCATGTGCCAAGGTAAGAAGAAACCCTCTGTACTACAAGGGAATGACCAATCTCCTTGCAGCTCCAGGTTTTGGGTCCCTTGAATCTGTGTGCAAGAGGTTGTCTTCCCAGTACACTCTATGACTGTCACTGACATCCCTATTTTGCTGCTTGACAGCTTTCTGTCTGAGACCCTCTAATGTGGGACAGGTTTGCTGTGCCACATTCAGCTCTTCCCTGGCAGGCCCTGTAGAAGGCTGGCCTGGCTTGTAGTGGGTACCAAGGAGTACTTACACCTTGCACCAGGCCCAGGTATCCCTTATTAGTGTATAGGGGTTTCTAGCAGCTTAGGCTGATAGAAAATGGTAGCTTAGCAGAGCAGCTTAGGCTGAACTACGAGAGGAGTGAAGCTCCTACTATACCACTGGTGTCATATGCACAATATCATAAGAAAACACAATACACAGATATACTAAAAATAAAGGTACTTTATTTTTATGACAATATGCCAAAAGTATCTCAGTGAGTACCCTCAGTATGAGGATAGCAAATATACAAAAGATATATGTACACAATATCAAAATATGCAGTAATAGCAATAGAAAGTAATGCAAGCAATGTAAAGTTACAATAGATTGCAATGAGAGCACATAGGTAGAGGGGCAACACAAACCATATACTCCAAAAGTGGAATGCGAATCACAAATTGGCCCCAAACCTATGTGACCTTGTAGAGGGTCGCTGGGACTGTAAGAAAACAGTGAGGGTTAGAAAAATAGCCCACCCCAAGACCCTGAAAAGTGGGTGCAAAGTGCACCTATGTTCCCCAGAGAACACAGAAGTCGTGATAGGGGAGTTCTGCCAGAAAGACCAACACCAGCAATGCAATAACAATGGATTTCCAGACGAGAGTACCTGTGGAACAAGGGGACCAAGTCCAAGAGTCACGATCAAGTCAGGAGTGGGCAGATGCCCAGGAAATGCCAGCTGTGGGTGCAAAGAAGCTGCCACCGGATGGTAGAAGCTGTGGATTCTGCAAGAACGACAAGGGCTAGAAACTTCCCCTTTGGAGGATGGATGTCCCACATCGTGAAGAAGCTTGCAGAGGTGTTTCTGTGCAGAAAGACCGCAAACAAGCCTTGCTAGCTGCAAGGGTCGCGGTTAGGGTTTTTGGATGCTGCTGTGGCTCAGGAGGGACCAGGTGTAGGAGGCTGGACTGGCTTGTAGTGAGTACCAAGGGGTACTTGCACCTTGCACCAGGCCCAGTTATCCCTTATTAGTGTATAGGGTGTCTAGCAGCTTAGGCTGATAGATAATGGTAGCTTAGCAGAGCAGCTTAGGCTGAACTAGGAGACGTGTGAAGCTACTACAGTACCACTTAGTGTCATATGCACAATATCATAAGAAAACACAATACACAGTTATACTAAAAATAAAGGTACTTTATTTTTATGACAATATGCCAAAGTATCTTAGAGTGTACCCTCAGTGAGAGGATAGGAAATATACACAAGATATATATACACAATAGCAAAAATATGCAGTATAGTCTTAGAAAACAGTGCAAACAATGTATAGTTACAATAGGATGCAATGGGGAAACATAGGGATAGGGGCAACACAAACCATATACTCCAAAAGTGGAATGCGAACCACGAATGGACCCCAAACTTATGTGACCTTGTAGAGGGTCGCTGAGACTGTAAGAAAACAGTTAGGGTTAGAAAAATAGCCCACCCCAAGACCCTGAAAAGTGAGTGCAAAGAGCACAGAAGTCGTGATAGGGGAATTCTGCAGGAAAGACCAAAACAAGCAATGCAACAATGATGAATTACCAGACGAGGGTACCTATGGAACAAGGGGACCAAGTCCAAAAGTCACGACCAAGTCGAGAGTGGGCAGATGCCCAGGAAATGCCAGCTGTGGGTGCAGAGGAGCTGCTACTAGGCAGTAGAAGCTGAGGATTCTGCAGGAACGACAAGGGCTAGAAACTTCCCCTTTAGAGGATGGATGTCACACGTCGTGAAGAGTCGTGCAGAAGTGTTTTCCCGCCGAGAGACCACAAACAAGCCTTGCTAGCTGCAAATCGTCCGGTTAGGGTTTTTGGATGCTGCTGTGGCCCAGGAGGGACCAGGATGTCGCCAATTGCGTGAGGGGACAGAGGAGCCATCCAGAAAGACAAGGAGCTCTCTCAGAAGCAGGCAGCACCCGCAGAAGTGCCGGAACAGGCACTACAAAGTGGAGTGAAACGGTGCTCACCCGAAGTTGCACAAGAGAGTCCAAAGCTGCCGGAGGACAACTCAGGAGGTCGTGCAATGCAGGTTAGAGTGCCGTGGACCCAGGCTTGGCTGTACATAGATGAAATCCAGGAAAAGTGCACAGGAGCCGGAGTAGCTGCAAAAGACGCGGTTCCCAGCAATGCAGTCTGGCGTGGGGAGGCAAGGACTTACCTCCACCAAACTTGGACTGAAGAGTCACTGGACTGTGGGATTCACTTGGACAGAGTTGCTGGATTCAAGGGACCTCACTCGTCGTGCTGAGAGGAGACCCAGGGGACCGGTGATGCAGTTCTTTGGTGCCTGCGGTTGCAGGGGGACGATTCCGTCGACCCACGGGAGATTTCTTCGGAGCTTCTAGTGCAGAGAGGAGGAAAACAGTGGACACTAGTGGTACTGTAGGAGCTTCACTCGTCTCCTAGTTCAGCCTAAGATGCTCTGCTAAGCTACCTTTTCTATAAGCCTCTACACTAATAAGGGATACCTGGACCTGGTGCAAGGTGTAAGTACCCCTTGGTACTCACTACAAGCCAGGCCAGCCTCCTACACTCCTCCCCAGCCCTAACACCTTTTTCCAAAGGGAGAGGGTGTAACACCCTCTCTCTGAGGAAGTCCTTTGTTCTGCCTTCCTGGGCCAAGCCTGGCTGGACCCCAGGAGGGCAGAAACCTGTCTGAGGGGTTGGCAGCAGCAGCAGCTGCAGTGAAACCCCGGGAAAGGTATTTTGGCAGTACCCGGGTCTGTGCTAGAGACCCGGGGGATCATGGGATTGTCTCACCAATGCCAGGATGGCATTGGGGGGGCAATTCCATGATCTTAGACATGTTACATGGCCATATTCGGAGTTACCATTGTGAAGCTATACATAGGTAGTGACCTATGTATAGTGCATGCGTGTAATGGTGTCCCCGCACTCACAAAGTCCGGGGAATTTGCCCTGAACAATGTGGGGGCACCTTGGCTAGTGCCAGGGTGCCCACACACTAAGTAACTTAGCACCCAACCTTTACCAAGTAAAGGTTAGACATATAGGTGAATTATAAGTTACTTAAGTGCAGAGGTAAATGGCTGTGAAATAACGTGGACGTTATTTCACTCAGGCTGCAGTGGCAGGCCTGTGTAAGAATTGTCAGAGCTCCCTATGGGTGGCAAAAGAAATGATGCAGCCCATAGGGATCTCCTGGAACCCCAATACCCTGGGTACATCAGTACCATATACTAGGGAATTATAAGGGTGTTCCAGTATGCCAATGTAAATTGGTAAAATTGGTCACTAGCCTGTTAGTGACAATTTGGAAAGAACTGAGACAGCATAACCACTGAGGTTCTGATTAGCAGAGCCTCAGTGAGACAGTTAGTCATAACACAGGTAACACATACAGGGCACACTTATGAGCACTGGGGCCCTGACTGGCAGGGTCCCAGTGACACATACAACTAAAACAACATATATACCTTGACATCTGGGGTTAACATGCCAGGCAAGATGGGACTTTCCTACACCCCCCCCCCCCCCCCCCCCCCAAACGAAGGACAATAAGACTAGCCATGACCTGATGAGTCTTCATTGTCTAAGTGGAAATATCTGGAGAGTCCATCTGCATTGGAGTGGGTACTCCCAGGTCTATGTTCCACTGTATAGTCCATTCCCTGTAGGGATTTGGACCACCTCAACTATTTAGGGTTTTCATCTTTCATTTGTTTTAGCAAAAGTAGAGGTTTGTGGTCTGTCTGAACAATGAAGTGTAGGAAAGTACCATCTTGCCTGGCATGTTACCCCCATTTTTCACTGTATATATGTTGTTTTAGTTGTATGTGTCACTGGGACCCTGTTCACCAGGGCCCCAGTGCTCATAAGTGTGCCTGAATGTGTTACCTGTGTAGTGACTAACTGTCTCACTGAGGCTCTGCTAATCAGAACCTCAGTGGTTATGCTCTCTCATTTCTTTCTAAATTGTCACTAACAGGCTAGTGACCAATTTTACCAATTTACATTGGCTTACTGGAACACCCTTATAATTCCCTAGTATATGGTACTGAGGTACCCAGGGTATTGGGGTTCCAGGAGATCCCTATGGGCTGCAGCATTTCTTTTGCCACCCATAGGGAGCCCTGACAATTCTTACACAGGCCTGCCACTGCAGCCTGAGTGAAATAATGTCCACGTTATTTCACAGCCATTTTACACTGCACTTAAGTAACTTATAAGTCACCTATATGTCTAACCTTTACCTGGTAAAGGTTAGGTGCAAAGTTACTAAGTGTGAGGCACCCTGGCACTAGCCAAGGTGCCCCCACATTGTTCAGAGCCAATTCCCTAAACTTTGTTAGTGCGGGGACACCATTACACGCGTGCACTACATATAGGTCACTACCTATATGTAGCTTCACAATGGTAACTCCGAATATGGCCATGTAACATGTCTAAGATCATGGAATGGCCCCCTCTATGCCATCCTGGCATTATTAGGACAATTCCATGATCCCAGCGGTCTGTAGCACAGACCCTGGTACTGCCAAACTGCCTTTCCTGGGGTTTCACTGCAGCTGCTGCTGCTGCCAACCCCTCAGACAGGTTTCTGCCCCCCTGGGGTCAAGCCAGGCTTGTCCCAGGATGGCAGAACAAAGGACTTCCTCTGAGAGAGGGTGTTACACCTTCTCCCTTTGGGAAATGGTGTGAAGGCAGGGGAGGAGTAGCCTTCCCCAGCCTCTGGAAATGCTTTCTTGGGCACAGATGTGCCCAATTCTGCATAAGCCAGTCGACACCGGTTCAGGGACCCCTTAGCCCCTGCTCTGGCGTGAAACTGGACAAAGGAAGTGGGAGTGACCACTCCCCTGACCTGCACCTCCCCTGGGAGGTTTCCAGAGCTCCTCCAGTGTGCTCCAGAACTCTGCCATCTTGGAAACAGAGGTGCTGCTGGCACACTGGACTGCTCTGAGTGGCCAGTGCCACCAGGTGACGTCAGAGACTCCTTGTGATAGGCTCCTTCAGGTGTTAGTAGCCTCTCCTCTTTCCTAGGTAGCCAAACCCTCTTTTCTGGCTATTTAGGGTCTCTGTCTCTAGGGAAACTTTAGATAACGAATGCAAGAGCTCATCCGAGTTCCTCTGCATCTCTCTCTTCACCTTCTGATAAGGAAACAACTGCTGACCGCGCTGGAAGCCTGCAAACCTGCAACATAGTAGCAAAGACGACTACTGCAACTCTGTAACGCTGATCCTGCCGCCTTCTCGACTGTTTTCCTCCTTGTGCATGCTGTGGGGGTAGTCTGCCTCCTCTCTGCACCAGAAGCTCCGAAGAAATCTCCCGTGGGTCGACGGAATCTTCCCCCTGCAACCGCAGGCACTAAAAAGCTGCATTACCGGTCCCTTGGGTCTCCTCTCAGCACGACGAGCGAGGTCCCTTGAATCCAGCAACTCTGTCCAAGAGACTGCCACAGTGCAGTGACTCTTCAGTCCGAGTTTGGTGGAGGTAAGTCCTTGCCTCCCCACTCCAGACTGCATTGTTGGTAACCGCGTCTTTTGCAACTTCTCCGGCCCCTGTGCACTTCCAGCGGAAATCCTTTGTGCACTTCCAAGCCTGGGTCCACGGCACTCTAACCTGCATTGCATGACTTTCTAAGTTGGTCTCCGGCGACGTGGGACTCCTTTGTGCAACTTCGGTGAGCACCGTTTCACGCATCCTTGTAGTGCCTGTTTCTGGCACTTCTCCGGGTGCTACCTGCTTCAGAGAGGGCTCCTTGTCTTGCGCGACGTCCCCTCTCTCTTCAGGTCCAATTTGCCACCTCCTGATCCCTCCTGGGCCTCAGCAGCGTCCAAAAACGCCAACCGCACGATTTGCAGCTAGCAAGGCTTGTTGGCGTCCTTTCGGCGGGAAAACACTTCTGCACGACTCTCCAAGGCGAGTGAGATCCGTCCACGAAAGGGAAAGTCTCTAGCCCTTTTTGTTCCTGCAGAAACCTTTGCTTCTTCTGTCCAGTCGAAGTTTCTTTGCACCCGCAGCTGGCATTTCCTGGGCATTTGCCCATCTCCGACTTGCTTGTGACTTTTGGACTTGGTCCCCTTGTTCCACAGGCACCTTAGATTGGAAATCCACAGTTGTTGCATTGTTGGTATGTGTCTTTCCTGCATTATTCCTCTATTACGACTTCTTTGTCTCTTGGGGAACTTCAGTGCACTTTGCACTCACTTTTCAGGGTCTTAGGGAGGGCTAATTTTCTAACTCTCACTATTTTCTAATAGTCCCAGCGACCCTCTACAAGGTCACATAGGTTTTGGGTCCATTCGTGGTTCGCATTCCACTTTTGGAGTATATGGTTTGTGTTGCCCCTATCCCTATGTGTCTCCATTGCATCCTATTGTAACTATACATTGTTTGCACTGTTTTCTAAGACTATACTGCATATTTTTAGTACTGTGTACATATAACTTGTGTATATTTGCTATCCTCACTCTGAGGGTACACTCTGAGATACTGTGACATATTGTCATAAAAATAAAGTACCTTTATTTTTAGTATAACTGTGTATTGTGTTTTCTTATGATATTGTGCAAGTGACACTTGTGGTACTGTAGTAGCTTCACACGTCTCCTAGTTCAGCCTAAGCTGCTCTGCTAAGCTACCATTATCTATCAGCCTAAGCTGCTAGACACCCTATACACTAATAAGGGATAACTGGGCCTGGTGCAAGGTGCAAGTACCCCTTGGTACTCACTACAAGCCAGTCCAGCCTCCTACATTGGTTGTGCAGTGGTGGGATAAGTGCTTGAGACTACTTACCACTCTTGTCATTGTACTTTTCATAAGAGAAAAATATACAAAACAAGTTCAGTTTGTGTACACATAGCTAAAAAGTTTTGCATTTCCTCTTTTCACTGTTTTCTAAGTGCTGAAAAGTACTTCTAAACTTTCAAAAAGTTCTTAAAAGTTTAAAAAGTTTTTTTTCTGTCTTTCCAAAAAAAGTTCTGAAAACTTTTTTCTCTTTTTCTATCACTTTAACTCTCTCTAAAAATGTCTGGCACAGGCCAAAATGTTGATCTGTCCAAACTTGCATATGACAACCTTAGCTGGAAAAGAGCAAGGAGTCTCTGTGTAGAGAGAGGTTTGAGTGTAGGGAAGAATCCTTCCTTGGAACTGTTAATTAACATGCTTAGAGAACAGGATAAGGCCATAGGTGCCTCATCTGTTGAAAAAGTACCTAATAGTTCCCAATCTGATTCAGGGACTCCCCCAGGAAAAGATTCAGGAAAGAAACTTCCTAGCCTGCCCATTAATAGACAGTCTAGCATAGATGGTAATGATGATGAGCCACACCATACAAATAGTGTTGTCTCACATAATAGCAAAAGCAATTATTCTCACCATACTGGTAGTGATGTTTCTGTAAGCCAAGCTGTTAGAATGATTTCTTTAAGGGACAGGTCTCCTTCTGTTCATTCCCATCATACCTCTGTATCTAAGAATGTCCCTCCCACCAACCCTGATGACAGAATGTTAGAGAGGGAACTCAATAAGTTGAGAGTGGAACAAACCAGACTGAAGCTTAAAAAGCAACAGCTGGATTTGGATAGACAGTCTTTTGAATTAGAGAAGGAACGACAGAAGTTGGGTTTTGAAACCCATGGTGGCAGCAGCAGTATTCCCCATAGTCATCCTGTAAAGGAGCATGATTCCAGGAATCTGCACAAGATAGTTCCCCCTTACAAGGAGGGGGATGACATTAACAAGTGGTTTGCTGCACTTGAGAGGGCCTGTGTTGTACAGGATGTCCCTCAAAGGCAGTGGGCTGCTATCCTATGGCTATCATTTAGTGGAAAAGGTAGGGATAGGCTCCTTACTGTGAAAGAAAGTGATGCCAATAATTTCCAAGTTCTTAAGAATGCACTCCTGGACGGTTATGGCTTAACCACTGAACAATACAGGATAAAGTTCAGAGAGACCAAAAAGGAGTCTTCACAAGACTGGGTTGATTTCATTGACCATTCAGTGAAGGCCTTGGAGGGGTGGTTACATGGCAGTAAAGTTACTGATTATGACAGCCTGTATAACTTGATCCTGAGAGAGCATATTCTTAATAATTGTGTGTCTGATTTGTTGCACCAGTACTTGGTGGACTCTGATCTGACCTCTCCCCAAGAATTGGGAAAGAAGGCAGACAAATGGGTCAGAACAAGAGTGAACAGAAAAGTTCATACAGGGGGTGACAAAGATGGCAACAAAAAGAAGGATGGTAAGTCTTCAGACAAGGGTGGGGACAAATCTAAAAATGAGTCTTCATCAGGCCCACAAAAACACTCTGGTGGGGGTGGTGGGTCCAAATCCTCCTTTAATCAGAACAAGGAAAAGAAACCATGGTGCTATTTATGTAAGATAAAAGGCCATTGGTCAACTGATTCCAGTTGTCCAAAGAAAGGCACCAATGCTCCTACCACTACAACCCCTACTGCTACACCTAGTGTCCCTACTAATAGCAGTGGTGGTGGGAGCAAACGTACTAATAGGCAATCCAAGGGAGTAGCTGGGCTCACTTTTGGTAATTTAGTTGGGGTTGGCCTTGTTAGGGAGGCCACAGAGGCTCTGTTAGTCTCTGAGGGGGCTATTGATTTAGCCACCTTAGCTGCTTGTCCCCTTAATATGGATAAGTACAGGCAGCTACCCCTAATAAATGGTGTTGAGGTTCAGGCCTACAGGGACACTGGTGCCAGTGTGACTATGGTCATAGAGAAACTGGTCCACCCTGAACAACACCTACTTGGTCACCAGTACCAAGTAACCGATGCTCACAACAACACACTTAGCCACCCCATGGCTGTTGTTAATCTCAACTGGGGGGGGGTTACTGGTCCAAAGAAAGTTGTGGTAGCCTCAGATTTACCTGTAGACTGTCTACTAGGAAATGATTTGGAGACATCAGCTTGGTCAGATGTGGAGTTGGAGGCCCATGCAGCAATGCTGGGCATTCCAGGGCATATTTTTGCTTTGACAAGGGCTCAGGCCAAGAAGCAAAAAGGACAGGGAAGCTTGGATCCTGGAACAATGGACCAAGTGCTCCCTAAAGCTATGGCTAGTAGAAGCAAACCACTTCCTACTATCCCTCCCTCTACTGTGGATTCTAATTCTGAGGAAGAAGAATTCCCTCCCTGTGCAGAACCTACACCAGAGGAGCTTCAAGCAGACACTGCTGAACTTTTGGGTGAAAGGGGGCCTGCCAGAGAGGAGCTGAGTGTGGCACAGCAAACCTGTCCCACATTAGAGGGTCTGAGACAGCAAGCTGTCAAACAGGCTAATGGGGATGTCAGTGACTCTCACAGAGTTTACTGGGAGGACAACCTCTTGTACACTGAGCATAGGGATCCTAAACCTGGAGCTGCCAGGAGACTAGTGATTCCTCAGGAGTACAGAAAGTTCCTCCTAACACTGGCACATGACATTCCCCTAGCTGGGCACCTAGGACAAATGAAAACTTGGGACAGGCTTGTTCCCTTGTTTCATTGGCCTAGGATGTCTGAGGACACAAAAGATTTTTGTAAGTCCTGTGAAACCTGTCAAGCCAGTGGCAAGACAGGTGGCACTCCAAAGGCACCCCTTATTCCACTGCCTGTGGTTGGGGTTCCCTTTGAAAGGGTAGGGGTTGACATAGTTGGCCCCCTTGACCCTCCTACTGCTTCAGGCAATAGATTCATCTTGGTGGTAGTGGACCATGCCACAAGATATCCTGAAGCTATTCCTTTAAGGACCACTACAGCTCCTGCAGTGGCAAAGGCCCTCCTAGGAATATTTTCCAGGGTGGGCTTCCCAAAGGAAGTAGTATCAGACAGAGGAAGCAATTTCATGTCTGCATACTTAAAGGCCATGTGGAAGGAGTGTGGGGTAACGTACAAGTTCACCACACCCTATCATCCACAAACAAATGGACTGGTGTGAGAAAGTAGCCTCTTTCTAGCCTTGTTACCCCCACTTTTGGCCTGTTTGTGAGTGTATGTCAGGGTGTTTTCACTGTCTCACTGGGATCCTGCTAGCCAGGGCCCAGTGCTCTTAGTAAAAACCCTATGTTTTCAGTATGTTTGTTATGTGTCACTGGGACCCTGCTAGTCAGGACCCCAGTGCTCATAAGTTTGTGGCCTATATGTATGTGTTCCCTGTGTGGTGCCTAACTGTCTCACTGAGGCTCTGCTAACCAGAACCTCAGTGGTTATGCTCTCTCTGTACAAATTGTCACTAACAGGCTAGTGACCAATTTTACCAATTTACATTGGCTTTCTGGAACACCCTTATAATTCCCTAGTATATGGTACTGAGGTACCCAGGGTATTGGGGTTCCAGGAGATCCCTATGAGCTACAGCATTTCTTTTGCCACCCATAGGGAGCTCTGACAATTCTTACACAGGCCTGCCACTGCAGCCTGAGTGAAATAACGTCCACGTTATTTCACAGCCATTTTACACTGCACTTAAGTAACTTATAAGTCACCTATATGTCTAACCTTTACCTGGTAAAGGTTAGGTGCAAAGTTAGTTAGTGTGAGGGCACCCTGGCACTAGCCAAGGTGCCCCCACATTGTTCAGAGCCAATTCCCTGAACTTAGTGAGTGCGGGGACACCATTACAAGCGTGCACTACATATAGGTCACTACCTATATGTAGTTTCACAATGGTAACTCCGAATATGGCCATGTAACATGTCTAAGATCATGGAATGGCCCCGTCTATGCCATCCTGGCATTAATGGGACAATTCCATGATCCCAGTGGTCTGTAGCACAGACCCTGGTACTGCCAAACTGCCTTTCCTGGGGTTTCACTGCAGCTGCTGCTGCTGCCAACCCCTCAGACAGGTTTCTGCCATCCTGGGGTCAAGCCAGGCTTGTCCCAGGATGGCAGAACAAAGGACTTCCTCTGAGAGAGGGTGTTACACCCTCTCCCTTTGGAAAATGGTGTGAAGGCAGGGGAGGAGTAGCCTCCCCCAGCCTCTGGAAATGCTTTCTTGGGCCCAGATGTGCCCAATTCTGCATAAGTCAGTCTACACCGGTTCAGGGACCCCTTAGCCCCTGCTCTGGCGCGAAACTGGACAAAGGAAAGGGGAGTGACCACTCCCCTGACCTGCACCTCCCCTGGGAGGTGTCCAGAGCTCCTCCAGTGTGCTCCAGACCTCTGCCATCTTGGAAACAGAGGTGCTGCGGGCACACTGGACTGCTCTGAGTGGCCAGTGCCACCAGGTGACGTCAGAGACTCCTTGTGATAGGCTCCTTCAGGTGTTAGTAGCCTCTCCTCTCTCCTAGGTAGCCAAACCCTCTTTTCTGGCTATTTAGGGTCTCTGTCTCTGGGGAAACTTTAGATAACGAATGCAAGAGCTCATCCGAGTTCCTCTGCATCTCTCTCTTCACCTTCTGATAAGGAATCGACTGCTGACCGCGCTGGAAGCCTGCAAACCTGCAACATAGTAGCAAAGACGACTACTGCAACTCTGTAACGCTGATCCTGCCGCCTTCTCAACTGTTTTCCTGCTTGTGCATGCTGTGGGGGTAGTCTGCCTCCTCTCTGCACCAGAAGCTCTGAAGAAATCTCCTGTGGGTCGACGGAATCTTCCCCCTGCAACCGCAGGCACCAAAAAGCTGCATTACCGGTCCCTTGGGTCTCCTCTCAGCACGACGAGCGAGGTCCCTTGAATCCAGCAACTCTGTCCAAGAGACTGCCACAGTCCAGTGACTCTTCAGTCCGAGTTTGGTGGAAGTAAGTCCTTGCCTCCCCTCTCCAGACTGCATTGTTGGTAACCGCGACTTTTGCAACTTCTCTGGCCCCTGTGCACTTCCGGCGGAAATCCTTTGTGCACAGCCAAGCCTGGGTACACGACACTCTAACCTCCATTGCACGACTTTCTAAGTTGGTCTCCGGCGACGTGGGACTCCTTTGTGCAACGACGGCGAGCACCGTTTCATGCATCCTTGTAGTGCCTGTTTCTGGCACTTCTCTGGGTGCTACCTGCTTCAGAGAGGGCTCCTTGTCTTGCTCGACATCCCCTCTCTCTGCTGGTTCAATTTGCGACCTCCTGGTCCCTTCTGGGCCTCAGCAGCGTCCAAACACGCCAACTGCACGATTTGCAGCTAGCAAGGATTGTTGGCATCCTTTCGGCGGGAAATCACTTCTGCACGACTCTACAATGCGAGAGGGATCAGTCCACCAAAGAAGAAGTCTCTAGCCCTTTTCGTTCTTGCAGAAACCGCAGCTTCTTCTGTCCAGTCGAAGCTTCTTTGCACCCCAGCTGGCATTTCCTGGGCATTTGCCCATCTCCGACTTGCTTGTGACTTTTGGACTTGGTCTCCTTGTTCCACAGGTACCCTAGATTGGAAATCCACAGTTGTTGCATTGTTGGTTTGTGTCTTTTCTGCATTATTCCTCTATTACGACTTCTTTGTCTCTTGGGGAACTTCAGTGCACTTTGCACTCACTTTTCAGCGTCTTGGGGAGGGCTAATTTTCTAACTCTCACTATTTTCTAATAGTCCCAGCGACCCTCTACAAGGTCACATAGGTTTGGGGTCCATTCGTGGTTCGCATTCCACTTTTGGAGTATATGGTTTGTGTTGCCCCTATCCCTATGTGTCCCCATTGCATCCTATTGTAACTATACATTGTTTGCACTGTTTTCTAAGACTATACTGCATATTTTTAGTACTGTGTACATATAACTTGTGTGTATTTGCTATCCTCATTCTGAGGGTACACTCTGATATACTTTGGCATATTGTCATAAAAATAAAGTACCTTTATTTTTAGTATAACTGTGTATTGTGTTTTCTTATGATATTGTGCAAGTGACACTTGTGGTACTGTAGTAGCTTCACACGTCTCCTAGTTCAGCCTAAGCTGCTCTGCTAAGCTACCATTATCTATCAGCCTAAGCTGCTAGACACCCTATACACTAATAAGGGATAACTGGGCCTGGTGCAAGGTGCAAGTACCCCCCTGGTACTCACTGCAAGCCAGTCCAGCCTCCTACAACTGGTTGAGAGATTTAACAAAACTCTCAAAGGCATGATTATGGGTCTCCCTGAAAAACTCAGCAGGAGATGGGATATCCTTCTACCATGCCTCCTTTTTGCCTACAGGGAGGTACCCCAGAAAGGAGTGGGCTTCAGCCCCTTTGAACTTCTTTTTGGACACCCTGTTAGGGGTCCACTAACACTTGTGAAGGAGGGTTGGGAACAACCTTTAAAAGCTCCTAAGCAGGATATTGTGGATTATGTACTTGGCCTCAGATCAAGGATGGCTGAGTACATGAAAAAGGCCAGTAAGAACCTTCAGGCCAGCCAAGAGCTCCAGAAGCAATGGCATGATCAGAAGGCTGTTTTGGTGCAGTACCAACCAGGACAGAAAGTGTGGGTCTTGGAGCCTGTGGCCCCAAGAGCACTCCAAGATAAATGGAGTGGACCCCACACAATTGTTGAGAAAAAGGGTGAAGTCACCTAATTAGTTGACTTAGGCACTGCAAGGAGTCCCCTTAGGGTGCTTCATGTAAACCGCCTGAAACCCTACTATGACAGGGCTGATCTCACCCTGCTAATGGCAACTGATGAGGGACAGGAAGAAGACAGTGATCCTCTACCTGATCTCTTCTCTTCCACAGAACAAGATGCTCTTGTGGAAGGGGTAGTTTTGGCTGATTGTCTTACTGCTGAGCAGAAAGACAATTGCATAAATCTCCTGGGTCAGTTTTCTGAACTCTTCTCTACTGTGCCAGGTACCACTTCTTGGTGTGAGCACACTATAGATACTGGAGACAGCTTGCCTGTCAAAAGTAAGATCTATAGGCAGCCTGACCATGTCAGGGACTGCATAAAACAAGAAGTCCAGAAAATGTTAGAGCTAGGAGTGGTTGAGCACTCTGAAAGTCCATGGGCTTCTCCTGTGGTACTTGTACCAAAACCCCATTCCAAAGATGGAAAGAAGGAAATGCGGTTTTGTGTCGACTATAGAGGTCTCAACCTTGTAACCAAAACTGATGCTCACCCTATACCCAGGGCAGATGAGCTCATAGATACACTGGCATCTGCCAAGTATCTAAGCACTTTTGATTTGACTGCAGGGTAATGGCAGATCAAATTGTCAGAAGATGCTAAACCTAAAACTGCATTTTCGACCATTGGAGGACATTACCAGTTTACTGTAATGCCTTTTGGTTTGAAGAATGCACCTGCCACTTTTCAGAGGTTGGTGAACACAGTCCTGCAAGGGCTGGAAGCTTTCAGTGCAGCATATCTGGACGATATAGCTGTCTTTAGCTCCAGCTGGGATGATCACCTGGTCCACTTATGGAAAGTTTTGGAGGCCCTGCAAAAGGCAGGCCTCACTATCAAGGCTTCAAAGTGCCAGATAGGGCAGGGTAAGGTGGTTTATCTGGGACACCTTGTTGGTGGGGAACAGATTGCACCACTACAGGGGAAAATCCAAACAATTATTGATTGGGTTCCCCCTACCACACAAACTCAGGGGAGAGCCTTCCTAGGCCTCACTGGGTATTACAGGAGGTTCATTAAGAACTATGGCTCCATTGCAGCCCCTCTTAATGACCTCACTTCAAAAAAGATGCCGAAAAAGGTATTATGGACAGCAAACTGTCAGAAAGCTTTTGAGGAGCTGAAGCAGGCCATGTGCTCTGCACCTGTCCTGAAAAGCCCTTGTTACTCTAAAATATTCTATGTCCAAACTGATGCATCTGAATTAGGAGTAGGGGCAGTCCTATCACAACTCAATTCTGAGGGCCAGGATCAACCTGTTGCTTTTATTAGTAGGAGGTTGACCCCTAGAGAAAAGCGTTGGTCTGCCATAGAGAGGGAGGCCTTTGCTGTGGTCTGGGCACTGAAGAAGTTGAGGCCATACCTGTTTGGCACTCACTTCATTGTTCAGACAGACCACAAACCTCTACTTTGGCTAAAACAAATGAAAGGTGAAAATCCTAAATTGATGAGGTGGTCCATATCCCTACAGGGAATAGACTATACAGTGGAACATAGACCTGGGAGTAGCCACTCCAATGCAGATGGACTCTCCAGATATTTCCACTTAGACAATGAAGACTCATCAGGTAATGGCTAGTCTTGTTGTCCTTCGTTTGGGGGGGGTCGTGTAGGAAAGTACCATCTTGCCTGGCATGTTACCCCCATTTTTCACTGTATATATGTTGTTTTAGTTGTATGTGTCACTGGGACCCTGTTCACCAGGGCCCCAGTGCTCATAAGTGTGCCTGAATGTGTTACCTGTGCAGTGACTAACTGTCTCACTGAGGCTCTGCTAATCAGAACCTCAGTGGTTTTGCTCTCTCATTTCTTTCTAAATTGTCACTAACAGGCTAGTGACCAATTTTACCAAATTACATTGGCTTACTGGAACACCCTTATAATTCCCTAGTATATGGTACTGACGTACCCAGGGTATTGGGGTTCCAGGAGATCCCTATGGGCTGCAGCATTTCTTTTGCCACCCATAGGGAGCCTTGACAATTCTTACACAGGCCTGCCATTGCAGCCTGAGTGAAATAACGTCCACGTTATTTCACAGCCATTTTACACTGCACTTAAGTAACTTATAAGTCACCTATATGTCTAACCTTTACCTGGTAAAGGTTAGGTGCAAAGTTACTAAGTGTGAGGGCACCCTGGCACTAGCCAAGGTGCCCCCACATTGTTCAGAGCCAATTCCCTGAACTTTGTGAGTGCGGGGACACCATTACACGCGTGCACTACATATAGGTCACTACCTATATGTAGCTTCACAATGGTAACTCCGAATATGGCCATGTAACATGTCTAAGATCATGGAATGGCCCCCTCTATGCCATCCTGGCATTATTGGGACAATTCCATGATCCCAGTGGTCTGTAGCACAGACCCTGGTACTGCCAAACTGCCTTTCCTGGGGTTTCACTGCAGCTGCTGCTGCTGCCAACCCCTCATACAGGTTTCTGCCCCCCTGGGGTCAAGCCAGGCTTGTCCCAGCATGGCAGAACAAAGGAGTTCCTCTGAGAGAGGGTGTTACTCCCTCTCCCTTTGGGAAATGGTGTGAAGGCAGGGGAGGAGTTGCCTCCCCCAGCCTCTGGAAATGCTTTCTTGGGCACAGATGTGCCCAATTCTGCATAAGCCGGTCTGCACCGGTTCAGGGACCCCTTAGCCCCTGCTCTGGCGCGAAACTGGACAAAGGAAAGGGGAGTGACCACTCCCCTGACCTGCACCTCCCCTGGGAGGTGTCCAGAGCTCCTCCAGTGTGCTCCAGAATTCTGCCATCTTGGAAACAGAGGTGCTGCTGGCACACTGGACTGCTCTGAGTGGCCAGTGCCACCAGGTGACGTCAGAGACTCCTTGTGATAGGCTCCTTCAGGTGTTAGTAGCCTCTCCTCTCTCCTAAGTAGCCAAACCCTCTTTTCTGGCTATTTAGGGTCTCTGTCTCTGGGGAAACTTTAGATAACGAATGCAAGAGCTCATCCGAGTTCCTCTGCATCTCTCTCTTCACCTTCTGATAAGGAAACAACTGCTGACCGCGCTGGAAGCCTGCAAACCTGCAACATAGTAGCAAATACGACTACTGCAACTCTGTAACGCTGATCCTGCCGCCTTCTCGACTGTTTTCCTGCTTGTGCATGCTGTGGGGGTAGTCTGCCTCCTCTCTGCACCAGAAGCTCCGAAGAAATCTCCCGTGGGTCGACGGAATCTTCCCCCTGCAACCGCAGGCACCAAAAAGCTGCATTACCGGTCCCTTGGGTCTCCTCTCAGCACGACGAGCGAGGTCCCTTGAATCCAGCAGCTCTGTCCAAGAGACTGCCACAGTCCAGTGACTCTTCAGTCCCAGTTTGGTGGAGGTAAGTCCTTGCCTCCCCACTCCAGAGTGCATTGTTGGTAACTGCGACTTTTGCAACTTCTCCGGCCCCTGTGCACTTCCGGCAGAAATCCTTTGTGCACAGCCAAGCCTGGGTCCACGGCACTCTAACCTGCATTGCACGACTTTCTAAGTTGGTCTCCGGCGACGTGGGACTCCTTTGCGCAACTTCGGCAAGCACCGTTTCACGCATCCTCGTAGTGCCTGTTTTTGGCACTTCTTAGGGAGCTACCTGCTTCAGAGAGGGCTCCTTGTCTTGCTCGACGTCCCCTCTCTCTTCAGGTCCAATTTGCAACCTCCTGATCCCTCCTGGGCCTCAGCAGCGTCCAAAAACGCCAACTGCACGATTTGCAGCTAGCAAGGCTTGTTAGCATCCTTTCGGCGGGAAAACACTTCTGCACGACTCTCCAATGCGAGAGGGATCCGTCCACCAAAGTGGAATTCTCTAGCCCTTTTCGTTCCTGCAGAAACCTTTGCTTCTTCTGTCCAGTCGAAGTTTCGTTGCACCCGCAGCTGGCATTTCCTGGGCATTTGCCCATCTCCGACTTGCCTGTGACTTTTGGATTTGGTCCCCTTGTTCCACAGGTACCCTAGATTGGAAATCCACAGTTGTTGCATTGTTGGTTTGTGTCTTTCCTGCATTATTCCTCTATTACGACTTCTTTGTCTCTTGGGGAACTTCAGTGCACTTTGCACTCACTTTTCAAGGTCTTAGGGAGGGCTAATTTTCTAACTCTCACTATTTTCTAATAGTCCCAGCGACCCTCTACAAGGTCACATAGGTTTTGTGTCCATTCATGGTTCGCATTCCACTTTTGGAGTATATGGTTTGTGTTGCCCCTATCCCTATGTGTCTCCATTGCATCCTATTGTAACTATACATTGTTTGCACTGTTTTCTAAGACTATACTGCATATTTTTAGTACTGTGTACATATAACTTGTGTATATTTGCTATCCTCACTCTGAGGGTACACTTTGAGATACTGTGACATATTGTCATAAAAATAAGGTACCTTTATTTTTAGTATAACTGTGTATTGTGTTTTCTTATGATATTGTGCAAGTGACACTTGTGGTACTGTAGTACCTTCACACGTCTCCTAGTTCAGCCTAAGCTGCTCTGCTAAGCTACCATTATCTATCAGCCTAAGCTGCTAGACACCCTATACACTAATAAGGGATAACTGGGCCTGGTGCAAGGTGCAAGTACCCCTTGGTACTCACTACAAGCCAGTCCAGCCTCCTACATGAAGTGAGTGCCAAAAAGGTATGGCCTCAACTTCTTCAGTGCCCAGACCACAGCAAAGGCCTCCCTCTCTATGGCAGACCAACGCTTTTCTCTAGGGGTCAACCTCCTGCTGATAAAAGCAACAGGTTGATCCTGGCCCTCCAAATTAAGTTGCGATAAGACTGCCCCTACCCCTAATTCAGATGCATCAGTTTGGACAATTAATTTTTTGGAGTAACAGGGGCTTTTCAGGACAGGTGCAGAGCACATGGCCTGCTTCAGCTCCTCAAAAGATTTCTGACAGTTTGCTGTCCATAATACCTTTTTAGGCATTTTCTTAGATGTGAGGTCATTAAGAGGGGCTGCAATGGAGCCATAGTTCTTTATGAACCTTCTGTAGTACCCAGTAAGGCCTAAAAAGGCTCTCACTTGAGTCTGAGTTGTAGGGGGAACCCAATCTGTAATAGTTTGGATTTTCCTCTGAAGTGGTGCAATCTTTTCTCCACCTACTAGGTGTCCCAGATAAACCACTTCCCCCTGCCCTATCTGGCACTTTGAAGCCTTGATAGTAAGGCCTGCCTTTTGCAGGGCCTCCAAAACTTTCCAGAGGTGGACCAGGTGATCATCCCAGCTGGAGCTAAAGACAGCTATATCATCTAGATATGCTGCTCTAAAAGCTTCCAGCCCTTGCAGGACTGTGTTCACCAACCTTTGAAAAGTGTCAGGTGCATTTTTGCAATCCAAAAGGCATTACTGTGAATTGGTAATGGCCTCCAATAGTTGAAAATGCAGTTTTTGCTTTAGCATCCTCTGATAACTTGATCTGCCAATACCCTGCAGTCAAATCAAAGGTGCTTAGATACTTGGCAGATGCCAGTGTATCTATTAGCTCATCTGCCATGGGTATAGGGTGAGCATCAGTTTTAGTTACCTGGTTGAGACCTCTGTAATCTACACAAAATCTCATTTCCTTCTTTCCATTTTTGGAATGAGGTTTTGGTACAAGTGCCACAGGTGAGGCCCATGGACTTTCAGAGTGCTCAACCACTCCCAGTTCAAGCATTTTCTGAACCTCTTGTTTAATGCAGTCCCTGACATGGTCAGGCTGCCTATAGATCTTACTTTTGACAGGCAAGCTGTCTCCAGTATCTATAGTGTGCTCACACCAAGAAGTTGTGCCTGGCACAGTAGAAAAGAGTTCAGAAAACTGACCCAGGAGATTTATGCAGTGATCTTTCTGCTCAGCAGCAAGACAATCTGCCAGTACTACCCCTTCCACTAGAGCATCTTGTTCTGTGGAAGAGAAGAGATCAGGGAGAGGGTCACTCTCTTCTTCCTGTCCTTCATCTGTTGCCATGAGCAGGGTGAGATCAGCCCTGTCATAGTAGGGTTTCAGGCGATTGACATGGAGCACTCTAAGGGGACTCCTGGCAGTGCCTAAGTCAACTAAGTAGGTGACTTCACCCTTTTTCTCAACAATAATGTGGGGTCCACTCCATTTGTCTTGGAGTGCTCTTGGGGCCACAGGCTCCAAGACCCACACTTTCTACCCTGGTTGGTACTGAACCAAAACAGCCTTCTGGTCATGCCATTGCTTTTGGAGCTCTTGGCTGGCCTGAAGGTTTTTACTGGCCTTTTTCATGTACTCAGCCATCCTAGAACTTAGGCCAAGTACATAGTCCACTATGTCTTGCTTTGGAGCTTTTAAAGGTTGTTCCCAACCCTCCTTCACAAGCGTTAGAGGACCTCTTACAGGGTGTCCAAATAGGAGTTCAAAGGGGCTGAAGCCCACTCCATTTTGGGGTACCTCCCTGTAAGCAAAAAGGAGGCAAGGTAACAGGACATCCCATCTCCTGCGGAGTTTGTCAGGGAGTCCCATTGTCATTCATTTGAGAGTTTTATTAAACCTCTCAACCAGTCCATTTGTTTGTGGATGATAGGGTGTGGTGAACTTGTATGTCACACCACATCCCTTCCACATGGCCTTTAAGTAAGCAGACATGAAATTGCTTCCCCTGTCTGATACCGCCTCTTTCGGGAAGCCCACCCTGGAAAAGATTCCCAGGAGGGCCTTTGCCACTGCAGGAGCTGTAGTGGTCCTTAGAGGATTTGCTTCAGGATATCTGGTGGCATGGTCCACTACCACCAAGATAAACCTATTGCCTGAAGCAGTAGGAGGGTGAAGGGGGCCAACTATGTCAACCCCTACCCTTTCAAAGGGAACCCCAACCACAGGTAGTGGAATAAGGGGTGCCTTTGGAGTGCCACCTGTATTGCCACTGGCTTGACAGGTTTCACAGGACTTACAAAATTCCTTTGTGTCGTCTGACATTCTAGGCCAATGAAACAAGAGGACAAGCCTGTCCCAAGTTTTCATTTGCCCCAAATGTCCAGCTAAGGGAATGTCGTGGGGTAGAGTTAGGGGGAACTTTCTGTATTCCTGAGGAATCACCAATCTCCTGGCAGCTACATGTTTTGGATCCCTTGCTTCAGTAGATCCCTTTCTAACACTCTGTCTTCAGGGAGGGTGGGTTGGGCATGCCTTGACACAGAAGAATGGTGTGAATGAACAGAGGGAGACCTGTTCCTAACAGATGGCACTCTAGCATTCTGGCCTACAGAAGTTACACTCCTACTGTGATGAGAAGTCACATTAGTACCAGCTATGCTAGGTGGCCTGCTAAGAGACAGGTTGGGAAGGTCCCCTTCTAACCCTTTCACTGGGGGTGCCCCAGAATCAGAGTGGGAACCATCAGCTAATCTCTCACCAGAAGTGCCAGCTAAGGTCTTATCTTGTTCAACGAGCATGTTAACTAATAGTTCTCTAGAGGGATTCTTCCCTACCCCTAAACCTCTTTCCACACAGAGACTCCTTGCTGCCTTCCAGCTAAGGTGGTCATATGCAGTCTTGGCCAGATCCAGAGTTTGACCTGTACCAGACATAATAGAAAAGGTTTAAGGGACAGAAAAAGAAAGAAAACGTTTTCAGAACATTTTAAAGGACAGAAAAAAAGTACAATATGACAAAGTGGCAAGTAGTTGCAAGTACCTATCCCACCGCTGCCACCAATGTAGGAGGCTGGCCTGGCTTGTAGTGGGTACCAAGGTGTACTTACACCTTGCACCAGGCCCAGGTATCCCTTATTAGTGTAGAGGGGTGTCTAGCAGCTTAGGCTGATAGAAAAAGTAGCTTAGCAGAGCAGCTTAGGCTGAACTAGGAGCCGGTGTAGACTGGCTTATGCAGAGATGGGCACCATCTGTGCCCATCAAAGCATTTCCAGAGGCTGGGGGAGGCTACTCCTCCCCAGCCCTGACACCTTTTTCCAAAGGGAGAGCGTGTAACACCCTCTCTCTGAGGAAGTCCTTTGTTCTGCCTTCCTGAGCCTTGCCTGGCTGGACCCGAGGAGGGCAGAAACCTGTCTGAGGGGATGGCAGCATCAGATGGTGCCCATCTCTGCATAAGCCAGTCTACACCGGTTCAGGGATCCCTCAGCCCTGCTCTGGCGCGAAACTGGACAAAGGAAAGGGGAGTGACCACTCCCCTGACCTGCACCTCCCTTGGGAGGTGCCCAGAGCTCCTCCAGTGTGCTCCAGACCTCTGCCATCTTGGAAACAGAGGTGCTGCTGGCACACTGGACTGCTCTGAGTGGCCAGTGCCAGCAGGTGACGTCAGAGACTCCTTCTGATAGGCTCCTTCGCGTGTTGCTAGCCTATCCTCTCTCCTAAGTAGCCAAACCTCCTTTTCTGGCTATTTAGGGTCTCTGATTTGGGGAATTCCTTAGATAACGAATGCAAGAGCTCATCAGAGTTCCTCGGCATCTCTCTCTTCACCTTCTGCCAAGGAATCGACTGCTGACCGCGCTGGAAGCCTGCAAAACTGCAACAACTTAGCAAAGACGACTACTGTGACCTTGTAACGCTGATCCTGCCACCTTCTCGACTGTTTTCCTGGTGGTGCATGCTGTGTGGGTAGTCTGCCTCCTCTCTGCACTAGAAGCTCCGAAGAAATCTCCCGTGGGTCGACGGAATCTTCCCCCTACAACCGCAGACACCAAAGAACTGCATCACCGGTCCTCTGGGTCTCCTCTCAGCACGACGAGCGAGGTCTCTTGAACTCAGCAACTCTGTCCAAGTGACTCACACAGTCCAGTGACTCCTCAGTCCAAGTTTGGTGGAGGTAAGTCCTTGCCTCCCCACGCTAGACTGCATTGCTGGGAACCGCGTGTTTTGCAGCTACTCCGGCTCCTGTGCACTCTTCGAGGATTTCCTTTGTGCACAGCCAAGCCTGGGTCCACGACACTCTAACCTGCATTGCACGACCTCCTGAGTTGTCCTCCGGCTTTGTGGGACCCTCTTGTGCAACTCCGGGTGAGCTCCGGTTCACTCCACTTTGTAGTGCCTGTTCCGGCACTTCTGTGGGTGCTGCTTGCTTCTGAGTGGGCTCTTTATCTTGCTGGACGCCCCCTCTGTCTCCTCTCGCAATTGACGACATCCTGGTCCCTCCTGGGCCACAGCAGCATCCAAAAACCCTAACCGCGACCCTTGCAGCTAGCAAGGCTTGTTTGCGGTCTTTCTGCACGAAAATACTTCTACACGACTCTTAACAAAGTGGGACATCCATCTTCCAAAGAGGAAGTTTCTAGCCCTTGTCGTTCTTGCAGAATCCAGAGCTTCTACCAGCCGGTGGCAGCTTCTTTGCACCCACAGCTGGCATTTCCTGGGCATCTGCCAACTCCCGACTTGATCGTGACTCTTGAACTTGGTCCCCTTGTTCCACAGGTACTCTCGTCAGGAAATCTATTGTTGTTGCATTGCTGGTGTTGTTGTTTCTGGCAGAATTCCCCTATCACGACTTCTGTGCTCTTTGAGGAACTTAGGTGCGCTTTGCACCCACTTTTCAGGGTCTTGGGGTGGGCTATTTTTCTAACCCTCACTGTTTTCTTACAGTCCCAGTGACCCTCTATGAGGTCACATAGGTTTGGGGTCCATTTGTGGTTCGCATTCCACTTCTAGAGTATATGGTTTGTGTTGCCCCTATCCTTATGTGCCCCCATTGCATTCTATTGTGACTATACATTTTTTGCACTGTTTTCTATTGCTATTACTTCTTATTTTGGTATTGTGTACATATATCTTGTGTATATTTGCTATCCTCATACTGAGGGTACTCACTGAGATACTTTGGCATATTGTCATAAAAATAAAGTACCTTTATTTTTAGTATATCTGTGTATTGTGTTTTCTTATGATATTGGGCAAGTGACACTAGTGGTACTGTAGGAGCGTCACTCGTCTCCTAGTTCAGCCTAAGCTGCTCTGCTAAGCTACCTTTTCTATCAGCCTAAGCTGCTAGACACCCCTCTACACTAATAAGGGATACCTGGGCCTGGTGCACGGTGGTAGTACCCCTTAGTACTCACTACAAGCCAGTCCAGCCTCCTACATTGGTTGTGCAGCGGTGGGATAAGTACTTTGCAACTACTTACCACTTTTGTCATTGTACTTTTCATAAGAGAAAAATATACATAACAAGTTCAGTGTATGTACACCTAACTAAAAAGTTTTGCTTTTCTCCTCTCACTTCTTTACTAAGTGCTGAAAAGTACCTCTAAAACTTTGAAAAAGTTCTTAAAAATTTTAAAAGTTTTTTTCTGTTCTTTAAAAAGTTCTGAAAACGTTTTCTTTCTTTTTCTGTCCCTTAAACACTTTCTATATTGTCTGGCACAGATCAAACTGTTGATCTGACCAAACTTGCTTATGATCACCTTAGCTGGAAAGGAGCAAGGAGTCTCTACATTGAAAGAGATTTAGGGGTAGGGAAGAATCCCTCTAGAGAACTATTGGTTAATATGTTCATTGAACAAGATAAGACCTTAGTTGGAACTTCTGTTGAGAAATTAGCTGATGGTTCCCAATCTGACCCTGGGGAACCCCTAGCAACAGATTTAGAAGGGAACCTTCCCAACCTGCCCCTTAGCAGGCCACCTAGCATAGCTGATACTGATGTGAATTCACATCACAGTAATAGTGTTGCTTCTCATCACAGTAGAAGTGTTACTTCTGTAGGCCAGAATGTTAGAGTGCCATCTGTTAGGAACAGGTCTCCCTCTGTTCATTCACACCATTCTTCTGTTTCAAGGAATGCCCAACCCACCCACCCTGATGACAGAGCGTTAGAAAGGGAGCTCAATAGATTGAGAGTGGAACAATCCAGGCTGAAGCTCAAGAAGCAACAGCTGGATTTAGATAGGCAGTCCTTTGATTTAGAAAAAGAAAGACAGAGGTTGGGGTTAGGACCCCATGGTGTCAGCAGCAGTATTCCAAATAGTCATCCTGCAAAAGAGCATGATTCTAGGAATGTGCACAAGATAGTTCCCCTTACAAGGAGGGGGATGACATTAACAAGTGGTTTTCTGAACTTGAGAGAGCCTGTGTTGTACAGAAGGTCCCTCAAAGGCAGTGGGCTGCTATCCTATGGCTATCTTTCAGTGGAAAGGGTAGGGATAGGCTCCTTACTGTAAAGGAAAGTGATGCCAATAATTTTACAGTTCTTAAGAATGCACTCCTAGATGGTTATGGCTTAACCACTGAACAGTACAGGATGAAGTTCAGAGAAACCAAAAAGGAGTCTTCACAAGACTGGGTAGACTGTCTTGACCATTCAGTGAAGGCCTTGGAGGGGTGGTTACATGGCAGTAAAGTTTCTGACTATAAAAGCCTGTATAACTTAATCCTGAGAGAGCATATTCTTAATAATTGTGTGTCTGATTTGTTACACCAGTACCTGGTAGACTCTGATCTGACCTCTCCCCAAGAATTGGGAAAGAAGGCAGACAAATGGGTCAGAACAAGGGTGAACAGAAAAGTTCATACAGGGGGTGACAAGGACGGCAAGAAGAAGGATGGTAAGTCTTCTGACAAGGGTGGCGACAAATCTAAAAATGAGTCTCCATCAGGCCCACAAAAACACTCTGGTGGGGGTGGTGGGCCCAAATCCTCTTCAAATCAAAACAAAGAAAAGAAACCATGGTGCTATTTATTTAAAATAAAAGGCCATTGGACAACAGATCCCAGTTGTCCAAAGAAAAGCACCAAGCCTCCTACCACTACAACCCCTGCTGCTACACCTAGTGCCCCTATTAATAGCAGTGGTGGTGGGAGCAAACCTACTAATAGCCAATCCAAGGGAGTAGCTGGACTCACATTTGTAACTTAGTTGGGGTTGGTCTTGTTAGGGAGACCACAGAGGCTGTGATAGTCTCTGAGGGGGCTATAGATTTAGCCACCTTGGTTGCTTGTCCCCTTAACATGGATAAGTACAAGCAACTACCCCTAATAAATGGTGTTGAGGTTCAGGCCTACAGGGACACAGTTGCCAGTGTTACCATGGTAATAGAGAAACTGGTCCACCCTGAACAACACCTACTTGGTCACCAGTACCAAGTAACCTATGCTCATAACAACACTCTTAGCCACCCCATGGCTGTTGTGAATCTCAACTGGGTGGGGTTACTGGTCCAAAGAAAGTTGTGGTTGCCTCAGATTTACCTGTAGACTGTCTACTAGGGAACGATTTAGAGACATCAGCTTGGGCAGAAGTGGA